>NW_022436949.1:34711235-35272639 GCF_009761245.1 Sapajus apella
CGCCATTGCACTCCAGCCTGGGTTCAGGAAATTCTCCTGCCTCAGCCTCCTGAGTAGCTGGGATTCCAGGCTCGCGCCACCATGCCCAGCTAATTTTTTGTAGTTTTAGTGGAGACGGGGTTTCACCATGTTGACCAGGATGGTTTTGATCTCTTGACCTCGTGATCCACCCGCCTCGGCCTCCCAAAGTGCTGGGATTACAGGTGTGAGCCACCGCGCCCGGCCCCTTCCATTGCTTTCTAACTTGGGGAAGACTTAACCTGAGCACTGGAACTTAGATGGATTGTGTGTTTGCCAGTAGGCTTGGGGAGAAGATGTTCTCTCAGTAGATAATTGCTGACCTATAGTTACCTTTTGACCTGGGGAAGACCTAAGAAAAGCACATTGGCTTTGTGGGGAAGCTGAAGAGGGATTCAGGCCTGAAAAACACATGGGCAGTGTTTCCTGTAGCACTATGATGTTGCCTACTTGAAGGCACCATGATGTGTAGTGCCTTTGTTGGCCAGAATGCAGAACCACCACTAAAATCTACCTGTTTCTAATTGAACCCTGGTGGCCTAGCCCTGTTGGTAGTTCCAGTGGTTCCTGTGGAACAAGACAACAGTGAACCTCCTGTGAAGGGTTTCAAAATGGTGGCAAAACTGAATGTCTCCCTCCATCTCACTTTTTTTCACTATAGCAGCAGTAGGTTTAATTATCTGTGTTTGGCACTGTGTAAACTTGGGACAAGGGAAGCACCATGATCAAAACAAAACAAAAAACCATTTGTCTTACCATTCAATGGTGGCTTTTCTCTGCTCTACAGTCCAAGGGGATCTCTGTGTCACTACCAAATTCTGGGATAATTATGATGGTGTTCTTGCTGTGGATAGTAGCTTGCCGAATTTTTGTGGAGGGGAGTGAAGCCAGAGAACTCCAGTTCTAGCATCTTGCTAATGCTGTTCTTGATTTTCTGTTTTTTAATAAAAATGTATTTCTTATCATTGGAAAGATTTTGCATTAAGTACTGGAAGCTTAAGAAAATAAAAAGCATGGTTTTATCATCATATTAATAAAGATTCTGTGACTATTAGGTTACGTATTAAAATATATAAGAACATGAGCTATTAGAGTAACAGCCTTACAACTCCACTGTAAAATGCATTAAATAATTCATTTAGCCGGTGAAATTTTTAGTTTAAGTCATAAATTTCTATGAATGGCCATTTTATTCTGTTGAATTTAATAATTATTTGGTATTTAGAATTATTTTGTCTATTAAATCAGATTATTGAACTATTTTATAAAAGAATATTTATCTATTAAATGTATTTCAAACATTTAAACTGGCTTAAAATTATTTAAGTCTGTGAGACAAAAAGTTATTCTGGCAATCCTAGAAATTGTTGACAAGATTATTTTAGAGCAATCAGTTAGATTATTTTGCAAGATCAACTTAAAATTTAATAAACTTCAAGGGTTCCAAATAACAATTTTGAACTTATAACTTTGTATTTTAAATAATTCTGAAAACAAAGTAAAAGATTAACAGTAATTTCTTTATAAAAATAGGCAGGAAGTTCACAAAAACACAAAAAATAAGCAAATGAACTAACAAATCTCTTAGAAAAAATTTAGCCTTTAGTGCTTTAGGGCTTCTGTAACCCTGGATCCTCATGTTTCTCATAAAAACCAATAAGTAGTTTCCTGTTTTTTTTTCTGAAGCCTCACTCTTCCCCATTTAGCTTTTCTTTTCATCTTTCACATATTTTTATGCCTTTAGATTTTCAGTTCTCCGTTTTATCCCACTACTTGAAAACAGTTGGAAATGGCATTAAAACATGTTTAACCTCCTTACCTTGACTGCTTTTCTCCTTAACCACATATAATGCTATCACTCTTCCCAGATTATAGTTTTCTTTTTGCTGTTTTTTCTCTTGGATTAAAGTAGGCCTTTCTAGCATGCTTTTCTTACTGTCTTTTCACCTCTTGACCTGATAAAAAGTGAAGGCCATGAACTCATTGAATTCATTACTCGTTAAAAAAAAATTGTGGTTCTCAAGAAATTTTTGCTCACTTAATTTCTCCCATGCAAGGCCTAGTATCCATAATGTCTCTTTTCTATTCTTCATTGTTGAACAAACGTAAATCCAAGGCCAGGCACAGTGGCTCACGCCTGTAATCCCAACAATTTGGGAGGCCAAGATAGGCGGATCACCTGAGGTCAGGAGTTTGAGACCAGCCTGGCCAACAAGGTGAAACCCCGTCTCTACTAAAAATATGAAATTAGCTGGGCATGGTGGTGCACACTTGTAATGCCAGATACTCAGGAGGTTGAGACAGGGGAATCGCTTGAGCCTGGGAGGCAGAGGTTGCAGTGAGCCAAGATCACTCCGCTGCACTCCAGCCTGGGCAACACAGTGAGACTCTGTCTTTAACAAAAAAGTAAGTCTAATTAATTGTTTTCCTTCTTGGCATCTTTTCATAGGATTTATTGTCTCTGCCACTTTCTATGAGGTTTTGAGTGTATAAACTTTAATAGGTTTGCTCTTAAATTTGGTTTAATGCATTTTCTTTCCTTATCTCCAATTCATGTTTTTTAACATCTAACCAATACTGCTTTAAGGACCTACATTATTCTTGAAAATATTTCTTGATAACATTCCTAGATTTTACATCCCAACATCTCTAGTCCACATTATTGGCAACTTTAAAATAATTTTCAGATTCTAGATTCCATCCTCTAGATGAATCATATCTGTTCTGAGATCTTACATTTTATCTTTTCTTGGAGATTTCTCAACACCATGTACTTTTTATAGTTTCCTAATCTTCTAATAGCTAAAATAAATATCTTTCAGGACCATCTTTAAGGGGTTCAGAATATCTATTTTGCTGATTGCTATTTCTAAAATTTAGTCTCTGCAATATTATACCTTTTCCTAAAATAATTTCTAACTTTAGCTCAATTATTTCATTTTTCTTTATCTTTCTTTCTCCTTCTTACTGATCTTGGTCTGTCAGCACACTAAAGTTGATTTCTTTTGATGTTGTTTTAATTCTTCCCATTTTATATCTTCTAATTTTCCTAGATGCAGAATGCTCCAGTATTAGCTTTTAGAATAATAATAATTCAAGTGATTATTTTCCTTTATGTCAACCAAGAATATTAACTATCATCTATATCTAAAGGGCACTTATCTCACATTATCAATTGATAAAATTATCCAAATACTTGTATAGAATCCAGTGTTTACTTTTCTAAAATCAATAACTGTCATCAAAGCTTAAAAAAAACTGTCATCAAAGCTTAAAATCTCATGTCAATCTGACATGAGATCAGGTGAATGGGAAGGGGACATGGAAAACTCCTGTTGTGTTCAATGCCGTCGTTGTCTAACTCTAATAATGCCTAAAATATAGTATAAATATTAAAATTCATCAAAATATTAGCTAAAATTTACTTTAGCTTGCCTAGCCTGTTTACATAATCTTCAAATTTTAATTTACATTAGTCCTACTGCCTGATCATCATTTACCATAAGAATTTCTATAGAAGCAGCAATTTCAGTCAAAATTCTCCAAAGGTGTTTCTCCTGAACACAATTCATCTTTCACCTTATTTCTGCTCTACCATTTTGCCAAAAGCAGGCATACTGCCATTCTTGAAGGGATTTGTAGCCTGCTGAGCCAAAATAGATATTTTAGTTCTGAATATTAAATATCTAACTTATAAGATATCTATTCGTTTTAATCATTAAATCCATAATTTTCATAATCTGCTACTTTGTTTCTAAAGTCAGCCTATTTTAGTAATTCTTATGCATGCACACCCCATTATTTTAGGGCTCGAGGCAAGAAAGAAAAACTAGTATTTATTCCTTCTCCAATAATATTATAATATTTTTAAATAATTTTTAAAAAGCCATGATTAAAGAAGTCATAATTTATTATCTTCCATTTTCAGTGCCACCATTTAAAGAGGTTGAAAAGGGTCATGCCCATTCTAATAACATGAAAAATCTAGACAAAGTGAAACCAATGACTTTTTTTGAGCATATCAGAGAAATTATGATTTGCAGAGAAAACAGCCACACCAAAATCTGGATAGACAGATGACTCCAAAGCCCCAGCTAGAATCTGTTAAATTGGAACAGAAACCATTGGACCCATAAACTGGTTGGGTCACTTAACTGTAATTTTGATGAATTGTTGGAAGCTCAATATAGGCTGAGATCAGAGTAAAAGTCTCCTCAGACCACTGTCTTAGTGGAAGTCTCATACTTTCAAGGGTTTAGCTTCCACAACTCTACCACGCTCTTACATTGAAGATCTGACACTGATCTCCACCTGGCTCTGGCTAGGAGAGAGAAAGTGTGAACCGTATGAAATTAATATACAACCTTTTCGATAAAAAATATCTACTCTGCAGGGTAAAGACTGTACCAGAACCTTGTACCAAAGATGAGATAAAAGGAATTCCTCTAACTCCAGTGCTTTAGTCTCCCTGGTTGAACTAAAGAAGGGCGGCTATATGAGAAGAAACATTTGTGAAGGTCACAGCCCAGAATCATAGTATCACTAAAAATCTGATAATTATTTGGAAAATTATATAATGGGTTGACATTAACAACACCCTACCACCACACCAACTAGACCTTATAATAGTCAGAATTGGCAATAATCAACCACAGCTGGCATTCCTTCACATCTGTACTCACAACTAATTTTTTTAAGCTATGCTCTTCAAAAGTTTTGGATCCATAATCCATAACCTCAATGATGAACAAGACATCTGAAAATAGGAGGATTATTCAAGGCTCTGCCCTTCATTTCTTCCTCCCTTAGTATGGGCAGCCTTGCACTTATAGGAATACCCATCCTCACAGGCTTCTACTCCAAAGCCCTCATATCAAAACCACAAACACATCGTATACCAATGCCTGAGCCCTTTTAATCACTCTTATTGCCACCGCCTTGACAGCTATTCATAGCTCGGTGTTATTTTCTCTGCACTGATAGGACAACCTCGCTTCACAACTTTCACAATTACTATTAATGAAAACAACCTGTTCCTAATGAACTCAATCAAGTGCCTAAAAATCAGTAGTATCTTCGCCAGATTCTTCACCACTGACATTATCCCTACATCATCCCCCCAAACAACTATGCCCTTCCACCTAAAACTCGTAGCCTCAGTGTAACCATCTTAGGCTTCTCACTAGCAATTGAACTTAATTTTATAACTAATAGCTTTAAATTTAAACACCCATCACAAGCATTTAACTTCTCCAGCATACTAGGATTTTACCCAGCCACAATTCACTGTATGGCCCCACACTCAAGACTATATAAGTCAAAACCTAGCCTCACTTCTACTAGACCCAGCCTGATTAGGAAAATCAGTACCAAAGATCATTACCAAACTATTGAAGAAAAGAGTAACGCCTTAAAGGAATTTTTAGTAGTCTAGGTCAAAGAATGAAACTTGTCCCTAAGACCAAAATGAGTAGCTTCAATTTCCTATTCCTTGATTTGAAGAGCAACTGAGTCAGAAATGGAATGTGAGCTGACTCACCTATGATCCCCACTCCCAATAGGAAATACTGAAGCAGAGTCAATTTTGTCCAATGAAACCAGGAAACACATCCATCACCCTTCTTAGAGTTTCCTGAGTTTAGTGGTGGAGGAACCTATATCTTGCTTTGGAGGAATAATATCAGAAACGTGATAATAAGAATGACCGATGAGTTTCCCATTCCAGTGCTTAGGGAGCAACAAATTAAAGTTGCCAGGAAAGTAGACCCCCTTCTTATCTCTACCCTTACGAATCTAAAACTATTCACAGATGTTCTTTCCTCTATGATCTCAGACTAGAATTTGGGAAGAGAAGAAATATCACTCTACAACAATATTTTAAATTTTATTTTTCTAATTAATTTTACTTCTATCTAGCAAATTTAAGATAATCATTTGTAGTTGGGTCACTAAAAATTAAAGACAAAAGAAGAAAATGAACTCTCTAAAACTTAAGACAAATAAGTGTGTGTTAGATCATTTTGTATTGCTACGAAAGAATACCTGAAACTAGATAATTTATGAATGAAGGAAGTTTATTTGGTTCACAGATATGTGGGCTTTATAAGAAGCATAGCACTGGCATATGGTTTGCTTCTGTTGAAGCCTCAGAGAGATTTTACTCATGACAGAAGGCAAAACAGGAGTAACAAATCACACGGCAAAAGCAGGAACAAGAGAAAAAAAAGAAGTTCCCAGACTCTTGTAAGCAACCAGGTTGTGCATGAACTGAGTGAGAACTCACTTATTACAAAGAGGATGGTACTAAGCTATTCATGAGACACCTGCCTTCAAGATCCAATTACCTCCCACCAGGTCTCACCTCCAAATTTGAGAATGATATTTCAACGTAAGATTGGGAGAGGACAAACATCCAAATCATATCAAAGTAATCCTAAAATAAAATATGTTAGCAATTTAAATGAAGCCAAAACAATTATTTACAGATGTCTGTGTGAAGAATCCTGGTGTTACATTTACATCTGCCCACATTTTTCTAAGACAAAATAATATCTTCAAAGTTCAGGCCACACAAAATATGACCCAAATTGCGTGAGTTATAATCTTCTCAATGTATTGTAACCTACTGGGATCACTCTACTGTAATCTATGTGGTATCTAAATAAAGGAAAAATTTAAAAAGTAAGACGTTTTCATGGTCTAGCACAGTTGTTTATACCTTAAATCCCAACAGTTTGGGAGGGTGAGGTGGGAGGGTCACTAGAGGCCAGGAGTTTGAGACAATTCTGGGCAACATTGTGAGACCCTGTCTCATAAAAGAAGAAAAAAAAAAGCCATGTGTAGTAGTGTGCACCTGTAGTCCTATCTTCTCAGGAGGCTGAGGCAAGAGGATTGCTTGAGCCGAGGAGGTTGGGGCGTCAGTGAGTTATGATTGCATCACTGCCTGGGTGACAGAGTGAGACCTTGTCTCTAAAAAAATGATTTAAATACCAAAAATGAAAAGAAGTTTTTTATTTTTATCCTTATTAAGTATGCTTAGATTTTTTAACTTTAAAAAAATGACTGCAGAGATATTTAGAGCTACTTATAGAAGTGTTATGAAAATAACAAATAGTAGCCAATATCCTATTTTAAATTTCTCAAACAACCTATTCTCAATTTGTTCCTTCTGTGCAGACAAATTCTACAATTTGAACATCATCCCTTAGTGTTAATGAATAAATCACAATTTCTGTAGCAGTATACTGAGTATCAGCATGGCCATTGTTAAAGTGATTAATAGCCTGCAAAATCTTAAAGTGTGAAGATAGTATTAATTGAATATCTTCCATAGAAATTAAAAAAAAAAGACTGTGGCTAACAAAAAGTTAACTTCTAAAATAGATAGGTAAGGTTTTTAAACCAAAGGATGACCACTGTTAGAACGTAAGCTCAAGGAGCGCAGATTTTTTGGTTTGTTTTGCTTTGTATTTTATTTTTAACTGCCAGGTTTACAGCACTTAGAGCACTGCCTCATATGTAGAAGGTGCTCAGTAAATAGTTGTTACGGAAATTCACTAATGAATTCTAAACCTGTTAATCTATTTCCTACTTAATACATTCTTCTTGCATTGGGTTATTTAATAGTTTTAAAGTGTAATTCTACCTTAATGTTATGATCCAGAGTCTCCATCTAGGAAAACAGACAATAAGCAATCAGTTTACTGTTATACATTTGCATTTATCATTTATGAATTGACAAGAAAACTACATTTGAAAATGCTGAAATGAGATTATTCACAAGTAATTTTTCATGTCTTGATTCTGATTTAATTTATTTGGCTATATTTTGTTTTTAAGCTGTCAAAAATGTAAAGCTGGATTGATTATTCATCATCAAAACCATATTAAGGGAACAAATGCATGTCACTTCTTCAAAATGTTCAAAGATGACTACCACTGATGGAACAATATATGAAACTATTTCTTGAATAATGTCTCATGATTTCTATACTCACAGTAACTGAGAAGGAACATGAAAGGGTGAATAAAAATGATGTTGTTTTATTTTATTTTCTGTTAATATTATAATTTCTTGTCATTATTAGCTTTATTGTATGATAGTACTCCCTGAAGATGCTTTCCATAAACTTTAAAGGCTATTTAAGTGCTCTATGTTTGCATTTCTATAGCATTCTGTACATAAAGCTATCATTGTCCTTCAATATAAGGAACATATTATATTTAAGAAAGTATAGTTAGTTGTCTATTTTTTTCAAAATGTAGAAACTAATGTGAGGATTGAAATTACAGTTATCTTTATTGCATGGTAAAAATAGTCATTCAATGTTGGTTGAGTCAAAGTGATGAAAAAATAAACTAAAAAGCATTAAGATTTTCTGTCTTTAAACATATGCCAGATTCTTATGTATTCTGAGGAGTAAAATGTACAACTGGCTCGTGAAGAATTTAAAGTATTCCTTGTCTAAAAAGAAAAACAGGTAATTCTGGAAGAAGCATTAGAGATAATGATCAAAGTTGATTGCTCTTATAGAGTGGCTTCAAAAGTATGATTTGCCATTATAGAGGTATAAGCAATGGTATCTTCTAAGCAATAAACTTTTGACTGTAATTTGAACTAGAAAATATCAATCATTACACAAAATACTTAAAAAGGAAAAGTTGCTGTTTGGCATTTGCAAATAACAAGAGAATATATATTTCATTAAGAATATGTTAGGGCTGAATGGAAGTGTATAATATTAGCTTAGTAGAAAGTATGTCAGAAATAACAATTTTAGATCTTTATTTCTGCAATATTACATTTATATTTTTGTTTTATATATTCTATTATTATTTTTCATATACAGAATGCCTATATAAAGAGAAATAATGTCTAAGTCTCAACATCTAAAGTGCGGTGTGTCATACAAAGCATACCATATTAAAGAGGAAATTAGTGTTTAGTACAAGGAAAAATTATATGCATTAAGTATAATGTATTGGACTCATTTGGTTTTTAGAAACTGAAAATGTCAAGTAATCTCAACTAATGGGTTATAGAAGTAAGATCATAAAAATGTATAAAATCAGTGACAGCTGTTCCTACAGAGACTACAGCGCAGTTGGACATAGAAAGATCTTTAGTGACTCAGTGTATTAGTCTGATTTTGCATTGCTAT
This sequence comes from Sapajus apella, assembly GCF_009761245.1. Lineage (NCBI taxonomy): Eukaryota > Metazoa > Chordata > Mammalia > Primates > Cebidae > Sapajus > Sapajus apella. Next base: position 34,720,415 of record NW_022436949.1, read on the forward strand.
AAAGAAATACCTGAGACTGGATACTTTACAAAAATAAGAGGTTTAATTGGCTAATGTTTCTCCAGGCTGCACAGAACCATGGTGCTGGCATTTGCTCAGCTTCTGGTGAGGCCTCAGAAGCTTAATATTATGGCAGTACACAAAGAGGGAGAAGGCGTTTCACATAGTGGGAGCAAAAATGGGGGCAGGAAGGGGGCCACACGCTTTTAAACAGCCAGACCTTGTGAGAATTCACTCACTATCTTGAGGACAACCAGAAGCCTTGAGGGATTCACGCCCATGACCCAATCACCTTTCATGAGGCCTTACCTTTAACATTGGGGATTACATTTCCACATGAAATCTGGGGGCACAAATATCCAAACCACATCATTTCACCCCTGCCCCAAGTACTTGAGAAATCTCAAGTACTTCTCATATGTCAAAATATAATGATCCCTAGTTGCTCAAACCCTAGCTAGTTTCACCATTAATTCAAAAGTCCTATGTCAAAGCCCTAAGATCTTTACTCCAAAGATACAATGGGAAGATACAGGCATTGGGTTAATATTTGCATTCCAAAAGGGAGAAATTGACAAAAAGAATGGGGGTACAAGCTCCATGAATCTTCAGACCCCATCAGGGCAGACATCAAATCTTAACCCTCCAAAATGATCTTCTTTGACCCTCCGTCTCACATCTGGGACACACTGATTCAATGGGGGGCTTCCAAGGCCTTGGGCAGCTTCACCAATGTGGTTCTGTAGAGTACAGCCCCTGATGCTGCTTTTATTGGCTGATGTTAAGTGCCTGTGGGTTTTCCAGGGCAGGATGCAAGTTGTTAGAGGATCTGCCATTCTGGAGTCTGGAGGATGGTGGCCCCCTTCCCACAGTTCCAGTGGGGACTCTGTGTGGGGCCTATATCCCCACATTTCTTCTCTGCACTGCCTTAATAGAGATTCTCTGGGAGGACTCCACCCCTGTGACAGGCTTCTTCCTTGGAACCCAGGCTTTCTTGAATGTCCTTTGAAATCTAGGCAGAGGCTGCCAAGTCTCCTTCAGTGTTGCATTATTTGCATCTGTAGGCTTAACACCACATGAAAGCTACCACAACTTATGGTTTGCACCCTCTGAAGCAGTGGCCCAAGCTATATCTGGAACCCTTTGACCTAAGGCTGGAGCTGAGCATCTGGGATGTGAGGAGCAGTGTCCCCAGACTGCACAGAATAGACCTCAGGGCCTGTGATGGGAAGGCCTTCCTCAGAGAGCTCTGCAATGCCTTTGAGGCCTTTTTCATTGTCATGGCTATCAGCATCTGGCTCCTTCTTAGTTATGCAAATCTCTCTAGCAAGTGGTTGCTCCACAGCCTGCTTTAATTTATCTCCTGAAAAAGCTTTTTTCTTTTCTCTGCCACATGACCAGCCTACAAATTTTCCATATGTTTATGCTCTGTTTTCCTTTTTAAAAATAAAATTTCAATGTAAGTAATTTCTTTGCACCTGCATCTGAGTTCAATTGTTAGAAGAAGCCAGGCCACTTCTTTAATGCTTTGATGCTTAGAAATTGCTTCCACCAGATACCCTAAATCATCGCTTTGAAGTTAAAACTTCCATAGATCCCTAGGGCATGAACAAAATATAGCCAAGTTCTTTGCTAAGGCAAAACACACTTGACCTTGCTCTAGTTGCCAATAAGTTTCTTATTTCCAACAAATTCTGATGTGTTTTATATATACATTTTCATAGCAGATATTATTACTTTAGAGACATTGATAATATGATCCCAAAATACTCGATTTTATTTTTCTAATACTCTTATACTTGACTTATTTGGGAGAAAAGTACCAGAATATATCAAATATTAAAATAACTATATCTGATATAACTCAACTAAAGTAATTGTTTCTCTTTCTGTCTACATATGTCCATTTGTTTTCTTGTTTAAAATTTATACATTGAAATATAAAGTAGAATAATTAATGTACATAATTATATTCTTATGTAAGAAATATTTTGATCTCAGAAGCATTTAATGCTAAAGGAAAAATGGAATAGGTTCTTGATTAGCATAAATTCAAAATTCATTGAAAGTGGTATGGAAATAATCCGATATGAGAAATAGATATTTCCCACATGAAAAATGTGGTAAAAATCATGCATATGTTCCAACACACTCTTTATTAATACCTAGATGCAAATGAATGATAGTTTTTGCTTCTCTAGTTTCCATTATCTATACCTCTAGTTCTTCTGTTGTACATATTTTATTATGTTTCACATTTACCAGTTTATCACAGTATATCACTAGCTTTTTGTTTGTTTTGTTTTCAATTATTTGTTTACAGATTGTCTAAGGTAAGTTCCTTTCTCTTACTTCTTACTAATAACTATTTAGAAATTACTTTTGGATTCTAACATCTCTCCTCTAATTGCCATGTGTTCTACCTAAAACAGTTTAACGCGTCAAATCCATTTAAAATTCTACATGCAAGTTTCATCTGAACAATCTGAAAACAGTAAATAATTTGTCACTTGAAAATTGGGTGGGAAGGATTTGAAGTGAAAGCTGTACTCATATTCTAATACTGTTAGATGGTACAGCTGTCACTTCTTGGGAGCTTGGAGGGAAACTGTAAAAATTACTTAAATAGAGACACTTTATTGAGCCTTGCTTTATTACCACACATATAATAAATTTTGAAGTATTTTCCATGTGCAGATGAGAATAATGTACATTCTATATTTGATAGATAATCTATGGGAGTATCCTGTAGATACTCTATCAATCAAATATAGAATATACATTATTCTCATAGAGTATCCTGTAAATATTCTATCAGATATAGAATATACATTATTCTCATAGAGTATCCTGTAGATATTCTATCTCTCAGATATAGAATATATGTCATTCTCATAGAGTTTCCTGTAGATACTCTATCAGACATAGAATATACAGTATTCTCATAGAGAATGCTGTAGATATTCTATCTATCAAATATGGAATATACATTATTCTCATAGATTATCCTGTAGCTATTCTATCAGATATAGAATACACATTATTCTTGTAGAGTACCCTGTAGATACTCTATCTATCAGATATAGAATATACATTATTCTCATAGAGTATCCTGTAGATAATCTATTTATAAAATATAGAATATACATTATTCTCATCTGCACATGGAAAATACTTCAAAATTTATTATATGTATGGTAATAAAGCAAGGCTCAATAAATTCAAAAAAATAGAAATCGTACTAACCATAATATTGGAACACAGTGTAATGAAAATAGAAATCAGCGCAAAGAAGATATCTCAAAACCACAAAATTACATGGAAATTAAACAACTCCCTCCTGAAAGACTTTTGAGTAAACAAAATTAGGGCAGACATCAAAAAATTATTTTAAATAAATAAAATAGAGACACAACATACAAAAATCTCTGGGATGCAGCCAAATTAGTGTTAAGAGAACAGTTTATAGCTCAAAATGTCTGTCTCAAAAAGTTAGAAAGCTCTCAAAATAACAATCTAACCTCACACATACAGGTACTAGGAAAACAAGAACAAACTAAACATAAAGCTACCAAAAGCAAAGAACTAAAATCAGAGGACAGAATAAAATTCAGACTCAAAAGTTTATACAAAGAATTAACAAATGTTGGCTCTTTGAAAGGTCAAACAAGGTTGATAGACCACTAGCTGGATTATAACCAATCTCACAGAAATGCAAAAGATCCTCAGTGACTGTTATGAATATGATGATCTCTATTCACACAAACTAGAAAATTTAAAGAAAGACAGATAAATTTCTGAAAACACACGAGGCTCTCATGTTTTAATCAGGAAAAAAAGCTCAGAACAAAATCAATATTGATTTCCAAAATTGAATCAGTAATAAAAAATATGCCAATCAAATAAACCCTGGACCAGATAGATTCATAGGTGAATTCCAGCAGACATAGAAAAATAAAAATAAATTAACTGATAAAAGTTCTACTGAAACTATTTAAAAAATTCTAGGAGATACTACTCCTAAACTTATTCTTTGAAGTCAGCATCACCCTTATACAAAAATCTGGGAAAGACACAATTAGAACAGAAAACTATAGGGCAATATTCCTAATAAACATAGACGTAAAATTCCTCAACAAATACTAGCAAACTGAATCCAGCAATATATGAAAAAGTTAATTTACCATGATCAAGTTAGTTTCATAACTAGGATGCAAGGATGGTTTAATATAGACAAACCAATAATTGCAATTTACCACATAAACAGAAATACATACAAAAATATATGATCATCTCAATAGATACAGAAAAGGCATTCGATAAAATTCAGCATAACTTCATGATAAATACTCTCAAGAAACTACTCATCAAAGGAACATACCTTAAAATAATAAGCAAACTGATATGGTTTGCCTCTGAGTCTCCACTCAAATCATATCTCAAGTTGTAATCCCCATGTGTCAGAGGAGTAGCCTGGTGGGAAGTGACTGATTCATGGAGACACACATCTCTCTTGCTGTTGTCATGATAGAGTTCTCATGGCATCTGGCTGTTTTATGTGTGGTGATCCCCCTTCTCTCTCTCTCTCTCTCTCTCTTTCTCTCTCTCTCTCTCTCCTGCTTAATGTAAGACCTTCCTTGTTCCTTTTTGCCTTCTGCAATGATTGTTAAGTTTCCTGAGATCTACCCAGACATGCAGAACTATGAGTCAACTAAACCTCTTTTCATGAATTTTGTACTCTCGGGTAGTTCTTTGTAGCAGTGTTACTAAAAATACAAAAAATTAGCTGGGCATGGTGGCACGGGCCTGTAATCCCAGCGACTCAGGAGGCTGGGGCAGGAGAATTGCCTGAGCCCGGGAGGTGGAGGTTGCGGTGAGCCGAGATCGCGCCATTGCACTCCAGTCTGGGTAACAAGAGTGAAACTCCGTATCAAAAAAAATAAATAAATAAAAAATAAAAAAAATAAAAATTAAAAAATAAAAAATAAAAAAAAGAAAGGTATGGGTAGTGGGACTCTGCTGTAAAGATATCCGAAAATGTGAAAATGACTTTGAAACTGGGTAATAGGCAGAGCTTGGAATAGTTTGGTGGGCTCAGGAAAAGACAAGAAGTTGAGTGAAAGTTTGGAACTTCCTGGAGACTTGTTGAATGGTTATGAGGAAAAAGCCAATAGTGATACAAACAGTGAAGTCCAGGCAGAGGTCGTCTCAATGGAGATGAGGAACTTACAGGGAACTAGAGGAAACATTACTCTTGCTGTGCTTTAGCAAACAAAATGGCAGCATTTTGCCTCTGTCCTAGAAATCTGTGGAACTTTGAACTGGAGAGAGATGATTTAGGGCATCTGGAAGAAGAAATTTCTAAGCAGTAAAGCATTAAAGAGGTGACCTGGCTTTTTTGAAAATTGTACACTCATATTCATGAAGAAAGAGATGATCCAAAATTGAAAATTAAGTTTAAAAGGGAAGCAGAGCATAAAGATTTGGAAAATCTGCAGCCTGACCATGAAGTACAAAAGAAAAACCCTTTTTTTCTGGGGAGATATTCAAGCCAGCTGGAGAAATTCACAGAAGTAATGAAAAGTCAAATTTTAATAGCCAAAACAATAAAACGATACCTTCAGGGCATTTCAGAGATCTTCAGTGCAGTCTCTCCCATCACGGGCCCAAAGGCTTAGGAGGTAAAAATTGTCTCGTGGGCTGAGTCCAGGGTCCTGCTGCACTGTGCAGCCTCAGGACTTGGTGTCCTGTGTCCCACCTGCTCCAGCTCCAGCCGTGGCTAAAAGGGGTCAAACAACAGATTGGTCATTGCTTAAATAAGGTGCCAGCTCCAAGCCTTGGTGGCTTTCATGATATTCTGGGTCTTTAGCTGCACAGAGGTCAAGAGTGGAGGCATGACAGTATTTTTTTTTTAGAGGAAGAAAGAGAGAAAGAAAGAAAAAATAAATAAATAAAATAAAAATAAATAATAAAAAAAAAGAATAAAGGAAAGGAAGAAAGAGGAAGAGGAAGAGGGAGAGAGAACAGGGGTGTTGCTTTATTGCCCAGGCTAAAATGCAGTCTAAAAATGGGTATGCCTGTAATTATGTTTAATAATAGAGACATAAAAAAAAAAATGACAGTCTTGACCTAGATTTAAGAGGATGTATGAAAACACCTGAATGTTCAAGCAGAAGTTTGCTGCCGGGGAAGAACCCTCATGGAGAACCTCTACTAGGGCATTGTGGAGGGGAAATGTGGGGTTGGAGCTGTCACACAGAGTCCCCACTGGGGCACTCCCTAGTGGAACTGTGAGAAGAGGACCATCATCCTCCGGATCCCATAAGGGTAGATACACCAACAGCTTGCACCATATTCCTGGAAAAGCTGAAGGCACTCAAAACCAGCATATGAAAGCAGCCATAAGGGCTGTACCCTGCAGAGCCTCAGAGGCACAGCTGCTCAAGGGCTTGGGAGCCAATCCCTTGCATCAGTGTGTCCTGGATGTGAGACATGGAGTCAAATGAGATTTTGGAGCTTTAATATTTAGTAGTTGCCTTTCTGGATTTCAGACTTGCACAGGGTCTGTAGTCTCTTGATTTTGGCCAAGTTCTCCCACTTCTAATGGGAGCATTTACTCAATGCCTGTCCCTCCATTGTATCTAGGAATTAAGTAACTCATTTTTGATTTTACAGCCTCATAGGTGGAAGGGACTTGCCTTGTCTAAAATGAGACTTTGGACTTGGACTTTTGAGTTAATGATGGAATGAGTTCTGACATTAAGGGACTGTTGGAAAAGCACAATTGATTTTGAAATGTAAAAGAGACTTGAGATTTCAGAGGGTGAGGGATAAAATAAGATGATTTGGCTCTGTGTTCCTACCCAAATCTCATCTCAAATTGTAATCTCCACATTCTGGGTGAGTGGCCTAGTGAGAGGTGATTTAGTCATGGGGGCAAATTTCTCTTTTGCTGTTCTTGTGATAGAGTTCTCACTATCTCACTTGTGACAGAGTGGTTTGAATAAGTGTGTGGCACTTCCCACTTCTCTCTCACTCTCTCCTGCCACAATGTAAGATGTGCCTTGCTTCCCATTTGCCTTCTGCCATAAATGTAAGTTTCTGGAGGCTTCCACAGTCATGCAGAACTGTGAGTTGATTAAACCTCTTTTCTTCACAAATTACCCAGTATCAGGTAGTTCTTTATAGCAGTGTGAGAATGGACTACTTCACCATCTATGACAAACCAACAGCCAATATTTTACTAAATGGGCAAAAGTAGGAAGGATTCTCTTTGAGAACTAGAAAAAGTAAATGATACTCACTCTTACCACTCCCATTCAGCATAGTATTATAAGTGCTAGCCAGAGCAATCAGGCAAGAGAAAGAAATAAAAGGCATACAAATAGGAAAAAGTCAAACTATTTCTTTTCATGGGCAACAAGATTCTATACCAATAAAACCCCTTAGACTGCCAAAAGGCTCCTGGAACTTTTAAGTGACTTTGGTAGAGTTTCAGGAAATAAAATTAATGTACAAAAATTAGTAGCATTTCTACACATTAATAAAGTTCAAGCTAAGAGCCAAATCAAGACACAATCCAATTTAGGATAACCATACACAAAAATAAAATATTTAGGAGTATATCTATCCAACAAGGTAAAAAAAAATCAAAACAGTCCTATAAGAAATTTGTAGATGACACAAATGAAAAAAATTCTATGCTCACAGATTAGAATAATCACTGTTGTCAAAATGGCCCTACTGTCCAAAGCAATCTACAGATTCAAAACTATTCATATCATATTACTAATTTCATTCTTCACACAATTAGAAAAGTCTATTTTAAAATTCATATGAGACCACAGAAAAGCCAAAATAGCCAAAGCAATCTTAAACAAAGAACAAAGCCAGGGGTATCACATTTCCCCATGTCAAATGGTAAGGTGACAGTAATCAAAAGAGCATGGTAGTGGTACAAATACAAAGGTCATGGGATCCTTGGGGTGTTGCATTACTAGCCAGAACACCCTGTGGCTGGTGATACTTTTGCCCATGTTTTTGTCGAGCCTGCTGGACTTGTTCTGCCCAGTTGACCTGACAGAGGCTGCACTTGGCTCATTGCTAACCAGCCTGGATCCCACGCCTGCCAAAGTCAAACCAGGTGTGGAGCAGCAAGGAGTGTGTGAGCAAGTGAGTGTGGGGTATAGGCACTTCTCATAGCCTGGCACACTGACTGTGGCAGGGCAGGTAGCTATGAGGACCGGCATGGGTGTCAGCTCCCTGTAAGTTTGTAGCAGGACCAGGCATACTGCAAGCAGCTTCCACTGTGGGCACCACAAAACAGGGTGGCACTCAGAAGCTTGGAGATGCCAGGAACCACAGAACCTCAAAGAGGGTGTCACCACCCTGGCTTGGGTAGCTCCTAGGTCTGGGATCCCTAAAAAGCACAGCCCTTGTCTCTTTCTCTTCACATGTAACATGGCAAGTGGGGGTGTGTTTCAGCCCTGTTTGGGTTACAGCTCTTTCAGTCCTGCCATTTGGTGGGTCCAAAATTCTTGTCTCATGTCCAGGAAGAATGAGGTATGTGGACAATTGGAGGGTGAGCAAGATAGAGAGATATTTTATTGAGTGATAATACAGCTTGCAGGAGACCCAATGTGGTTAGCTCTTTTCCACAAGCAGGTCATCCTGACGAGTGCAGCTGTTGGTGGAGAGGAGACCCAGAGTGGGTAGGTCCTATCTGCAAGCAGGTTGTCTCAATGTCTGTGCAGCCCAAGGTGGCAAGGAGACCCATAGTGTGTAGCTCCTATCTGCAGGCAGGTCTTCCCATCATCTGCCTGAGTCTGGATGAGTTTGGGGTTTTTATGGCCTTCAAAGGGGAAAAAGTTTCTGGTGATTGGTCCATGGGTAGCCATGGGCAGGCCTGGAAAAAGCACCATAACTTATCACTCCAGTCCATGGCACTGGCAGCCTGGCCCCATTCTTTGGGCTCTTCCTGGCTTGAAGGTGGGGCATCACTGGGGACCAACCTCTTGCTCCCCAGAAACCTATCTGCCTCCTGCCACTATTAACCTACCATCCACAGCATCCATGGAGACCAGGCTATTCATGCTAAGGGGCACCTGCAGGCCCACACTGAGCTTTCCACAGCCCACATGCTCTTTGGTGTCCAAAGTCCAGAGAGAGGGCCAAGGGAGTAGGGACCCAGTGCGTCAGCACTGCCTGTAGTGTGCACAGACCTGGCCAGGTGACACCACCACCCAGGTTCTGCCTCAACTTTGCTCTGAAGTCAGAGTGGGTGCTGGGAGCAGGGAGAGACTAGGCAGAAGGAACAGGCCCTTCTGAGCATGTGGGGGCAAGAGGACCTCCCAGGCTCTGGAGGGTGTAAGAATGCAGCCACAGGTGGGCAGCTTTAGCTGTACCTTGAAGGGCAGGGCTTCTATCCTGTCAACTTGGAGGAGAATGAGACTTCTGCTTGTTTCTGGCTCCTGCTGTCTCATGAAGCATGCAGCCCCAGCCATACCTCTCCTGCTGCAGCTGGCATTTTCACAGAGGCCATTCCAGATAAGCTACTGCTGCTATCACAAACACAGAGATCAGTGGAACAGAATAGAGCACCCAGAAATAAAGCTGTGCAGTCGCAACCATCTGATGTTTGATAAAGTTGATGAAAATAAGCAATGGAGAAAGGACTTCCTATTCAATAAATTGTGCCGAGATAGCTGGCTAGCCATATGGACCCCTACCTTTCACCATATACAAAAATTAACTCAAGATGGATTAAAGATTTAAATGTAAAACCTCAACTTACAAAAATCCCAGAAGAAAACCTAGGAGATACCATCCTGGACATCATACTTGAGAAAGAGTTTATAACTAAGGCCTGAGAAGCAATTGCAGCAACAATAAAAATTGACAAGTAGGATCTAATTAAATCAAAGAGCATCTGCACGGGAAAAAAAAACTATCAATAGAGTAAATAGACAACATTTGGAATGGGAGGAAATATTTGGAAACTACACATCTAAAAAAAGTCTAATATCAAAAAATCTAAGGAAATTAAATAATTCAAGAAACACAACTTCTTTAAAAAGTAGAAAAAAGACAGATACTTCTTAAAAGAAGACAGACAAGTGGCAAAAAAAAAAAAAAAAAACATGAAAAAAATGCTTAGCATCACAAAACATCAGAGAAAGGCAAATCAAAACCTCAATGGGATATTATTGAACGCCATCCAATGGCTATTACTTAAACAATCAATAAACAACAGATGCTGGTAAGGCAATGGAGAAAAGTGAGTGCTTACATGCTGTTGGTGAGAATGTAAATTAATTTACCCACTGTGGAAAGCAGTGTGGAGATTTTTAAAAGAACCTAAAACAGAACTGCCATTTGATGGAACAGACTTATCACTGCATATATATCCAAAAAAACTATATTATTTTTCTAAGAAAAAGACTCATGTATTTGTACGTTCATTGCAGTGCTATTCACAGCAGCAAAGTCGTGGAATAACTCTAGGTGCTGTGGACAGTGTATGATAAAGAAAATGTGGTATATCTACACCATGGAATAATATGCTGCCATAAAAAAGAATGAAATTGTATCCTTAGCAGCCACATAGATAAAACGGGAGGTCATTATCCCAAGCCAATGATATGCAACAGAAAACCAAATAGTGCATTTTATCTCTTATGAGACCTAAGCATTGAGTACTCATGGGCATATAGGTGGCAATAAATGGCAGCAATGTAAAACTAGGGTCTACTAGAAGGGAGAGGAAGAGAAGAGGGCAAGATTTGAAAAATTAACATTTGGGTACCATGCTCAGTACCTAGGTGATGGGATCATTTGTAGCCCAAATAACATCATGCAATATACCCAGGTAATAAACCTGCACATGTACTCCCTGACTCTCAAATGAAATTTTAAGAAAATTGTCTTTGCAGATATTATTAAGTTAAAGATCTTGACATTGGAAAATTATCCTGCATTATCTGAGTGATTCATGCATACACTTATAAATGCCTTTGTAACAGACAGGTAGAGAGAAATTTTACCTATCCAGAAATGTGGGCAATAACTATGGAGGCAGATGGAGTGATGTGGATACAAACAAAGGATGCTGATAGCCTATCAGAGCATGGAAGAGATGGAAAATAGATTCTGCCCTTGCATTTCTAGATGGTGTGTGGCCGTTCTGCTACATTGATTTCAGCCTTGATACTAATTTTGGACTTTTGGCCCTAGAACTGTGAGAAAATAAATTTCAGTGTTTTGAAAAATAAAATGAAGTAAAATAAAATACAGATATTTGACTCACATATATTGACTGCTACTGTTGGCTACTCAAAATACTATGTGTTTTTTGTTTAGTTCTATGTGGATTTATTAAGGTAGCCACTGTTACCTAAGCTTATATATATGAATAAATTATTCTTTTTGCCCTCAAATATTTTACTATAACCATGAAAATACAGACATATTAAAATATAATATAATTTAAATGTAATAAGTGCTATTACAGAGCTTAAATTAGTATTCCAGAAGAACAACACGACACCTAGCCATTTACGTCTTTGGTAGATGGGGTATTGATGTTGGTCAGGGGACAGTTACTAAGCATGTGAAATCTAAGGTCTCTTAAATAATTAGAGTAATTAGATCATTAGTAACTGAAGATAGAAAACCCTATCCTCACTTTCCCACATATGTGACAAAATGAGTAATGTAAACACATGTTGTAAGTGGAACATTTTTTTGTCTACTTAGAAAATAAAGAAGTTTAGTATTTTATAAGAATAGCATAAAAGGGAAGACAAGGCAAACTCATAAATATTTTAATGTTTTATTTCAAAACATTGAAGTCAGAGCCATTTAGAAGTAGGCATTGCTTGGATAGTAAGAGAAATTATGGTTTAATCACATTTCCATTTAGATAAACTGTTCTGGTGGCGTTAAGGCAGATGCTCAACACATAAATTCCAAAGAAATGGACTATTTAAGTAGGTTTTAGGAGTATTCAAGAGGCTGGCAATTTAAACACTGTCACTTCATCCTCAAAATACTTCCTTAAAATACCAAATATTTCCTTCATTTTACAGATAAAGACATTTATATTCAGAGATATTTGTATTTTATTCAATTATCCCAGGCATGTGCATGTAATTGTCAATTTAACAATTCATTTCCAGAAAATTATAAAATTTGTCCAGCAATGAATACAAATTCAAATAAATCAGAGTTTATTCCAGATTTCCTGCCAGGGTGGATAGTAAGTAACTTTCTATTGCCTGAGAATTGCTAAACTGCTATGAGTCCATGCATTCTTGTGTACCTCAGGTGGCTCAAATTATAGGTTATAAATTGTGCACTACATAGTGTTCCAGATCACCCATTCCAAGAAATAATATTTCTCTGCATCTTAATAAAGGTTTAGTGTATGTTGAATAAATAATAGAATGCTTATTGCTCCTTTCTTATCCTTAACTTACTCCTTTTTAAATAAGCTTTTGCAAATACACTTTGTTTCCGAACACAGACCCATTCCTATCTGAACTCCATGTAAGAACAGAACACTAACTCATTACATTAAGAACAAATGAAGTAATTAAATTTAACCTTCAAGATTTCCAGAATAAAACATTCTCATCTTCCTCTTCCACCAAACCACTTTCTGCATTCATCACAGACTCTAGAAGCCACTATTTTGATCATACCAACAGTAAGATTCCTGGTTATATGTCCCTATGCCCTCCTCATAGGACTATCCAATGGAGAATTTAGGATTTATACCAGAAGTGAATATTTAAAGACAATATTACAGCTTAGTCTTCCTTCTTAAGAGGGAAAATCCAATAATTCCATATACTCATCCATTTATAGCAAAGAAAAGACATAAAAACTCAGGAGGTCATAACAATACATAACTTTTTTATTCAAATGTATTTCTCCAAATGCTGGCAACCTAGGAAAAAATGTGCAAATAAAATTTAATTATGCATACTATACTGTGGCTGTTGCTTATTTATATTTTCTTCTCTATTTGTTTTAAGCCGTGAATACTCTTGGAATCTTTCCTTGTTCAATTAATATATAAATAAGTCATAGAATTAAATCATTTTAAATCACTTTCAATGAAGTGATGATTAAATCTATGCCAAGAGTCAGAAAAGATTTAGAAGTTCTGTGAAGATTGGAAATTAGAAACAGAACATATAGATCCTGCTTGGAACATTAACTTTATCTAATTACGCTTCTCTTAGAATACAGTCCAATTTCAACCTTCACTTTTCTCCACTGCAGAGAAATCAATTCATTATTTTTCATTCTAGCAATTCTATGAACAAAATAATGAGCTACAAAATTATTTTTCTTTCATAACTTAAAGAAAAAAGAGACACATTTATCAAATTTTAATTTTTTCACATTTTGACCCTATTTTGTAGAAAAAAAAACCTAGCCATCATTATATATGATTGAAACATCTTTTAATGACATAAATCAAGGATCAGTAATATGTTTCTTAAAACAAAAGAAGTGAAGGGGAATGTTTATTTCCCTTAGAAGGGGAAATAAACAAAGATAGAAAATTGCAGGGCATGTTGAACTTTATAGAATATAATGCCGAATACTTGTATACCTTTCGACACAAATTTCCACCTTTTTTATTTCATGTACTGTCTTTGACAAGCAAACTATTTTAATTGAGAGAGCTTATTTTTATAAAAATTTGAAGATACATTTAAAATATTCATTTTCAAATATTGAAGGATGATAGATGTTTGTTTCTAAAATTAATTGATTATCACTTATTTGTCTTTGATAGATTTTTGTATCATGAAAATATGAGAAAAATTTCATTTACATGTCCTCTTAAATCAACGTTTAAAAAGTTTTGTGGAAAGAGCCAAATAGTAAATTATTTAAGACTCGTGACCTTATGGTTTCTGTCAAAACAACTCAGCTGTCATTGTAGCATGCATGCAGCCATAGACAATGAGTAAACAAGTGGGTGTTGTGTTCCAATATAGCTTTATTTACACGAACAGGTGGCATCCCATATTTGGCTTTGGGTCACAGTTTGCTGACTCGCTCCTTAAGCTATTTTATTACATATTCATTAAAAACATACAAAACAGAAAACAATTTTGTCTGTAAATGTGGAAAGTAAGGATAACTATCATTTGCTTGGGTCAATATAAATTTGAATTGACCAAGAAATAAAATTAGTTATCTGTATGCATTCATTTTGTCCTTTGTAGCAGAAAACATAGATAGAAAGCACATATGAAGGGCACAAGAACCTAAAACCTCTTTATCAACTTTGGGAATTCAGAATCTTCAATTCTCCACTACGTAGCAAACCATCACCAGGACGATTGGATTTCTACTGAGTAAAAATTGGACTTATCGTTAATATTAATATTTAATGTTCTTATTTTTTAATGTCTTTATAATATAAAATTGGTATTCTAACTTTTGAGCTAATGTAATAAGATACAAAAATTAAGGTTTTAGAAGTTTAGATTTTATTAATTTGGGGTAAATTTTTATTATACAAATCAATCAATAAATGACAATAATTATTTACATATATGTATAGGATACACATACTAGTGCATTTGTTTTTTCATTGCTGCCTTAACAAATTAGCATACATTTGGTGGCTTAAAATAATGTTTGATTATCTCATAGTTCTGTAGGTCAGAAGTCCAAGTATAGTATAACTCAGTTGGGTCTTCCGCTTAAAGTCCCACAATGTCAAATGATAATATTAGCAAAGCTGTGCTCTTTTTCTGGAGGTTCTGTGGATGCATCTGATGCCAAACTCACTCAGGCTCTGGCCCTGTTTAGTTCCTCGCAGTTGTAGGACTGATGTCTCCATTCCCTTGCAGGCTGTCTTCCATGCGCCTAGAAGCTTTGCTCCCAGCAGCTGATTTCATCCCCCCTCCCTTTCTCCACATCCATCCCACCCCAACCTCCAGCAATCATATGTAGTGTTCCACTCATGCTTGGAATCTCCCCAACCTCTCTTCCTACCACATCTGTTTGATTCTACCTTGAAAAAAAAAAATCTCTGCTCTCAGGAGATCATGTGATTAGATTTGGCTTACCCAGATAATGCAGGATAATCTCCGTTTTGAAATCCTTATCCTCAATGACTTTTGCAAGGCCTTTTCATCATGCACTGTAACATAGTCACAATTTCCAGGGATTAGGTGGTAGGCATCTTTGGGGACTCCTTCTACTGTCTACAATTAGTGATATAATGAATCTTACTGTTATCTACTCATCGGTTTATGAAACAAATCCTTTCTCTTTACTTTAATATATCACCAATTCCATCCCTTCCCTTCTGTTTCAGGAGTAAACATGCTTTTGAGTTTTATGTTTATCATTCTTCATAAGAATGGAATTTGTGTTTAATACGGTATGCACATTTTCAGCTTTAGTAGATAAGGGGAGGTGGAAGATGACTTCCAATGTGATTCGTAAATTTACACAACAAAAAAGTGTATGCGTGTTCCCATTGTTTCACGTACTCACAAAAAATATTGTCATTCTTAAAAATGTGATAAAGATGATACAGTATGTGATTTATCTAAATAAATACTGTTTAGGATAATGAGATCCTTTTTATATGGTTATTGAATATCTTATTTTTTCCTTCAGATAAATGCCAACTTTTCTAGTAATTCATGGACTTGGTCTTACTGATTTCTAAAAGTTTTTATGCACTTCAATTACACATATTCTACACGTCCTTTCTCAGTTTATGATGTGCTTTAAACTTCCTTTAATATTTATGCAGAACAGGAACGCGAGAAGGAGAGAAGTGAGGGCGTGGAGTAGGAAGGTGTGAAGAGGGACATTCTCTGAGAATACTTGCTTGGATAAACTGGATTTTAGAACCATGTTAACACTTTACATCCTCAAATAAAAATTTTAATGTGAGTATGCCTTCAGGACACTATGTTAAGTGAAATAATCAGGCACAGAAAGACAAATACCACCTGATCCCACTTAATGTGTGCATCTAAAACATTTGCACTCATGAAAGTAGAAAATAGAATGGTGGTTACCAGAGGCTGGAGCTTGGAAGACTGGAGAGATGTTGGTCAAAGGATACAAAATTTTAGCTTAACAAGAGGAATAAGTTGAAGAGATCTACATTTTGGTGACTATAGTATAGTCATAATGTATGGTGTATTTGAAAACTGCTGAGACTAAATTATGTGTTTTCATAACAACAAATGATAAGTAGGTGAAGTAGTACATATATTGATAAGCTTGATTTAGCATTTTCACAATCTATACATATATCTAACATTATATTGCACATCATGAGTGTATGCAATTTTATGTATCAATCAAAAATATTTTTAAAAATTAATAAAATAAAATGGATAAGAAAAAATCAAAAATGGATATTTAAAAGAAAATAATTATTTCTTTCACCTACATTCACGAAGATGTTATTTACAATTTCTTTTGTTAATTTCACAGCTTGCTTTAAATATTTAAAAACATAAATTTTTTAAATTTCCTTTTTTTTTTCTGTTACAGGAGATATCCAGTTGTATGTTTCTCCAAGGAGGAAACCCATTTTCTAATTTCATTTACTAAAGAAATGCTTCATTCTCCACTGGTTTGTCTTTACTTGAGGCTGTCCTGGAGCTCTCTCTCCCCTCTTCATTTAAATATTACCAATCTCTCAACAACACAAATCAAAATTTAGTTACCAAGGTCCATTAACTGTGAGTAATTGCACAAAACACAAGCTTCACTGCTAGCTCTTTCCTCATGTTAATTACATTTGAATAAGAGGTGCACCTTATGCTCAGAGACTAACCATGGCACACCACTTATTTCAATGTCTGTTGGTGAAGGGTCACTGTGCTTCTCTTACTCAGTTCACACACAGGCAGTAAAGCATTTAATTGTGTTGCCTTCTTATATCCTAATGCTATATTTGTGTGACACTTTATTTAAAAATAGATAAACAAATGAGAAATTGACTCACAAAAAATGAAAGTGCAGCAGAAAATATAAGAAGAAGAAGAAAAAAGTGATAATGTTGGCAGTGAACCAAATGTAAATGGAATTAGAGAAGAAATAGCTGACCCTGGGAATGTTGACACCATTGCTATTGGAGAGATTCTAGATATACAACCACAGGAATTTGATGAAGGTGGATTTACTGGCATGAATGTGAAAAGTGGTTTGACAAATAGGATGAATTTGTTCCAGAAGAAGGGATGTCAGCCAAAATTTCACAGTGAAGTTACTCTGAAGCATTTCAAGACATTTGAAGTGCAAAAATGAAATACTGGAAGCCGATCCAAACTTCCAAAGGAGTAGGACAATTCTTCAGTGCATAAGAAAATATGCACTTCATATCACAAGTTACATGGTAGGCACTTGCGAATGGTATTTTAATTTAGTAAGTTTCATAGCTATTTATTGTTAGCATTGTGAAATATTATTATTTGTTGAATCTGATTTTAAGGCTGAAAAACATCCAAAAGACTCTTATTCTAAGAGTTTGATTCTGCTTTGGAGGGAGGTTAGATGATATCAGCTGTAAATAATTACATTTTTATTTATTTTTGTCTAATCTTTATCTTTTTAGTTTTTAATTTTTCTCCTCTTTACAGTGTTGAACAGAATGCCATAAATGTATTGAATGTAGTCATGATACTGGTGACTCTTGTAATAACATTAACAGTAAATCTGACTGCAATTTAAAACCAGTGCCTTGAGAGAGAAAAAGCCATCTAAATTTCTAGTTGGTCCTAAAATTATCTATTTGGAAAAATGAAAACCAGTAAACTAGAAAGTCATAAAATAACTTCCTCTTGGTTTTCAAAGCTTTCTATTGTTTCTATATTTTGTGTTAAATTTCCTCAATACAACCTTATCTGCCATAGTGGAAATTAATTTTTTTTTTTCAGAAGGGGTTTCACTTTGTCACCCAGGCTGGAATGCACTGGTGTGATTACAGCTCACTGCAGTCTTCACCTCCAGGTTCAAGTGATCTTCTCACCTTAGCCTCAAAGTAGCTGGGATCACAAGTATGTGCCCATGCTTGGCTAATTTTTTGTAGACATGGGGTTTTGCCACATTGTCCAAGCTGACCCTGAACTGCTGGGATTAAACAATCCTCCTGGCTCAGCCTCTGGAGTAGCTGGGAGAACCTGCATGTACCACCACCCATGGCTAACTTTTATTTATAAATACAGGGGCTTGCCATGTTGCCTAGGCTGGTCTCGAGTTCTTGGGCTCAAGCAATCTGACCCCCTTGGCTTCCCAAAGTGTGTGACCCACTGCACCTCCTGGAATTTAATCTTTAGATCTGGCATTAAGTGGTCCAGAAATTTTGGTTGTAATTACAACTGTTATTTGTGTGGGTTTTTTTTTACTTGTTCTGTATATTATGTCTTTTATGAATACCTTCTGACTCTTGATAACTAAATATGGAAAATATGTCAGCTTTTATTAAATATTACTAGATATTTAAATAAAATTGAATCCAATGTTATAGGTTAGCCATGCAGTTTAACAAAATATGCTAGATTTTTCCCTGAGAAGAAAAAAGTGGAATAAAAAATCCAAAATATGATTGACAGAGGTTTGTTACATAATAAAAGTGTCATGACACTAATTAGAGCAATATGGTGTCTTAATATGATCTGGAATTTCACAATGTAGCATGTAATAAAAATACAAATACAGATAAAATGAAGGGTCAATGCATTAATATTAGCATAATTAAAAGATAATATATTAGGGAAGAATATTCAAAGCATAAAATAAAAGAAAAAATAGAAATATAGCTGTATCAAAGTATATCCACTTAATAATGCAATAGTAAGAATTATGATTATATAAAAATTAGTAAAATGGAAAATGCTGGTGTAAAACATAAATACCAAGATTTATATGGCTCATATGATTTTTATCTATGTAAAAATATACATTAAAATTAAATAAAAACAATTATGTTAATCACAAACACAGTCATTTGTTTATTTTCAAACTTTTACATTGTTTAGTACATTTTCCATAATTAATTTTCCTTGCAAGATGAGCTCTGTCTGTCACCCAGGCTGGAGTGCAGTGGCATGATTTCAGCTCACTACAACTTCTGTCTCTGGGGCTCAAGTGATCCTTCTGCCTCAGACTCCCAAGTAGCTGGAACCACAGAAAAACACCACCACACCTGGCTAAATTTTTATTCTTAGTAGAGATGGGGTCTCGCCACTTTACCCAGACTGGTCCTACTCCTGAGCTCAAGAATCCTCCCACCTTGGCCACTTGTGTTCTTCCAGGATTACTAGTGTGAGCCACCACACCTGGCCAACGAGTATTTTTTTATAATGTAAAAATCAGTAAAGAGTTGGCCCTTAACAATGGTCTTTAATTTGTATTAGCATATAAATTAAAGTTTAGACTTTCTTTTCTCCTCATTGTTTCCTATCATTCCTATTAATTTAGTTATCTCATTTTTTTTCTGGATATTTTTATCATTGTTACTATTTATTGTTGTTTTGAGCATACTGTTCCACAACCAGAAATGCAATCTAGCCTCTTTAATCATCTAGACTTTCTAAAGAAAGGCATACAAAATTAGTTAAAAAATAACTTCCACTGAGTTTTCTTCAATGTATACTTTTTGTGACAAAAATAAAGTTACTAAGTGTTTCAATAATATATTTTCCACAATGCCAGACCCTATGTATCAATTAAAGTCAAAGGATTCAAACATATTACTATCTACCATAATCACAGTTGTCCTCACAATGCTGATCTTTCAAATCTTAGTCTTACCCCTGATTTCTAAGGTTTGAATTTAATTTACGTAATGTAAATGAAATCAATGGCTATATAATTAAAGATATTAAAACAATTTTTTAGGGTTATAATTTCTTCAGGTTTGTTAGTTTGAAAAGCTTGCTTTGATAACATATTCATGCTGTGAAGTGATAATGCCAATAGTCATTAACTATTTTAAAAAGTTACTTTTTGTCATTTAAGTAATACATACAATATTTAAAAGATAAATATAATCTTCCACAGTTTGATTGAGCAATAAAGATTTTATTGGATTATTTAAAACAGAAATGTTTTCCAAGACTGGATAAGAAATTGATAGACAAAGTATTTAGAATAAAGAAATTATTTTATTTATCAATTTTAAATATTGATTGCTAGATTCACAGATATGAATTATGATTATTCCAATCATTCAACACAACTTAAAAACCATTTTGCCAAAAATGTTTACTGGAGGTATGTTTGAATTTTCTAGTAGTCAAATTTTCCAACTGGAAATAAAAAATATTGCTATGTTCTCACATTTTGTTCTATTGCTACAATATTTACAACTAAGTGGTATCTTACTGCACTCTGAATTATTATTTTCAGTTATCCACTGAAGCAGCACTTTTACTTCTTGTAACATTTGCTGTTATGTGGAAAATACAAACCATCATTATATCTTATTTATTAATATCAAACTATTATTTTCAATTTAGAAAAACGACCTTCACACAAAACTTCAACCACCACAGATACATATAATATGATTTTTACCTGGGGCATAACCAAAACTTGAAACAGGAGTGAGCAAGTGGGAATATCTGAATCCTTGAAAACAGATTGCCCTCTTTTAATTTAGAGAGAGCTTTGCTTACATATAAAACTAAATTGAAAAAATGACACCCGTAATTGTTGTAAATAGTCCCAACTATCCTTAATTGCATCTAGCATAATGCAGAACATGTAATGACTTTAAAATATAACAACATATTAATATATGAAATTAAAAATACACCATAAATAACATTCCATATTCTTTTACCTTAAAAATGTATTTTTAATTTGCTTTTTGGCCTTTTGAACAACATGCCACCACTGAAATCCATTTATTGTTGAATGTGTTCTGAATGTAAACTCCAATTCAAATATAATTGTTATGTCATTTGTTACTTGGGTTTAACAAGTAAAACGGGCTGGGCGCGGTGGCTCACGCCCGTAATCCCAGCACTTTGGGAGGCCGAGGCGGATGGATCACGAGGTCAAGAGATCGAGACCATCCTGGTCAACATGGTGAAACCCCGTCTCTACTAAAAAAAATGCAAAAAACATTAGCTGGGCATGGTGGCGCATGCCTGTAATCCCAGCTACTCAGGAGGCTGAGGCAGGAGAATTGCCTGAACCCAGGAGGCGGAGGTTGCGGTGAGCCGAGATGGCGCCATTGCACTCCAGCCTGGGCAACAAGAGCGAAACTCCGTCTCAAAAAAAAACAAAAACAAAAACAAAAAACAAAAACAAACAAACAAACAAAAAAAACAAGTAAAATGAATTTGTTTAAAGTCTTCAAAAAGCACTAATGACAAACATACAGGCGGTCTTTCTTTGCATGGTTTGCCTTCTTTATTTTTGAAGACACAGTTAGACTAAATTTTTGATCATGCTTTCACATTTTTATTTCGGAATTAATTGTTCAAACATCCCATTTTTTAATTATAAATTTCCAAAATGAAAATGTGGTTAATAAATATAGTCAGCTTTTTAAAAATGTGTAAAATTGTGAATGTTAAATTGCTATTAAATTACCAAGAAACAGTACTTAACTTGAGATTTATTAGTAGAATAAATAAATGATTTTGTTGCAGTATCTTGAGTACTGCAAATCATATTCAAATATCCATAAATACATTTTGACTTTTTGATTTGAAATAGATAAAAAGTAGTCAATATATTCAATGTTAAATGTTTTTCAAGGCTAAGTTAGGGCATAACATAAATTATCTGTGCGTATATTGAATAACCTCCAAAAATGATTTCACATTAGTACTAGCTGAATTGAAGAGGTTTCAACTGCCTAAGGAAACACTGAGTACTCTAATAAAGTCATCATCTCATTCCATTCAGAATGACGAATATGCCTAAAAACATTAAAAAAAGAATAAATTAAAGAAGTCACAAAATTTGTGACATGTTAAATAGTTGGGTCATTTATATACTGAACAAAGTTATACCTTTCCAAATATGGGCAACTGGAATGAATTTGTATCTATATGTATTATATATATATTTATATATTATATATATTACATGTATATATGTGTTATGTAACATATATATGTTACATGTATATATTCAGTTTTCCCAGAACCATTTATTGAAGAAGGTGGCCCTTCCTTTCCTCAATATATGTTCTTGGAATCTCTGTAAAATAAATCAGTTGTCTGTAACTGTGGATTTATTTCTGGGTCCTCTATTCTATTTCATGATCTATGAAGGATTGTGATTTTATACCAATGTCATGCCATTTTGGTTACCAGAGACTTTTGTAATATATTTTGAAGATAGATCAAAATTTATTTATTATTTATTAGAAAGGCTTTCTAATAAATTATAATTATAAATAAACTGTTAGATGATATAGGGCCATACAAGTCAGAATGTGCTTCTTAACGCAAGTTCTTTTTTATTAAAATTGTATATTTCTGTTGTTGATTGTATTCCTATGTTCAAAAAAAAATGTAAAACACTCAAATTTTAGGTAAAACCTTTATTTGTCTTATGTCTATCAGCCTATCAGGGAGCACCAAAGACCAGATGACCCCATGATGAAAATAGGTTTGGGGATTTTCTAAGGTGTCTGTAAGGTTTATATGGTATCTTTTATAATGTGTTCTTGTAATTTTGGCTGAGGCAGTAGTTTCTGTCTCTAAGTGAAACTTGCCATCAAAGGTCATCCTTACACTACATTAGTGCATTCATATGATCATAACAACCATCAGAACAGAACTTCCTGAGAACTCTTTTTGCAAGCTTAGCGGTTGTTTTTTTTTTCAAATTTCACCAGGAAGAAATGTAGGAAGAAGTGAGACAAAGGTAGAAGACAAAGGGGAAACTGAGGATTATTTATCATGTTTGTTTTAGACCTTAGGAAGATACAACTTGTTTACTAGTGGAAATCAATTGAAAAACTAAATTTTCTTTGATGATTTTGCTTTAAATGTACATTTTTGAGGGAGAAAAGAATGTTTCATAATACAAGAGGTGACACTTTGACATCGCTGAGACCTTTATATCTTTCTCCCTTATATATTAAGTAGTCCAAAAGACAAGTTTAAGGTAGATATTAGAATGACCATAAACCTTTACAATTTGGCAATGCTATTTTACAGATTCAGTTGACAATATTAACATATCAGTCAAACTTTGAAAAGTTATGGTAAACATCTGAGAGGATAACTCATGAGGAAGCTCATAGATATGATACCCACTTGTGGATGTTGGGATGGACCAGTAACACATATGGTTACTCTTGCAATGTATCATTGTATGTTTTAGAACATGGTCTGTGAACATTTATTGTACTATCTATAGCAAATTATCTCAGAACATGGTACAAAAAATGTAAGCAATAAATTCTTGTTTTATAATGAAAACGTTAATGAAGAATGAAAGGAAAGAAGGAGATAGACAATTTTAGTGTTTGTAGATATTTAGTCTCTTTCTGAAATTATCTTCCTTAAAGAAATCAAACTAGAACTTCTTTATACAGATAAAAACATTTCATTATCTTCAGATGCATTGTGCATGTTTCAATCTATCATAGTTAAATCTCAGTCTATATACTTTTATTTGATTAATATATGTTCTCCTAACTTAATTAATTTTCTTATATGACAATTTTACTGTGATTAGGACAAAACATTCTCCATAATAGAAGAGAAACTAGAAGAGATATTATTCTTTCCTCTAACTTAATTGCCTTTTTATTATCAATAATTTATCTTTTCTATGTATTATCTCTTTGTGCGTGTGTATATATATGTAAACATGTACATATATAGGTATATATATAGTTTATTGTCTTCTAAGGGTTGAGTAAATTCATGGAATATTCTAATATGACATGAACTTTTTTATGCAGTTTTCCTAGAGAAGCTGAGGTTTAATTTTTCAGCATAAATATGTAAATATTAAATGAATCATGTAAACAAAATTTTGTAAAACACATACTTTGTAACAGGCATAGGATAGCTGTCACACATGTGATGAAACCAAACAGAAATGTTATGTAGAGACAGGCAATTTGAAAGAAAATATACAGATAAATTATTCCTTATAAATGGTGTCAATCCGACAAAGCAAAGAAGCAGAGTAATAATAATGATAATAAGAATGATGACTTCCTTTGCAATGTATGAATGAAAGATCAACATGATATTTTTAGTTTATATAATGTTTTTACTTTCAGAAAATTTATTGCATAGGGTAAGAAAAGTAGAAGCAAGAAATCAGGAGAAAAAAAGATGATATTAATGACAGAAACACCCATTATTAATAAGAAGGTAGAGAAGGAGATGCCTTTACATATGGATATTAAATCTTTCTAAAATCTTACCTAAAACACCATTTCTGCCACATACATTCTATCATGCTCTGTGCTCCAGCTGATCACACTCTGCTTCAACCATAATATACATATTGGTTATCTATTACCATGTAACAAATTACCCAACAATTAGAGACTTTAGAAATAATATTTATTATCTCACACTTACTATGAGTTTGAAATCTGGATGTGGCTTAGCTGGATAATTCTGCCTTAGCTTCTCTCATGAGGTTGAAACCAAGGTATCTGAAACATGGTCTCAAATGAAGCTTTGACTGAGGGAGGATTCATGCCAAGATTACCCATGAAATTGTTGCAATCCTTCAGTTCCTTGCTGACTGTTGGCTGGAGGCCTACTTCATTTTCTTATTTTGTTTTTTGCTTGTTATGCCTTGATATAGGGCATCTCACAATGTGGTAGCTGGCTTCCCTCAGAATAAGATTTAATGACAGCAAGTGAGAAGGAAGCCAGAGATCTTTCATAACCTAATCTCAGAAGAAACATCCCATCACTTTTACTGCGTTCAGACTTTAAAAGCAAATCACTAGGCTCAGCTCACACTTAAGGATGAGGATTCATCAGAGGTATAAATAAAAGAGGGTGGGTACTATTGGAGAAACATTTAGGAGCTGCCCACCACACCATGACTGACTTTATTTTTAAACGACTTTGCTAAGGTGTGATTGACATGTAAAAGCTGTGTGTAATTGACGTATACAACTAGATGAGTTTGAGGTTAAAACTCCATCTGTGAAACCATCTCCTCCATCAAGGTCATACACGTATCCTTTACCTTCCGTAGTTTACTCCCATCCCTTTATTATTAAAGTCACAGTCACAGAAGCAGAGGGTTAGAATGGCGGATAACAGGAGCTGGGGGCGGGGGGTTGGAATGGGGAGATAGCGTCAAAGGGTATGAAATTTCAGTTGTGCAAGATAAGAAGTTCTGGAGTCTAATATGCAGCAGAGTGTCTAAGGTTATCAATACTGCATTGCATATTTAAAATGTACTAAGAAGGTAGATCTCATGTTTAGTATTCTTACCTTTTTTTTTTTTAATTTACAACTCACTTTTATAGTGAAAAATAGTCCTGGTTTAACCGTGACTGTCCAATTTTTAGCACTAAAATATTGAATCCTGGAAAACCCTTTGGTCCCAGGCCACTGGGAATAGTTGATTAGCCTACTTGCACTGTCAAAGCTCTGGATTCTACAAAGAGACTTCTTCCTAGGTTGTCTTAATGGCCTTCTTTTGCTACTAGCACATACTACTCAAACTCTAAGATTTCTTTAGGTATTTTCTCCTTCAAGAATCTATCCTGTCATCCCTTAAAGATTACTGGTCCTTTACAATTTCAGAACATGCTCGTACTAATACTATTCAAATATTCTTTTGTTCTGCTTTTATAATGACTTGTGTCTTCCCTCCCCCATCCCCCAACCACAGACTAGAATTCTGTGAGGGCTATGACAGTTGATTCACTTGGTTTTATGATACCTAGCTCAGTGGTTAGTAATTTTTCAAAAACAATATGCATGCTATAGAAGAGGAAACATGATATCAGAAAGATCAGGAAAAATGTTCAAATTCATTCAGCCAGTAAATGGAGAAAAAAGATCTGCAGTTGCTCTGGTATCTACCAGAGATATTAATGATGAGTTATGCACAGATTTACATATTAAAATTTCCTGTTGCAAATGATGACCTGTCCAAAACTGTATAGTATACCAGATAAAAATCCTGCATGTTTTTATACACCAAGGACCATAAGGAAAGAATAACATTTTTGCAGAAAATACAGACATATCACTTTTAGTGTTGATGACAGACCCTGCATTTGGAAAAGTCACACTATTAGAATGATATTAATGAAACATCCTGAGCTTTCTACATAAGCACTGGTGGTTTACAAATATAGGTGCATTAGGATTACATAAAATGACTTTCAAAACTGTGTTATCCAAGCCAGTGAGCAGGGTCCAGCTGGAGTTTAACATTTTTTCCAGATTGCCCTATATTATTTGGATTTTGAGCAATTGTTCACTTACATAGTACTGGACTGGGAATAGAGAATGTAACTTTAATGCAAGAACGAACGATGATTCTTCCATTTTCATGAGTAGGCAACAGAGATTAAAGAATGCCAGAGCATCATGGTGGAAGGTAGGAGACAATTTCTCAGAACAAGCAAGTTTTAGGAGTAGCAAAATGAGATTACCTCCCTCCCCCAATGAAACTTCATAATTCAGTGGTGTATTAAGAAAGATGATAGATTTGAGGGCATATTGTATATTGATAAATAGCAAGGATGTGATATTCAAGTCTATGACCGGAATCTTCAAAATTATAAACAGGGTCATCAACAGTGTACTGACTGGGAAAAACTTAGATTCAGTAATTCTTCAATGAATCAAATGGTTCAGTGCCCAGGGTCTAGATCCAAATACCTCAGGCCACTTCTTCGGTATTCTCTTTATTTTTTTAAAGTAAAAAGTATTTGGATATCCTATTCTAGCAACTGAGTACAACCTAACTGCATAAAAGCATTCTGTGTTAACATCAGTATAGATTTAATTTGAAACAACCTTTGAATAAAATTGAAAATGAATTTAACTTTACAGCCATATTCTTGAAGATCAATCAACTTTAAAAAGGACTACTGAAGGTGTACTGATAATTTAGCATTTAAGTATAAACAAGTATAATATTTATATGGCAAAACAAAGATGGGTCAATCCTAACATTAATCCATTATTAATCTTTATTCATTCTGAATAAGACTATACTGGATACATACACATGAACACACACACATACACAATTATATAATATTTTCTTCATGTTATAGGTGTTTAGTAATATTTAATGTATTAAAAGTATAATACAAACATTTATCATACTTTTAATACAATAGCAGAGGCATATTGGCCTGTGATGTTAGGTGAAGTGTAATAGCCAGAAATTATTTACATTAGTGCTTTCCGGTGATAATAGAGTAAAATTAGAGTAATTTTCTGTCTACCATCTTATCAGCAATATGAATGACACTTATGAAACTACTTATGTATGCATTTTCTTAAATAGTCTCACTTTATCTTTAGTGAGAACAACAGAATAGGAAATCGAGACAGAACATTCAGCCACTGTTTTTCACCATGGTTAATCATTGAAACCATTAATGAGACCGCTTGTGCTTTTCTGGCTATCTCTAGCTTGAACTTGATCAGCAAATTCTGTCTGCATTAGTAGCCATGGCAACTTCAGGATAAATATTGAGTACTGGCCTTCCAACTGCTAAAAACCTTTAAGTCTCATTTAAGTCCGTAGTATATTACCACAGAGACGCTAGCATGCAGTATGATAGAAACTTTACAACTAGTTCCAAGAAAAAAAGATAAAATTTGGTGAACAATCTAGTTTATTATAAAATTAAATAAAGTGCAAAGATTTAAAAAAAAAAAAGCCAACGTTTTTTTCCCCTGAGGTGATAGTACACATGACAAATTTCAAAATTTCATAGCAATTATAAAAAGCTTTTATGTAAATAGATCATTAACACAGTTGCATACTTAGCTGCTGGAGAGAATATCAAAGAAAAGGTAGAAAAATAGGGTAGTACAAGATGAATACAATCTCAATGACATTATTGCCCTATTAGATGCCTATGTACAATATATAGTTTTATGACTGCACTCTTAATTGAATTAAAAATCATTTAAAAATATATACTTGCTGCTAGAAATGTATTCATAGCCATTCCTCAGACTGTGTTGGTATCGTAGGCTACCCTGTGTTGACTCAGTGCTCTGTGTCCGACATTTACTTACTGACAACATTTTAGATGGGCAAGTTGCTGTACTCATCTCACATATGCTGATAGAGCCACAGTCTTTCAGGAAAGATTGTTAGAATAAAAAAAAGCCTTGTGGCAATTGGATTTTCTAAAGATTAGCTACAATATCTGCCTCCTCACAAGCTCTTCCAAGGATTTAATGTTGACATTCCTCCCAAGAGTCCTCTCCCTTGAACCACATGAACTATCATAACTGCATCAAACAAAAGGTATGCTGGAAGCATGGCTATATAGCTTCTGACGCTAGGTGATCAAAACAGCACAAACTTTTCTTACTCTCTTCAGACACTTGCTTTTGGAACCCACCTGAAGCCGCCTTGTGAGGAAGTCCAAACCAACCTATATGGAGAAATCACACAGAGAGGCCACATTTCAGCTGATGAACTGTAGAGGTTCCACAGACTGCCATCAATTGCCAGATATAAGAAATAAGGTTTCCTGATGATTCCAGCTCACATCAGTTAAGTCCCATCTGACTTAATATCTTCCTGGTGATGCCTAAGACAGGAGGTCTCAGGGTTTCAGAGTCCAATGAAACAACTGTTTTATGCCTCAAAATTAGTATGGACTGTTACACAACAATGGTAGCTACAGCAAACACTAACTACTTGTTTCCTTATTTTTACCCACTAAATCTCTTCAGGCAGCAAATTCCTAATTATGTTTTCTAAATTTGTTAAAAAAAGTTTCCATGATCTCAAGCCCACCTTTATTCAAGAGAAGTTATTTAAACACATATGTCATTTTCCCTCAAAAAGAAACGTCTTTTGAATTATTAACAACAATGAAAAGCACCTCAGCAACATAGAAACTGACAATACATGCATAGGTGTGATTTGTCCCCTCAAAACTGAAGAGAGTTTATCATTTAGAAATTGAGAGTACTGCAACTGATTTTAACATAGTCAACAGTCATTCCTTTCTGCCACATGAAATATTAAGAAAAATTTTCCTTTGCAATAGTCACATAATGATTCAGAAGATGTAAGTAATCTATCTCCTGGGAATTTGAAATTGAAAACCAGGTTGTCTGCTTGACTTTCTTGTGTGTTGCTAATCAGAGGTAATGTGATCTTGGAAAATACGTGGCAGAGTGGAGAGACAGTGAAGAGAAAGAGAGAAAAATGTAGAAGAAATGAAAAATATAGAAAAATGTACATAGATTAGATGAAGATAAAATGGGAGACTGAAGCTTAATGTCATAACCTCAAAAATTTAGGCAGAGATAGAGAAATTATAATGGCATTTTTATGCTAATGAATTTTCTGTTTTCTGTTCTAGTTCCCTTGGAGAGGCAATGGCATATTTGGATATCTCTTTCTTTCTTTTTTTTTTTTCTTTTGAGACAGAGTTTCGCTCTTGTTACCCAGGCTGCAGTGCAATGGCGCTATCTCGGCTCACCGCAACCTCCGCCTCCTGGGTTCAGGCAATTCTCCTGCCTCAGCCTCCTGAATAGCAGGGATTACAGGCACGCACCACCATGCCCAGCTAATTTTTTGTATTTTTTAGTAGAGACGGGGTTTCACCATGTTGACCAGGATGGCCTCGATCTCTTGACCTCGTGATCCACCCGCCTCGGCCTCCCAAAGTGCTGGGATTACAGGCGTGAGCCACCGCGCCCGGCCTATTTTGATATCTCTACATCCCTATGAAACCCTGGTTGCCACCTGAGGTTACTTAAATACAATATATCAGTTTATAGTTTAAACTGATACGTTGTTTAAATTTATAGCTTAAACAAATAGGAAATGTATAAGCTTATATCAGAATAAATCAAGTGATAAAGTCATGCAGAAGATTCGCAGTGCTGTAAATAAATCAGAATCTTTCCATCTTCTGAAATACCAGTCACAGTTTAAAATTTATCCTAGTGCAGGTTTCTCTATGGTTGTAAGGTGGCTGCCAAGCGCATACCAAGTCTTCATATCTCTTAGTTTGGTACAATAGCACTATCTTTTTCCCTTCTTTTTTTCCCAATGTGCTTTTCTCTCATTTGACTCTTCAGAGTCCTTCAGTTCTTCATTTCCCCCTCATTTGTGAATATAAGCATTTGCTTACTAAGGAGACTAGCATAAGAAAGGACATTTCTCCCCCGCTTTGGTTCTCATTCTTTGCACCAAAGAATCAGTAGCAGTGACTATGTTTTATCATTTCTGTCTCTAACAAGTTTTTACACACGGAGGGGAGCAATATTCAGACTTCTTGATTCAAATAATTTGAATTTTATAATTTTTTAGAAGGCAAAGGAAATTTTCATTTTAAATACCATTTTTCTTTCACAGATTCACTGTATTTTGTCTGTTAATTAAGATCTTTTAGTTCAAGATCAGGAAAAAATAAACACAAAACAAAAGTATTTATAGGGAATATTACATAGAAATTGTTTTTTAATAACAAGTCCTATATTCTAAAGCACACTTTATTTTTTACTGAATAGGTTGCTAGTTTACATTAACTGTAAATGATTGATTCATACAGAACAGACATACAACGAAAGAGGACAAGTCACTTCAAATAACATTACCAAAAATTAAATGCTACAAAAACGTGTTTTCCAGATTTTGCTTAAATTTTTATTTAAAATTACCCACACATGAATTATAACATAGGCAATGTTTAGTTTTATGATGCATAATTTTAGCATTACAGAAAGAAAATGTCCTCATGCCATTTAATATTTTTGAAATTAACATTAGGACATCTATAAATTACCAGAAGAATAAGGGTAATATTAATACTTTGTAAGTTTTACTGTCTTAAAATTTTTAAATTAAAGTACTCCTTTGCTGTAGAGGTTAACTTCTTATCATAAATTAAGATTCATAATTTTTATTAATATGACCTCTTTAAATTATTTTTGTAAATAAAACTACTGGGTGGAATAGTATACGATTGTTAAAGTTTTGTCACACAAATGAACATAGTTAATTAAAAAATGTAATTTAAAAGATTTCTTGAGTCATTGCTAATATGCCTTAAAAAGATTTCATATTAATTTTTATATATTCATCACTTTATTTCATCAATCAATAGAATAAATTTTAATAAATATTCTGTGACAGAAATACTAAGCTGAAAATTGCATATTGCTTTCTAGGCTACAAAATGCAAGTAGCTTTTAGCATTTATGCTGTTTCTTCACTTTCAGCTATGAGTCAATCATTTTACAATTTAAGAACAAAAGTTTTGTTTTATTTACAAGCAAGTATTGTTTATGTAAAACCAGTAATCATAAGATCTACTGTTAACAATTTGAAAAAAAAAAAACTCTAATTAAGCAGCATTTTTAAAATGAAAAGTTAATCCAATGGAAATCTACTTTGATGTAATAAATTCAATACTGACAATTACAGAGGTATCCTTTAGTATATAAAACTCAAATAAAGAGATGTATCTGAATCTGTACATCACAATTTACTATTTTACTTAAAAAAGTCTAAAGTGACTAAAATAAAAGTCACTTTAAAAATAACTTCTCATGTAAATCATAGTTTTGGAATAAAATATTAAATAAAATTAATAATAATTCACTGACTTCCTCTGACATATTTGATATACATTTCTCAAAAGAAGATATTTACGTCAATTGAATGTCACAGTGTGATTCTTTAAAGAACATTTGTCTCATGTGCCCTTATTTCTTTAATGACTATTCTAGCTGACCCTTAGCAAAAAACTAACTTCGACTCACTTAATAGTTCTTTATTTCTCTGAAAATAATAAAATATATTCTTTTCTCAAGTATTTTCCGACAGAAAAAAAAAAAAAACAAGCCCATAATCCTGAAATACCAAGTACATGATTTACTGATCTTAGTTGAGTCAGCACGAAAGTCTTCATAATAAAACGTCAGAGGAGTTTATAAGGTATGCTTCTGCTTTCGTAGGTTTTATATATGTTGGCTAAAATTCCTCTCTGGAGGAACTGGGAACTAAATATTGCACCCATAAAGAGGATTTTTTATTCCTGCCTATCTAAAAGTATTGATTAGAAATTTAAGTTACAGAACCTTACTCTTCAAAAGCACACACTGGGTTTTTTGAAGTTCCTGTTTTGGGATATATTCTGAAAAACTATGTGTGTTATTAAAAATATTGTATTTGCTTCTTCATAACAAGTACTTCCCATCTCTTCTCAACATGTACTTCCCATCTCTTCTCATTTATCAGGGGCCAGCCTCAACTAAGATTGCCTTAATCACATTTCAGCCATGCTACAGAAACCTTAACTGAAACCTTGCCTTTTCTTGAAACTCTTATAAATGTCTTTAGGCAAATACTGAAATTTTCTCACATGTAAAATATGTGCTTAGTTATAAAAATATAGTCTATAATTGGTTAATTATTTCTAATGTAGAAAGTTCCCTTCTGAAGTAAATAAATCTATGAGTAAAGCAAAATGAGTCTTATTGACTTCTATGGCAAAGGAGAATATTTCACAGATGATTCCAAAACAAAATATTAAGAAAAGTAAATCAAGGATTTAATTGTGTATGGTTTGGAGTTAGATATTCTGATGGTGGGATATCACTGCCAGGTTGAGCCTTCTTTCTCAAGTTGATTATTTAAAAGAGGAGAGATTCTGGGTGAAGAAGAAAGTATTGAGAGAGGTTGCAGTTAGGGGCTAGTTAGGCAGAGAGAGAGAAGGGTCTCAAGAGAAGAACAGAGAAGGGCAGTATTCACAGGAACAACTGCAGGACAGCACCTATATCACCTCTGCAGCTAACAGGAAGAAATGTGGTTAAAATTTCTTATGCCAGAATGTTGCTCAGAAAGAACTGTCCCAACTTAGGCACAGGTGCCCTAAATTAATCTAAATGTCCTTAACTTGACCCAGCTCATTATACTGTCATTAACATGATTTTAGCATTGTGATTTTAACCCCCACTTGTGCATTTCATTTAGCCACTCATGGGTAATAACCAAGGTGAAATCACTCTGGCCAAGCCCAATCACCCGCAGATGCAACACCCCTAGGAGGAAGTTTACTCCTCCCATTTGGGCAAGACCCACAGAAGACTTCCTGGCTTCTGCCCCATAAAAGACCCAGAACTCTGCCCCATTTTTGGCAACCTACTTTCAGACCCTCTCTCTTTCCTGAGAGCTTTTCTTTTGCTTGATAAATTCTACTCTACTCATTCTCCAATGCCCATGTACCTTATTCTTCTTGTTCATAGGACAAGAAGTTGGTCCTAGATGAACTGAGGCCTAAGCTGACTGCAAAAGCATTATATGAGTCACCAGGTATTCTTCAGTCATTTTTGTATAACTGATGAGGGTGATTATTCTCTTCCTTGGGGGCTATTACAGGATATAACTGAGAAAATGAAATAATTTTGATTTTTCTAATAACTTACCTTGAATCACTCAATCTCTCTGTTTTAGATAAGTTAAAAATTCTTTTCAGTTATCTCTGAAGCTACTGGTTGCTTACAGCAAATCAATGAGAGATGCTTAGATTTGTCTTTAACTCTTCCTGCCTCAGTGGCTGTTCTCCCTTTTTCTCTTTCTCTCTCTCTATCTCTCCTACCCCTACCTCATCTCTCACTCTCTCTCTCTGGCTCTCCTTACAAAAGACAACACTCATCATTATATAAAATTGTTTAAAGTGAGATATAAAGTGAAAATGGTTCCCTCCTTCCTCACTTCTAGCTTCAATCATAACCATTTTCTGAATGCTGAAGAACCTATACATTACCTATAGTAGCATCACCTCGTTTTTATAGCTACTTTAGAACGTCTTGTTTCCCTGAACCTCAACGCATTTATTCCTGTTGTGTTTTCATCCTCAGTCTTGTCTACAAGAACTCCTACACTTCCCCTAGCCTCTAAGGTCTCTGTTTTCTGCTATTTTTTTCTTTTTTACGTAAAAAGAGGATTATAGTTCCTTTCACTTGTGCTTTTCCAGGTTCTGTGTAACAGAAGCCTGGGGGAAACTAAATTGCCCAAGAGGAATGAAGGGAGGGAGTAAGGAAAGCCCAAGATCACTAACAAGGAATAGCTCATATCCCTGTCACACACTCTCCTGGCAGCTTATTTTTGGTCTTTTCACAAAGAGGTTTCCAAAAACTTTGTAATAGCAAGCCTCACCTCCATTGCACTCTTGATTACTTGAATATAAACAATATTTTATTCATGCCTTCTGATGTCCTCAGGCTCTGCCTGATTGTATCAGAAATTTTGTCTAAGTCACAGAGCTGAAGAATAAATGGCAAGATGGATAGAGGGTGGAAAATCTTATGCAAAAGACATGTTGTATGCTGCTCTCATGAATGGAGTGATGTGGTACAACTTTTGCTAAATCTTACCAGAAGCTTTATTGGCATACTTTTAGTTTTACTCCCCACATAATTGAACAGCCAAATTCTAACTATATTACGCTTGAGCGTGAACTATATTACAACTCCTACTTTTATCAACAAGTTATAGGTAACTAAATTTAGAGAAAAGTAATATTTTAACAACAGAAATAATCAGTGGTTATTTGATAATGAAATCAGCTGGTAATATAAAATTTAATTATATTTTGCATAAACATCCACAATATTTAAATTTTGTTACATTCTCTTAAAAACGTTGAGACACGTAACATTTTTTTATGCCTAATCAGTGTCGACTATATGCTAATGTGAGCAAAATTCCGGCCTCTGTCCTCCGGGAGCTCATATTCTAACAAATGGATAGTTTATACTGTTATATTAAAAAAAAGAACTCAATTTTTAAAATAGGATAACTAAAGAATTCAATCTAACCCATGAATATTATAATTATGGGGTGTGTGTAGTGCCTCCTGCCTATAATCCCACCACTTTAAATGGCTGAGGTGAGAGCATCACTTTAGCCTAGGATGTTGAGGTTTTAGTGAGCTGTGGTCTTGCCACTGGACTCCTGCCTGGGCAACGGAGAGAAAACTTGGCTTAAGAAAAGAATTGCAGTTATACAGCTTAAGTATATAGCGATAGTTTAAATAATATTGTAGGGTACACACAGTTTTAGGACCCAGGTTGCCTAAGTCAGAGTTCAGACCTACTAGTGTTACACTGTTGTGTGTAATGGAGGTGTTTTATATATGGTAGCTAAGAAAAAATTCAACAATTTTGAAGAGACGGAAAATTGAGCATAACCTGCTGACCCCTTCTTGCAGGTCTTATTTGGAGAAAAGGGTATTTGCAGTTATCATTAAGCTAATATTTTAAGATAGGTAAATTATCTGGGTTAGCAGAGTGTATCTAAATGTGATCATATGTATCCTTGTAAAGAAGACATATATGGAGACTTTTCTCATACAGAGAAGACGGTGATATGAAGACAGAGATTGAAGTGATGGGTCCACAGCCAAGGAATGGAGGCAACCACTAGTAGCTCAAAATGGCAAGGTCTAGATTCTCTCCTAGAGCTTCCCAAGGCAGCACAGACCTGACAACACCTTGATTCAGCCAAGTGATACAAATTTCAGGTATCTGTCCTCTACAACTGTGAAAGAATAAGTTTCTGTTTTCTAAACACAAAATTTGTGATATTTGTGACAGTGGCCATAAGAAACTGATAAGGGGTTAAAGTAAAATTGTAGATTGAATTGTGTTTTGTGAAAAACAATTGCTCAATATTATGCTGATTGATTTTCTGAGAAAATAAACAGATAATTGGTTTTAAAAACCTTTGGATAATTCTGTATAATACATGTGTACCCACATGATAAATCACAATATAAATAAACTACTGAAGTCTCTGAAAATTCCTGCAATTAACAAACCCAGTTTACTATGCTAACTCTATTACTAAAATT
This sequence comes from Sapajus apella, assembly GCF_009761245.1. Lineage (NCBI taxonomy): Eukaryota > Metazoa > Chordata > Mammalia > Primates > Cebidae > Sapajus > Sapajus apella. The sequence continues at coordinate 34,756,461 of NW_022436949.1, forward strand.
GTTCAATCACTGATATCCTACTGTTTTTGGAGAAGCTCTAATACTTTAGCCCAGAGTTCCATAAAGCGCAGTTTGGGGAAAAGAATCACAGAGATGCAGAGCCAACGGCCTCCAAAGCAGCACATTGTAAGCTGAGCTGACACATGTGAAGTTATGCAGTAATTAATTTTTGTGCATGACAGTAACATTTATTTATTTATTTATTTTTGAGACAGAGTTTCGTTCCTGTTACCCAGGCTGGAGTGTAATGGCATGATCTTGGCTCACCACAACCTCTGCCTCCTGGGTTCAGGCAATTCTCCTGCTTCAGCCTCCCGAGTAGCTGGGATTACAGGCATGCACCACCATGCCCAGCTAATTTTTTGTATTTTTAGTAGAGAAGGGGTTTCACCATGTTGACCAGGTGGTCTCAATATCTTGACCTGGTGATCCACCCACCTCGGCCTCCCAAAGTGCTAGGACTGCAAGCGTGAGCCACCGCACCCAGCCCAGTAACATTTATTTTTAAAAGCTGTGCATAGAAGACTATATGTATGTATGTATGTATGGAGTAATTCAAAATAGCCATAACTCTGGTTTCCTAGAGTTCTCTAGTGGCATAAAAAATTAAGAAAACACATTGAAGAAATTGCAAGCACTTAAGTACTGATGAAATTTAATGAGTTAAAAAATGAGCTGAAAGTATCCAGGCTGTAAAGAATGGACATTGGTCTTAGGAATGACACCTCAGTCAGTATCTCAGTGCACTTTGTGACTTCCTGAACTGAGACCACAGCAGTAGAGATGTAAAGGAGGAAGGACAGAAGAGATTTAATCCCTGGATATGTTTGGGAAGTAGGGACATAAGAGTGCCTTCGATGAGCAACATATCTATGGATGTGATAAATTTAAGTTGGGAAAGCTTATTTAAAAACAAAGAAAATTCAAATGGAGATTCATAAATTAGATAGAGGAGGATTTGTTAAGCACAAGTGAGCTGAGTTTCAGACGTGTAGTCTTTATTGTACTTGTGTGTTAAGGAGCTACGTATATGATCGTAACTCAATACAGAATTTGGGAGCTGTGGTATACTGAATAATGACACCCAAAAAATGTCCACATACTAATCCCCAGACCCTGCAAATATGTTTCCTTACCTTGCAAAAAGACATTGTATATAAGTGACTAAGTTGAAAATATTGAGTTGGGAGATCATGTTGGATTATCTGGGTAGGCCCGATGCAATCATGTGGAGATCCTGAAAAGGACTCAAGTATCAGAGATCGGAAGGAAGGCAATGTGATGACAATGGCAGAGATTGGAATGATAGCAGCACAAGCCAAAAACTAACGCCGTTATGGGTAGTTGAAAGACATGACCAGATTCTTCCTGGAGCTTTCAGAAGGAGTTAGCTTGTGGACACCTTGATTTTATTCCCATAAGACTAATTTTGGACTTCTGGCTTCCAGGTCTTAAAATATTTGTATTGTTTTAAGCAACTCTTTTCTGGTAATGTGTTTCAGCAATAATACAAATCTAGTATAGGAAAAAGCATAGAGTTTAGTCATTGCATTTGATTATATGGACAAGAGAAACACATGAGATTATAAGAGAACTACAGATGTTTATATTAGTCAATGATGCAACTTCTTAATGAATTAGTTTTGAGAGTTTCTTAATGTATTCCTTTATCACTGATTGGTTAAATTTATAATAACTATACAGTGTGTGTATTGACTGTAATATTTAATCTAATACACTCTTTACAAACAAAGATGACAACTTTTTTTAACTTTCAATTGTACCTGCATCTAACAGAGCTCTGGATCCAACTTAAGTCTCCTTTCTTGACTCATTATCACACAATTTATTGTTTTGTTGTAAAGTGTTGTGGATAATACCTTGGTTAGACCATAAGATACTAATATATAAAAGGGGGAACATCAATACATAACTGCTCAGATTTTATGTCTAAATTTGATAGCCTGAGAAAAATTTACAACTGTAATTTTAAAATGTGCAAAATTTCACATTCAAGGGAATCATAAGAGACATGATAGCTAAGTGCAATACTCCATCATAGACTGGATCCTATTAGAATGACTAACTGTTCTGTTTTGTATTGGACTGATAGGTTTCCTGGGACATGGGACTTTCAGGAGTAAAACTCAGACAGTCAATCAGACTACGCATACTGATTCAGGAACACACACACACACACACACACACACACACACAAACACACGCGAGAGAGGAAGGGAGAGAGAATGGGTAAATTATAAAGCAATCAGGGCAAGTTGTGACAAATAAGTGAACTGGTAAAGTGTGTAAGGCTGTTTCTTTAACTATTTTATTTAGGCAGCTTTTTGGCAGTTTGAATTTAATTTCAAATTTTAAAAAAAGGAAGTAAACAAAATGAAAACTCTATTTAGATAAAAAAAACATTTAAACTAAGTACAAGGTTGTATTTGGTCTGGCATCTACAGTTTCTACCCAGACTTGCTCATGTTCTTTCTCTTTGCCATCAAACCACACTTCCTCTCCGTACTTTCCCCATAACACATTCTTCAGCCTTCATTTCGTTTTACAGATTCACCCCATGCACTCTCATCCTAGTGAGAATTGCACATGTTGACCAGGCTGACTGAAATACCTTTATTCTGTCTCCAATTATCTAGTTAATTTTGATTTAATATTTGGATCTCCCTTAAGATTTGGCTTCCTGTAGAGTCTGTGAGAGACAACACTCCCAGATTACATTGAATCTTCTCATGACCACTTCTGTATTTGTCATAACACTTAGATCATTGTTAACATTTATTTTTATGATTACTTGATGAATGCCTCCTCTACTAGACACTATGATTTTAAGTGTCAGAAATGTGTGAGTATCCATTCATCATTTTATCCTCTGTGTCCAGAACAGCACCAGACACATAGAAAGGACTCTGCAAATATTTGTTAAATGAATGAAATCTGATTCACCTGGCTACACATTTCTTAAGGAATAATCCTAACATGCTTTTGCTCAGGTAAGATAGACTGAGGATTGTGTATATTGATGATTAATTTGCTTTTTCTCTAATTCAAAAATACAAATATAAGAATGTAAATACATTCATTTAGCGGTGCATTATCATCTGATCTCCGTAATATTTTAGAGAAACAATTCTTTTTTTGTGAATAGATACCGCACGCAAAGCACAAGAGTGTGGAGATGTAATAAATAAACTGGCGAACAAAAGTGCTTAGAACCATGTATTTGGTTTCGATTTTTACAACATGATTTAAATGATATAGTCATATCTGTCAGTAGTTCTCTAGTCCTCTTCATGTGCACATCAAACATTTTAGCTACAGATCAAAACTCAAGCAGAGTAATGATCACTTTTTCCAACTGTTTCTCTCTTGACATGCGCTTTACATACGAACACTGTCCTATATATTGTAACTCACATACATTCAGCTCTTCGTTTGCTTGTTTTCCTCTGTACCTTCACGATGTTTTTCTTTCTGGTTGGAGTGGTTTTATTCTCATTCTCTTTCTAATGTCTATTAATTCTTTAATGTTTCAATAATTACTTGTATCATAATTTTTTGTGTCCTCTCTGAACATCCCCCCCAGGCACACATACCCATCAGTCTGGGTTAGGGGCCTAGTTCTATATTCTCATAATTCTTGTATGAGCCTTTTTCATCACAATTGTTATGGTATATTCACATTTCCTGTGAGTGACTTTCTCCCCTACTGAACTCAGAGAGTCTTGAAAGTGAATACTGCCTTATTCATATTTGTAAATCCAGCTCAAGTTCAGTCCTGCTCTTTAGTGGAAACTCACTATAAATTTGATAAACTTCAACTAATCAGATCACACAGAGGCCTGAACCTGAAAATCAACAAACATGTGTCTCTTAGTGGCCTCAATAAAAATAAATGTGACATAGATTGTGAGTTAAAAGCCAAGCACTTTCTTCATAGAAGAGTCCCTCAGGTCTTACAAACTCTTATTTTAGACACTATTAAAAAAGTGCTTGCTTATCTGATTTCCAAGCACACAGCAAATTAAAAGCAGCACTTTGGAGGCAGTAAGAGACTGATGTTAGAGGCAGGCATTTTAACAAAAAAACTTCTAGCTGCTGACTCGAGGTTATGCAAAGGTGATACCAAATGTACAAATGAAGTAGTTTTTGCTTTTTTCAAAACTAAATTATGGAAATCAACCGTGGTATGTTCTTTGACTTGGAATAAATTAAACTGCAAATAAATTCTTTTAAAAAGACAACTATAAAATCTCAATGTTTGAACATTACTCATGTACTTCTAAAAAACCTGTCTTTTAAGAGGATATACGCAAAAGTGTAGAAAACATTTTGAACTAAAAAATAATGAATATGACACATGAGAGCTATTACATATGTACATATATCTGAGCATAAAGAGAAATGTGTAGCCTTAAATGCATATGTTTGAAAATAAAACAAAGCTAGAAAAAAAGAAATAAAAGTAAAAGAAAATAGGAGGGAATGATAATGAAAAGATCAGGGATCAATAAAATAGATATGGTATTTAATAACCGAGAACATGAAGAGAGCTGAATTTGTTTTCTTGAAGCAATCGCTAAAATCAACTTATCTTTACTGATTAACGTAGTGGTGGTGCATCAGGTGAAGATCTCTGGATGCCATATGTTCAATAAAACTCTTTCCCAAGAATAACTTTTCTTATTCATTTACTATTTACTTAGTACTTATTCTGCATCCATGAATTTTTTAAAGAGCTCTGAATACTTGACCTTATTTTACTAAGGCAAAAAAAAAAAAAAGGATTAAAAAACAAAAACAAATATGTAGCCACCAAACAAATATGAGAACAATAAATAATAAAACAGCTCACTATGAGTTTTTTTTTTTTTTTTTTTTTTTTTAAAGGAGTGTGGCTACAATATCTAGGAATACTGCTAAAGAAGAAAGAACACAAGTGAAGACTGAATTTGCAGATTAGGGATATACTTTTTTTTAAACAGTAGATGAAAAAAAACAGTATAGTCAGGGAATGAAGACACCATCAAAATAGAAGATATTTCAACATGCTTCAATATAAAAATAAGAGTTTTCTAGAAAGATGTGGCTCTAGATCAGAAACTTGAGGTCAAGGGAAATTATTGCTCATCCCACATGGAGAATACTAAGAAGTGTTACAGGAAAGAGAAAATAAACGTATGATCCAACAGAGAGAGATTTAGTAAGTCCTTGAGAAGACAGAAAGGAAGAGGAGAACAGGACTGACTTTTTAAGCTGTGTGGTTTAAATGTTCAGATATTCATATTTTTACCTCCATGTTATTTGTCTTCTAGAAAACTGAATTTGAAGACTTTTGGTAATGTCTGCATGAGAAGCTTATTGAAACACCAGTTAAGCAGATTACATATGGGTCAGAATATGGGAAAATATATATTTTGATTCTAAATAATGTATTTAGACTTTAGGTTTTAGATCTTAAGTGTTTAGACCTCTAAGGCTTGACATGGGGTAATAAGAAATTTTCTCATTACCTATGTAAAATACAAAATGATGAGACAAGTACCCCAAACAGAATAAGAACAGCTTTCAGGAAAAAATTAAAATTTACAGCTGGGAGCTTTCTCCCCTTAGATGCTTATTTTTCTGTGTCTCCCCCTACACCAACCCCATTCCACAACTCTGCCATGTGGTAATGAATAGTACTAGTTTGTGTTGGGATTGAGTAAACTGGGAAGGTATTTCAACTAAATTCGGCCACATATGCTACTTCTGCAAATTTTTCTCTGCGAGTTAAAGGTGGGTGGGGCACTAACTTATCTCATTACTTTGGGCTGTGTCCACTGACCAATACAATCCACTCAGACAATTTAATAACACAGGTTACCCTAGTTCAAGATAGATAGTGTTGGAAGCAGGGATCTCAGTTGCCTTAGAACATAGTTCCACATTACTGAAAGAATACATTCCAAGTAAACTAACATCATGTCAAAGGTCCTCTATTGCAATGCCTTAGTATTTCCAGGCATAAATATCTGGAAATTTTAAGCTCCTCGACATTTAAATATTCAGTTTTCTAAGAGTAAAACATACCTGTTTAAAAATATATTTGCCATAGAAAAGAGATCTGCCATTTTCCACTTCTCTCTCTACAAATTTCCCTCTCTAATTGTACAAACAATGGCTTACCTCTTCTACATTTTTAATATTTTTTTAACCAATAGGCTCATAGTTATGTGCTGAATTGCTAATGAGAGTGTAGACTATGCTTGTTTTTATGGCTTACTTATTAATGTTTCCTATGGTATTCTCTATTTGGATGATAAACTATATGGTCACTCTAACGATGATGCTTTGCCCTGGAAGACAAATAACTCTCAGACACCCTCAGATAGAAACAGAAGTACTAAAGTTTGTATTGAAAAAGTTAATGGCATTAATGGCTGAGTAATAAATCCTCCTGTTCCTGTTTCACTTTATTTACTTTCAACACAACAAAGGGAAAACCTAATAGAGTTGTCAGATGACAGATTATTTAAAATAATTTTGAAGATAGATAGCTATGTAATTTGGGGCCTATAACTATTAAGAAGTTCAAAGTGCTGAGAAACCTTGCTGTAATAAAACAGCTTCCATTACCATCTGTTTTTGTGATCACATTTTCTTGGCATCAACCTTAAACAAAAAAAAAAAAAAAAGAAAGAAAAGAGAACATAGGAATAAAATTGATGGTGAATACTGTCTCATTCAAGTAACAAATACAGGCATACCTCACTTTCTTGTGCTTTACTTTATTGTACTTTACAGATATTGAGTTTTCAACAAATTGAAAGTTGGTGGCAACATTGCACTGTACAAGTCTATTGGCATCATTTTTTCAATAGCATGTGTTCACTTTCTCTCTTTCCTTTATTTTGATAATTTTCACAATATTTTGAACTGTTTCATTATTATTATAACTTTTCTGATAATGTGGAGTCAGTGATATTTGCTGTTACTATTATGTATGTTTAAGGGAAGCATGAGTCTGGCCCATATAAAAGAGCAAACTTAATAGAAAAATGTGGGTATTCCCGACTGCTCCGCCAGCCAGGCAGTCACTCGTCCCTCTCCTTGTTATTGGACTGCTATTTCCTGAGACACAAAGATATTGAAATTAAGTCCATTAATAATTGCCATAGTCTGTAAATGTTCAAGTGAAAGGTTCTCTTACTGTAGACCACAAAAGCTAGAAATTATTAAACATTATGAAAAAGCCATGTTGAAAGCTAGAAGCTAGGCCTCTTGAACAAGTTAGCCAAGTTGTGAATGTAAATAAAAGATTTTTGAAGAAAATTAAAAGTGTTATTCTAGTGAACCCATGAATTATAAGAAATAATAAAATAAAATTAAAAAAAAGACTTACTGCTAGTAAAGGGAAAGTTTTGGTGGTCCAGATAGAAACCAGCCACATCATTCCCTTAAGCCAAAGCAAGATCCTAACTCTTCTAAATTCTGTGAAGGCAGAAAGAGGTGAAGAAGCTGAAGAAGAAAAGTCTGAAGCTAGCAGAGTTGGTTCATGAGGTTTATGAAAGAAACCTTCTCCATAACATAACAGTGCAAGGTGAAGCAGCAAGTGCTGATGGAGAGGCTGCGGCAAGTTAGAAAATCTAACTGAGATCCTTGATGAACATGATGCACTAACAACATATTTTCTTGTAATTTTTATGCATGTTATTATTATAGGTACATAAGAGTTGTATATGTTTGTAGGGCACATGTAATGTTTTGGTTCAGGTATACAATGTGTAATGATGGAATCAAGATAATTGAAGTATCTATCACTTCAAATATTTATCATTTCCTTGTGTTAGGAACATTCTAATTCCAATCTTTTAGATATAGGAACATTCCAATTCCACTCTTTTAGATAGTTTTAAAATATGCAATAAATTTCTGTTACCTATCATCACCCTGTTGCTAGATTTAATTCACTCTATCTAACTGTATTTTTGTACTCACTAACCATGCCTATTTTATCCCATCCTTCCTGCTATTCTTTCCAGCCTCCGATAACTTTCATTCTACTTTCAATTTCTATGTTTATTTTTTAATCTCCCATATATGAATGAAAACGATGATATTTGTCTTTTTGTGCCTGTCTTCTTCATTTAACATAATATCCTCCAGTTCCATCCATGTTATCGCAAATGATAGAATTTACTTTTTTATGGTTGAATCCTATTCCATTTGGTTTCTGGTCTGTATGTTCCTGTTCTTTTCATCCACTGACAAACACTTAAGTTGATTTCAAATCTTGGCTACTGTGAACAGTGCTGAAATAAACATGGGATTACAGATATCTGTACAATACACTGATTTCCTTTCTTTTAGGTATATACCTCATTGTAGAATTGCTGGCTTGTGTGGTAGTTCTAGTTTTTAGTTCCTTGAGGAACCTCCATACTGTTCACCAAACTAGCTATACTAACTATAATCCCACCAACAACCTCTCTCCACAAGAAGAAGACTCCCTGTTCTCCACATCCTTGTTAGCATTGGTTATTTTCTGTGTTTTGGATAAAACTCATTTTAACTCAGGTGAGATGATATCTCATTGTATAATAATTTTGATTTGCATTTCTCTGATTATTAGTGATATTGAGCATTTCTTTTTTTTTTTTTTTTTTTTTCTTCAGATGGAGTCTCATTTCTTCACCCAGACTAGAGTGCAGTGGTGCTATCTGGGCTCACTGTAACCTCCGACTCCAGGGGTTCAAGCAAGTCTCCTGCCTCAGCCTCCCAAGTAGCTGGAACTACAGGCACATGCCACCATGGCCAGCTAATTTTTTTTTTAAATTTTATTTTTAGTAGAGACTGGGTTTTGCCGTGTTAGCCAGGATGGTTTCCCTCTCCTGACTTCGTAATGCACCCCCTTCAGCCACCCAAAGTTCTGGCATTACAGAAGCAAGCCTCTGCACCTGGCATTGATATTGAGCATTACTTATATACTCATTGGCCATTTGTATATCTTATTTTGAGAAATATCTATTTGTAATTTTTGCCCATTTTTAATTGGATTATTTTCTTTAGAGTTGTTTGAGCTTCTTATATATTCTAGTTATTAATTCCTTGTCAAATGGGTAGTTTGCAAGTACTTTCTCTCATTAAGTGGGTGGTGTCTTCACTTTGTTGATTGTTGCCTTTACTGTGCAGAAACATCTTAGCTAAATGTGATTCAATTTGTACATTTTTGCTTTGGTTGCTTGTGCTTTTGAGAGCTTATCAAGAAATCTTTGCAAAGGCCGATGTCCTGGAGTTAGACAACCAATTTTCAATGTAGAGCGAAGCCTACATTGGGAAAAATGTGTGTCATCCAGGAGTTCTCTCTATAGGGAGAAATCAGTGCCTGCGTTCAAAACTTCAGAGATCAGGCTAACTCTCTTGTTAGTGGTTAATGCAGCTGGTGACTTCAAGTTGAAGCCAAAGCTCATTTATCATTCTGATCCCAGAGCCATTAAAAATTATGCTAAATCTACTCTGCCTATGCCCTGAAAATGAATCAACAAAGCCTGAATGATAGCACATCATTTTATAGCATGGTTTCCTGAATATTTTAAGCCCACATTGAGACCTACTGCTCAGAAACAAATGTTTCTTTCAAAATATTATGACTAACTAACATTGTACTTGGTAACCCAAATGCTCTGAAGGAAATGTACAAAAAGATTAATACGATTTTCATGCCCACTAACAGATTCTACAGCCCATGGCTCGAGAAGCAATTTTGATTTGTAAGTCTTATTATTTCAGAAATAAATTTCAATTTATTATTAAATTTTAATTATTAAAAGAAATAAATACAACCAAAAGGCTGTAGCTGCCGTAAATAGTGATTCCTTGATGGACATGGGCAAAATAAATTGAATATCACATGATTGTTAGTACCTTGTACTAAGAAAGTATTTTCAAATTAAGATATGTACATTTCTTTTGGTATGATGCTATTGCACACTTAATAGACTATAGTATAGTGTAAACATAACTTTTATAAGCACTGGGAAACCAAAAAATTTGTGTGACTTGCTTTATTGGAGTGTTGGCTTTATTGTAATAATCTAAAATGAAACACACAATCTCTCCAAGATATGCCTGTAGTAATTAACCATGGACATGTGACAAAGCCCTATTAATATAATTAAGGGATTTTTTTTGATGTAAAACTATTATAATAAATGTTTAATAAAAATGATAATGTAATTATATTATTTTAATTCATCATGCACTACTAATTATAATGATAATTTTGGCTTTTACTCCTTGTAATCAGCTTTTTACATGGGAACTATATAAAGACACTAAAGAGAAAATTTTAAATTTATTCTAGCATGGTATATCAAGATGTATTGTTATTTTGGATGTTTTTTATAAGTATCTTTCAAATTCACAGGTTGTATTAGAGAAATACTGCAAATATGCAAAATTATTTTTGGCATCAAATATTGGAAAGCATTTATCATTTTTTCACATATAAGTTACAGTATTTTTTGCTTTTTTATGTACACTTGAGCAGCAGCATATTCAAAACACATTTGAGATGACTATATTTATTAACCATTTTGATTTTTATATTTTTACTTTTAAAATATATTTTGATATTAATTTTTAAAATTCCAATATTTTATGCCAAATTTTCATGAATTTCAATTTTTAATATATTTTATAATTCATCATTTTTCTTGAATTATCTAAAAATCAAAGTGATCATTCATTATTTCATTTTAGTTTTATTTTTCTCAATAAATTTCTGCTTTTGCTATAATCAGAAAATGTTAAAATTTGCTTCTTAATATCAGAAAAAAGTTCTACTAATTTATAAATTTATATTATATCGGATTTCTCTTATATGCCGTTTGCACATACCTGAAATTTTTCTTATTTTTGAAAATACATAAATGTATATTTGGCAAAAGAATCATCCTACCTATACACTTCCAAACTAGAAGTAGTTAATTTATTTTTTAGTTGATGTATCACTACATTTTTATGTGGTTATAAAAATTGCCTATTTTCAAATAAGCTTTCTCTCAGCCAGATCTCAAAGAATTATTCTGTCTCTCCATTTCACCAGACACAAGACCAATTTTGACAGAAGAAAAGTCAAAGAGCAGAAGACCTTGGGTGATGTTTCCTTAGTTTCATGGTACATGACAAACATTTATTCCTTATTTGCCTTATTCTTTATGAGTACTGTGAACTACTGGCAAATTTTAAAACTTTAAAAGGTTTCTGTATACACACACACATAAATTTGCCACATTAATAGTATCTCTTTGAGAGCTATCCAACTTCTTTCTGGATTGATACTGCCACCACAGTGGAAATCATTACATTTCTACAAGATGCACTGTGTTTTAATCATTAAAGATTGTGTTTTCACTGTCTTAACTAATCACATTTTTCTATAACTTGATATTGTTTAAGCATTCATCTGCCATTCCAATGGTAAATGCTTTCTAGAAGTAATATATAGGGCTCACCTACCATAGATTTTAACTGAATAAAGTCCAAGTAGGCATGTTGACAAGTTATACTTTCTCCTTTTTTTTTTTTTTTTTTTTGAGATGAGGGTCTCACTATGCTCCCCAGGTTGCGATCAAACTCCTGGGCCCAAGTGATTCTCCTACCTTAGCCTCCTAAGTTGCTGAAACTATAACCAACTTAATATTATACCTGAGCAAAAAAATCACGGACAGAACAAAAAGACCCAACAGATAGAGTCAGCAATCTTTGGTTAAATGAATTAAAGCCTAAGAAAATGATACTTACAGCCCACTATTCAGAGATTCTACACTTTTCAATCGACACTTGGCAGTGGTGAAGTATGGTAGGTATCCATCCACATGCATTTACTTTAATTCCGTTTAACTGGAGTTGAAAGTTCATTCAATACTCATAAAAGAGAAAGAAACTATTTCACCTGAATGAAGACTTTAAAATAACTTAAAATATGGTATTATGTAATCCTAAAATGTTGTAATCTTAATAAAGTTGTTATTTTAGAATTCAAAGAAAATACCACTCAGAATAAAAGTAAAAATCACATTTCAAAACATTTTTAGAAATTGTGATAAATCTAAGCCTTAAAGTTTGTGTGAAAATTTATGATGCTTGTCAGAAAGCCAGCAAAATTTTTAAAGACGTCTACTAAATATAATATTTTACTATACATGATGTACTTAGAAAAAAATTAAGAAATAAATGCCCTGTCTTTGGGTCTCTTGCAATCTTTTTTCTTGAGAAGAAAAAAGTTCTTATGGTGACATAAAAATATTGTAGTACAAAATAATTTAGAGATTCAATAAACACTACAAATTTAATTAGTTAGAGATCTTTAAAAATACTAAGCATTGAGCATTACACTGCTTGTAATGCTACATTAAATATTTATGAGAGATGTATATTCATTAATAAATCTGTATATAAACTGTGCTACTGGAAGCTATTAATACAACAGTTTTTACAGTTTTATTAATGTTGAAATATTGACAAAACACATTGATCCTTGAAACATGAAACTTTTCAAGAAGTTGAGACTGTTATATACAATTTAAAATTGTATAACTGAGGCAAAAAGCTGTCAAATATGTCATATTGAATAGTTATGGTTTATCTAAAATTCACATTTAACTGTGTGTGTTGAAAATTTGTTTGTTTAATCAGTAGCCTTACTCTAGTTTATGTTGAAGAAATTGATGTGTGTGTGTGTAACATAAGCAAAATACAGGGTCCTTTCTTTTCAAATGAATGATATAGAGATTATTTCATATCTATTGATATCATTTTATTTCACTAAATATTGAATAGCATGCTGTCGCATTTATATAACTCTATTTATTTAAAGATTTCTCTACTAAAAGCCACCTCAATTTTGCAGATATTATGCAATCACACATTAAGAAAAATCTAACAGTTTATTCTTTCACATGTTCCCTTGGGTGTATGGACAAATATATTCCAAGAGTAAATACCAAAAAGGGAAGTTTTCTGTCAAATTTCAGGCATATTTTATTTGAAAGAAATATTGACTTTTCTTTTGTAATGTTTACCCAATGTATACTAATAATTACAGGTTCAAGCTGCTTTTATTTTGAATTTTGATGATAAAAAGTAATAGTGTGAAACATTTTTTTTTCTGATCCATGATGTTAACCAACTTTTCAGATTTTTACTGTTCATTTATATTTGGTTTGACTATGCATCAATTTTTTAAATTTAAATTTTTGATGAATTTTTAATATGTTGTATAATAATATTTGTTTTAAACCTATCTAATGATTTCTTCCACTCTGCCTCTCTTGATACATAACTTTATGGTAGTATCCTTTGCTTTACAGAAGTTTAACTATTAATGTTATGAAATCCAGCAGTACTGTTTTAGTAGATTTTGTATACAATCTTGAGGAAAACATGCTTGTGATATACTGACTAATAATGCCCAAGATCTCCATGTCCTAATATGTTAATTTAATTGGCAAAAGGTATTTTGCACATTTGAGGAAATTATGGATCTTGAAGTATAAAGTTATCTTGAATTATGGTCGTATATACTGACAAGGATCTTTGTAAGAGAGAAGGTATTCTGAAAACATAGCAGAAAGATATTTGAAGATGCTGCACTGACGGCTTGGAAACATTTTGTGATCTTAATGGTTGTGTCTTTCTTGAAATGCATCCAATGCAATAGTATTAAGAAGTAGGGCCTTTGGGAGATTGTTAGGTGATGAGGTTGGGACCCTCATGAATAGAATAAGTGCCCTTATAGGCCCCGGAGTAATGGCTTAATCTTTTCACCAAATGAAGACACAGCTGAAAGGCAATATTGTGAACCAGAATGTAGGCCCTTGCCAGATAGAGAAATCCTCTCATGCCTTGATCTTGGACTTCTCAATCTCAAAAACTGTGAGAAATAAAATTTTGTTGTTTATAAGTTACTCTGTTTGTGGTGTTTTATCATAGCAGCCCAAATGGACTAAGACAAAAATGGAGGAAGTTGCCATGAGACAAGAAATTCAGCTATAGAAGCTGGGAAAGGAAAGGAAACAGATGACTTCCTAGAGACTGAGGAAACAGTGAAGTCCTGCAGGTACCTTGATTTCAGGTTAATAGAACCCACATTGGACTTTGACCTCTAAAATAATAAGAGAATAAGTGTGTGTCACTTTCAGTCATTGAATTGGGGAAGTGATTGTTACAACAGCAATAGAAGGCTAATGCAAAATTGGTATGAATTCTATGTTATGTCATGTAATAATCTGACATATATTTGCTACTGAAAATTTTATTGACAACTCTTCTAAGTCATTTGAATGCAACCATTCTTTCTCATTGAAAAATTTTTGATTCTCATTTTGTTCTCCATATTCTGAATACCGTGGTTCAACTTCTGCTCAATTTCTTTGTTTACTTGAGGATTGTTAAGAAGCAGGCTAGATCTTTTTTTTTTTTTTTTCATAAGGGAGACATATGATTCACACTGCTTGACTTGGTGTTGTCATATCTCTAACATGACTCTCTATGAGACTCAGTCTTCAGGATGTTTTCTCACCAAAAACTCTTCTCAAGGAAATTAATTTATGGTACTATTTTACTTCTCTTTCACTTCATCCTATAAGTAATAGAAGTATTTTGACTGAGGTCAAGAATACAGACTTAAGAAGCACTGTAGAATTATTGTTTTGGGTGTGTATTTTATACATGTCACACCATTGTTTTATAAAACCCCCAAATCTTTCCATTTTTATGTGTCATCAATTTATTTATTTTTCACAAATTTTTCAATAGAAAGAGCTTTGTACATAAAGCTAAGGACTGATAATATCCAATGCTTATTTAACGCTGAAGGTTTTGCTAACACTGTTCCTTAAACCACATATGTCAAAAGTGATCAGATGTATTCAAATCTACTCTATTAGTCTAATGATTAGAGTGCTTTTTCTTAACTTTCTATTTCCAGATTAATGGATATAAAGTATAATATCTTGTTTATCAAGCATGGTAGTGTTGCATCTTTATTAACCCAATTATAGTCTCCGGAACTTAAAATTGGTTTCAATGATTCTAGTATATTTCCATTTGTGTCTGGGCTTGAGATAATGTACATTGCAGAGCTGTGTTCATCTGCTGAAGAAGAGAGAAAGCCAGTCTACAGGGATAAGAACGAAACAGACATAGAAAGCAGTGCAGAGATGAGAGGTCATGTGGCTCTAGGGGGAGAGAGAAGGACTGATGATTTGGAAGCTTTGATCCTTGATAGGTTCTGCATCTCGTTTCTTAGCCCTCAGGAGGCCTAAATGTACTGTCTGTCCTTGAGTTCCATAAAATACTGTTGCCTCCTTTACTTACATCCTTTTAATAAATTTATATACTTTTTTGTTCTTTTATTCTATTTATTTTTTTTGCTTAAGGCATGTTAAATTCAGTTCTTTAATGAGCCAAGAATTAACCTTGACTAACATGAATATTATTTGTAGCCTATATTGTAGAGTGAGGAGTTTAAGAAATTGTGTATCACATACTATACAATTACAAGAAGCACATGATAACACACAAAATAGTTTTCAGTTGTATTTTTCAAATCCTTGACGTCTCAACTTTACTTTTAGTTCTTTACCTGTTGCATCATATTTCTAATTCCTACTGCGTCAAATTGATTAGACCAATAGCAATTCCTGAAGTAATTTACTACTGATAGCATGGTAATCTCTTACTGTTGAAAGGAAGGCAGGGGGAAACAAAGAGGGTGAATATTCTGAATCAAGTAGTTGTAATGGTGGCATCTTTATACTGCCAGCATCTGTTTTAATATTTTAATCACTTTTGCTATTTGAATAAATCAAACTGGAAATACTGCCTCTAAAAGCCACAAGATGCTTTTAGTTTTATTTAAAGGCTTACAATTCCATACTCTATACTAAGAAAGCCACTTATCACGCATTCAAAAGAAACCTGTGTGGAGACTTTTTACAATTACGTAAGTCCCATTTACATAATTTTTACAAAATATATTACATTATGATGCCATAATATAAATCTTAGTTGAATTTTTGTCATTATTTTGCCAATTTTATAATATAACTTTGCAAACCAGGTAACATAATGCCTGGCATATAGCACATATTTGGTAATGAGACCAGGTACCAGGGCACAGGAGAGGCTCAGCTCCCTGGTAGGATGTGTTCTTCCAGGCTCGTGGCCCCTCACTAACCCAAGAATGGGGAAGAGGACCCACAGGGCATGGTACGCTCATAAGTAAATACCAGACCCCAAAGAGTTTTGCAGAAAGTGTTTTATTTAGGCAGAGAGAGAAAAAAAGGAGAAAGAAAATAGACAGCAGCTCCGATGTGTCGTGAGAGATGATCCAGATATGGAGTCCACACCAAGGTGGGGGAAGGGGACTTTTAACCTGGGAGTAATTCCCACCCCATTCAATTCTTCTGTCCTATGAAAGGAGTTCCTTTAATCTTCCACTAGAGTGATTGATCTTTGATTTCTTCCCGCAAGCATGAAGGTTAAATAAAGACTTCTAAGATCTGGATGGAGATGTGGGGGTATGGCTCTGGAAAGTTCTTGCTTTTGAAACTACACCCCTTTGTGGACCCAGGAAGATAATACATTCCCTCAGTAACATGATTTATAACATTAACCAGGAGAAAAAAATGTATAAATTAATGTATACATAAATTAATAATGGTCATTCTTTCTTTAGGTACAGTGTCTCATGTGAGTTACTAACTACAGAGTATTAATAAAAATTATAAGCAGGTGTCAAGACAATATTCAGAAGATAGGTAATTTTTAAAAGTGATTCTAAAGCTTTGAATACCTTAATGGCTAATACACATTCAATTTTGAAGAACTATCTATTCAATTGAGAACAGGACTTTTTTGGTGTCTCCTGGAAGACCACTTACCTTCATGGTTTCACTATATCTACTCTTTAAATAAATCGTTATTCCTTTTATATGGTTCTAAGATGTTCTATTTAATTAAAAGATTTGGTTTGTGTGTGTGTGTGTGCTATTTAATGAGCCAACTCCCATGAGATAACATATTTTTGTGTTTTTAATGTTTGGCCAATAACATGGCTTTAATATTTGGACATTTCAGGTTAATGCAAGCTGAAATAGGAGCTATTTTTGGAGTCAATGCCAGATGCTCCTGAACTCACATTCTCCAAATAAACCTGTTTACTAAAGTATTTTAGGCTCATTAAGAGATTGATTGGTTTTTTGAGGAATCTCCAGTTTTCCATAATGAATGTGCTCATTTGCATCCTCATGAGCAGTGTACAAGGATTCTCATTTCCTCCACGTCCTCATCAAAAGTTGTTATCTTTCTTCTTTTTTGTAATAGGAATTCTAGCAGGTGTGAGGTAACATCTCATTGTGGTGTTAATATTGAGGAATAATTCTTTATTCCTGAGGTTGGCAGATTTGACACTCAGCAGTGGTGACAGCCAGTCACCTTTAGTGAGTGGAAGTCCATGTCAATTAACCTCTATCCCTGCTATCATGGCTACTTTATTCAGGAGAACATTGAGCCATAAAAAAAAATTCCTGGAAAAAGAGTCTGTCGGGCATTCACAAAATTGATCATTCATTTCACTTTATTCTTAAAATTCTTCTCTAGCAGGATAATTCTTCAGTGAGTATTAGCATAGGATACAAATATTGTTATATACTGTACATATCACAGATCTGTCCAAATACCTTTGCTGCCTATTTTCCAATCATGTATTTTTTCAGGTCCTTGGCAATATAGACAGGCTGTTAGCTACATTTCCCTGTTGATGGTGATTTGATTATTTTCAGATCAGGGTTCATTTTGAATGTTTTTTACAAGCATTATTGCATGAGACTTTGTGTTCAATTATTTCCAGTAAATATTTACAAGTGTAATTGCTGGATCATTCAGTACTGTAAGTGTAGCTTTATAAAATATTATCATGCAATTCTCCAAAGTAGTTGCAGAGTTATTTAAGAGACTGAGTTTTACTACGTTCTCACCAATACTTGTCATGCCAGCTTTTTAAATTTTCAACTATTCTATTGAGTTTAATTGGTATCTCATGGTAGTATTGATTTGTATGTCTTCATTGTTAATGACATTAAGTACTTTCTATACATTTATTGGCCAGTCTTATATCCTCTTTTAAAGGTGGTTCTTTCATGTGCTCAATAGGAAATCTCAGTCCCTCTCCATGTGTAGATCTCCACAGAACTGTTTGAGTGTCCTTATAAGCTTGCTGTGGAATTTCCCAAAAACAATTAGAAAGAGAAAGGGAGACAGAGGAGGTTAGAGAGAGAGAGAGAGAGAGACAGAGAGAGAGAGAGAGAGACTGATTAAGAGTGTAAGCTTGTAGCTATCTCTTTTATTTTATTTTATTTCCAAATTTTAAGTTCGAGAATACATGTGCAGGATATACAGGTTTGTTAAATAGGTAAACATGTGCCACAGTAGTTTGCTGCACAGATCGTCCCATCAGCTTGGTATTAAGCTTAGCATTCATTAGCTATTCTTCCTGATGCTCTCCCTCCTCACACACCACCCTCTAACAGACCCAAGTGTGTTGTTCCCTTTCAGAAGTCCGTGTGTTCTCATAACATAGTTCCCACTTATAAATCTGAACACACAGTATTTGGTTTTCTGTTCCTGTGTTAGTTTGCTGAGGATAAATATTCCAATTCCATCAAAGTCCCAGCAAAGGACATCATCTCATTCCTTTTTATGGCTGCACAGTATTCCATGATATATATGCACCACATTGTCTTTATCCAGTCTACCACTGATGGACATTTAGGTTGATTCCATGTCTTTGCTGTTGTGAATAGTGCTGCAATGAACATACGAGTGCATGTGTCTTTATAATAGTATGATTTATATTCCTTTGGGTATATCCTTAGTAATAGGATTGCTGGGTTGAATGGCATTTCTGCCTCTAGGTCTGTGAGGAATTGCCGCACTGTCTTCCACAGAGATTGAACTAACTTAAATTCCCAGCAACAGTTTAGACCATTCCTTTCTTTCCATAACTTCACCTGTTGTTTTTTGACTTTTTAATAATAGTCATTCTGACTGGTGTGAGATGATATCTCATTGTGTTATCGATTTGTATTTCTCTAATGCTCAGTCATATGTTTGTTGGCTGCATTCATGCCTACTTTCGAGAAGCATCTGTCCATGTCCTTTGCCTCCTTTTAAATGGGATTGTTTATTTTTGTTTCTTGTTAATTTTATTGAGTTCCATATGGATGCTGGATATTAGACCTTTGTCAGATGGATAGATTGCAAAAATATTCTCCCATTCTGTATGTTGTCTGTTTACTCTCTTGATAGTTTCTTTTGCTGTGCAGGAGCTCTTTAGTTTAGTTAGATCCTGTTTTTAAATTTTTGCTTTTGTTGCAATTGCTTTTGGCGTATTAGTCATGAAATTTCTACTCATATTTATGTCCTGAATGGTATTGCCTAGGTTTTCTCCTAGGGTTTTTATAGTTTTGGGTTTTACATTTAAGTCTTTAATTAATCTTTAGTTCATTTTGGTACATCATAAAAGGAAGGGGTCCAATTTCAATTTTCTGCATATTGATAGCTAGTACTAACATCATTTATTAAACAAGAAACCCTCTCCCCATTGCTTGTCTAAAAATAATCTTATTTCTCTTTTGCTTATAAAGCTTAGTTTGGTTGGATATAAAATTCTGGGTTAGAAATTGAGGTACCATCTCACTCCGGTAAGAATGGTGAACATTAAAAAATCTGGAGACAGCAGATGCTGGAGAGGATGTGGAGAAGTAGGAACACTTTTGCACTGTTGGTGGGAGTGTAAATTAGTTCAACCATTGTGGAAGACAGTGTGGCGATTCCTCAAGGACCTAGAAATAGAAATTCCATTTGACCCAGCAATCCCATTACTGGGTATATATCCAAAGGATTACAAATCGTTCTACTATAAGGACACGTGTACACGAATGTTCATTGCAGCACTGTTTACAATAGCAAGGACCTGGAACCAACCCAAATGCCCATCGACGATAGACTGGATAGGGAAAATGTGGCACATATACACCATGGAATATTATGCAGCCATCAAAAACGATGAGTTTGGGTCCTTTGTGGGGACATGGATGAACCTGGAAACCATCATTCTCAGCAAACTGACAGAGGAGCAGAAGATCAAACACCGCATGTTCTCACTCATAGGCGGGTGTTGAACGATGAGAGCACATGGACACAGGGAGGGGAGCACTACACACTGGGGTCAGTTGGGGGGAAATAGGGGAGGGACGGTGGGGGGTGGGGAGCTGGGGAGGGATAGCAGGGGGAGAAATGCCAGATGTAGGTGATGGGGAGGAAGGCAGCAAATCACACTGCCATGTGTGTTCCTATGCAACAATTTTGCATGTTCTTCACATGTACCCCAAAACCTAAAATGCAATAAAATAAATAAATGGGAAAAAAAAATAATAAAAATAAAAAAAAAAAAAAAAAAAAAAAAAAGAATGTTGAATATTGGACCCCAATCTCTTCTGGCTTGTATAGTTTCCATTGGGAGGTCTGCTGTTAGTCTGATGCACTTCCCTTTGTAGGTGGGAAGCCTTCTGCTCTGGTGGCACTTACCATTTTTTTTTTTTTTCATTTTGACCTTCGAGAAGCTGATGATTATGTGTCTTGGGATGATTATGTGTAATTCTTTTTAATTATTTTTACTGTGGTAGTTTATAATGGTAGATTTCTAAATGTTAAACATGCATGATCATGATACATTTATTTCTGCATATGTGTTTTGAACGATTAATTTGTCAATAGTTTGTCAAACAATTTTGTGTTTATTTTCATAAGAGACACTGATCCTGAATTTTCTTTCTTATACTGCTTTTGTTAAGTTTTGATATCAGAGATTTGCTAGTCTTGTTAAATGAGCTGGAAATTATAACCTGCTCTATTCTCTGAAATCATTTTTGTGGATTGATGAAATTCACCGATGAAGCCTTTTTGTCTAGAAACTTTTCTTGTGAGTTTTTGAATAGCCATTCTATTGAATCAATAGATATTAGGTTAGCTTTTTTTTTCTTCTCATGTCACTTTTTGGCAAGTTTTGTCTATTTCACCTAAGTTGTCAAATATGTTGCAATAAAGTTGTTTATTACATAATATTTCATTATCCTTTACTATTTGTATGACCTGCATTGAAGTTCCCCTTTTCATTCTTGATATAGGAAGTTTGTATTTCCTATATTTGCTCTATACAGCAATGATGGTTAATTGTAGATGTCGTTTTGACTGGACTAAAAGATTCTTAGCTGGAAATATTTTTTGATGTATTTGTGAGTGCGTTTCTTAAATATATTAGCGCTTGAATTGGTAGACTGAATAGAAATTATCACCCTCCCCAGTAGAGGTAGACCCCATCCCATCTGTTAAGTGTGTGATAAAAAAAAACAAGTAGCAGAAGAAAATAAGAAGAAAAGATGGAGGACAAGTGAATTTGTTCTCTGCTTGAACTGGAACATTTATCTTCTGTCCTCCAACATAAACACTGTTGGTTCTCAGGCTCTCAGTCCTGGACCAAGAATTACACCACTGACTCCCTTGATTCTCAAACCTTTGGATGTAGACTGGAACTGCATCACTAGCATTCTTGGGCCTACAAGTTTTCAGAGATTTTTGACATCTCAGTCTTCATACTCCTGTAAACCTATCATAATACATCCCTCCTCTATATCTACCTATACAGGTGTGTTTGTTTGTGTGCACTCATGTACATTCCTTTTTGTTTCTGTTTCTCTTGAGAACCATGACTAATACAAGAGCCAATGCCAGTTTTCTGAACTTGGGAAATCTCTCTCTCGCTCTCTGCAAGTTTGACTGTAGTTATCTTTGCTTGCCAGTCTAGCATCCAAATTTCTGCACGTAGGAACACTTCATCACCTCATGCATCAACATGACCTGGATTTGAGACATGAAGTCAAAGGAGATTATTTTGGAACATTAAGATTTGACTCTCTTGTTGGATTTTGGACTTGCACGGGCCCTATAGCACCTTCATTTTAGCCAATTTCTCCCATTTGGAACAGGTGTATTTACCCCATGTCTGCACCCCCATTGTATCCATAAAGTAAGTAGCTTGCTTTTGATTTTACAGTCTAATAGGCAGAAGGGACTGGCCTTGTCTCATATGAGATTTCGGATGGCAGACATAAGTTCATGCTGAAATGAGTTAAGACTTTGGGGAACTCTTGGGAAGGCATGATTAGTTTTGAAATGTGATGATATGAGATTTGGGAGGCCCACGGTCACAGTAATATGGTTTGGCTGTGTTCCCACCCACATCTTACCTTGAATTGTATCTCCCATAATCTCCATGTATCATGGGAGGGACTCTGTGGGAGGTAATTGATTTATGGGAGTGGATTTTCCCATGCTGTTTTGGTGATAGTGAATAAGTCTCATAAGATTAATGGCTTTATAAAAGGCAGTACCCCTGAACATGCTTTCTTGCCTGACACCATGTAAAATGTGCCTTTGCTCCTCATTCACCTTCTACCATGGTTATGAGGTCTCCCCAGCCATGTGGAGCTGTGAGTCCATTAAACATTCTTTTCTTCATAAATTACTCAGTCTCAGGTGTTTCTTCATAGCAGTATGAAAATGAACATTCTGCTTTCTTGTGCTTCCCTCAGTTTTATCTTCTGTAATTCCGGAGGATTTAGCATTGATTTATCTCAGGCTTTCTCTCTTGCATTCTTGGGAAACCAATTCACACTTGAAGAAGCTGCAGTTGTCTCAGAGAAGATCTCATTGAGATTTTTTTCTCTTGAGTCCCCATCTCTTGGCATACTGTCCCCAGTTACTTTAGTGAAGATTCTAGGAAATTATTGCCAAGTTGCAACTCAGTCTTTGGCTGGAGAAACTTAGTATTTTTTGGAACCACAAGAAACCATTAAAAGCATTACAGAACATTCTCTGGTTTCTTATTATACTCATTTCATTGATTCTATCACTACTCTTGTAAGGTAAGAGAAGTCATGTGTCTCTTTCCTCATATAGAGATTTTCACTTACCGTAATTAGTGAGAAGCCTAATCTTTTAGACTTCTTTTACATCCTCAGCTTTCTTACTGATGAAAAAGAAAAAGCAATGATGTTGTAACTTATCAAGCTTAGGATGCAAGTAGTGGCCACTTGTAGCTGTCTATAACCTATGATTTCTATATCTTAACTCTAAAAAGTTCCTAATTAACTTAAATGTTGGAAAAGAAGATCAGCCCATGAATCTCTAGTTATGATTTCCCTCTGTAATGTTCTGGGGGAGCATAGAATTTGATAACAATCCTGATATAATTTTAACCATCTTTAACACAGAATTAGATCTGATTTTAACGGTCTTTAACACAGTAACTGCAGCTTTTGTTATTTAACTAGATAATTTGTCTGGAAATAGTTCCTTGCCATGCCAACAGCAAAACCAAAAAGATATTTTAATATAGGAATAGACCAGTTAGATAAATTATTATAATTCCTGAGTCTCAAAAGTCTTCACCGATGAAACATGATTAAAATTTTAACTTTATAACATTGAAGTAGATTACAAAACAGCAGTAATTTCTGTTATAATCTGTGCAGACTGGGTAGGGCTATGTTTATCTTTGCTGTATATTTGGGAGAGATTTGGAGAGATATTTTAGGACTACAGGCTTTTTAAAAGACTCTAATAATTGAAATGCTAGTACCTAGAAAAATAATTTTATTTGTGGCAGAATGAGTAGATTTGTCTATAATTTTAGGCAAGGTAAGTAGACCCTCTCAGCATCTTAAAAGTACAAACTAAATGGTCTAGTAGCACCTGCCAGATAAAGAAAGTGTGAGAGATCAGAGGGTACAAGAACCTGTTGTAGTCTGCCTACATTGCCAAGTACCTCCTCTCATCTTTCTTCACCTTTGGCAAGCCAGAGTCTTTGTTCATTTGTATTTGTTTTTGTTTGTTTCTGAAGAATTCAACCTCTTCTTTGTGGCTACAACCCTCCATGGAACTGGAACTCAGTCCTTGACATAAAAATTTTTTCATTTAAGTCAAGAATGATCATCCATTTCTTGCATCATAAATTGATTTAGGAATGGAACAATGACATAAATCTCCACTGTAATAGAGGAAAAACATTATTGGCAAACTTCAAAAAGCTTCTCCTCACTGAAAACAAGATGCAAGCACTTTGGAAGATTATTTTCCCTTTTTATTCCATATGAACATTTGCCTGAAGCCACAGTAACCATCTTTAGAATATCACAGCAGCAAAGCTGTTGACAGAACAGATGGAAAGAAAGTGAAGCTTTGGTGCCATCAGTGAGTAGCTAAGAGCCCTGGAAACGCCTACCTTGGTACTTCTTGTGTGAAATAAAATATTTTTCTTACTTTTAAAGTTGCTTTGAATCATGTGTATATATTATGTGCATCCGAAAGCTTTCCAGTGACTATAAAGATGAGTGCAGTATTATCCATGAAGGCCTGTTAGCTATATGGCAATTGAATTTAGTTTGATTATTTAAAACAGAAAATGTAAAAATTGATGTCATTGTTCAAAGACCAATGAGATTCTTTACTACTAAATCACATAGCAAAAAGTAAAACTATTTAGAACATTTCCTTCTGGTTAAAATCAAAAGAAATGTGAAACATTGGAGGTTAGATATAATATCCAATAAATACCTACTGAATAGTAATAAAAGAATAATCACTTTGAGAGAACACACACTCTACAAAGAATTAGGAAATGTACAATTGATAATTAGTGATGAATGAAGCAATAATTATTAAAACACATTGCAGAATTAATTGCTATAGTTGAAACAGAATGTTACAGGATTCTTATACAGTGATAAATATAATAAGTAATATATTAATGATATTGTATATATGAGGAAATAGTGAATCACAAATAATCCAAATTACTTATTACCTTCATTAAGTCTTATTTAATATAACTTGCTAACTGACAGATGTATGAACTTAAAATTGTCATGAGAGACTTTATTAAATTTCATATATTTAAAATACAAAATGAGATCATTAAAATGTGTAATCTGATTCTAAAAAGTAAAGTCTAAAGTTAGTGATACTGCTTGTTAGAAAATGCCAACTTTTCTTTTTCACTTACCTTGTCATACTTTTCTTTTGCCTCTACTTTCTTTACCATTTACTATCTCACTACTCAGAGCTCCTTATTTTCTGACCCTTTTCTGACATGTCCTCCTAAGGCAATATTCCATGTTTCAGATGAATCTCTCTAGTCTACTCTTAAAACTATAATTGCTCCCAGCAACCTAGTTTTGTTGGAGAGAGCTCACTAACTATGTCATCCTGGAGTGGAGTTGAAAAATATATACCTTACAGGCAGAATATGAGACATTCTTCAGATATATTAAGGAGCTCCTCAAACTTGTACAATAAATGCATCTGTGGGTCCATCTGATATGAGCCAGTAGAGAAAATAGAGAATCCAATCAGTCACTCAAATCAGCAAAGTCAACTCCAGAGATCAATTGGTCACAAAGTTCTCAGATCGACAGTCCTCAAGCCATTGCATACAGATTGATGACTATTTTTCTACAAGACTTATTATGAGCAAAACGAATCATAAATATAGAGAAATAAAATAAAGTAATAATAGGAAAAATAACTTTTCTTACTATGAGTAATTCTAGAAAACGAAATGAAAACCCTCTTACTAATGAACAAAGGCTATATTCAGAAAATATTGAATGTATGTGTGTATCTGTGTCTGTGTTAAGTTAGGTACATTCTTTAGAGCTAAATATAGACTATACATTTTATATAAGATGAAATGATTAATGCACTACATTATCCATTATTGAAAAGTATATTTAGATACTTTTAGAATGCAAAATGTGTGCACCCTACTGGCTTAAACAATTTAATGCAAATTTAACAAATTCTCTCATGATTAGTTGGTTATATATTCAAGATCTGGATCCTGAAAAATATCCACATGAGATCTTCTATTTTTAAAATGCATTGAGTGTTTTGTGCTATAAAAATGAGAAACATTAATATTCAGTTTTCTGTTTGATTTTGTTTCTCTTTCAGTTTGAACCCTGACACATTTGAAAAGCAACATCTGGGGAGAGACAAGCAATTTTAGATATTGTGGATTCTTTCACAAAATCATGCCTAAACTCAGATTTATATTTCATTTTTCAGTATTATTAAATGATATATAAGTTAACTTATTTTGAGAAATTATATATATATATATATATATATACACATACATACACATATATAGTGTGTGTGTGCTTGAGCATGAGTGTGGAGAATTTTGGGTAAGTAGTAAAAAATAATTTTAAATATTATTAATTTTATCCAATCTTATTGAATATAAAAAGCACCCTTGCATCTGCAATTCTTTTAAAAATATTGAGCTATAGAGTCCATGAGGATAGATGTGTGTCAAAAAATTAAACTGATACATTTTCTAATGTTTTCAAATGTGTCCTATGTAAATACTATAAATAGATGTTTTATTTCTTAGCAATTTTTCAGTAATTCCTCATAAAGAAAGGCAAAATTTGGTCCATTAAACTAATGTATATAAAAACTGTTATAACCTTGACTATGCTATATAGGAGTATTTTCTTCAGTTATGGTAACATTGAATAACTGCACTGTCTGTTACAGTATTTATCAGCCACATGTGGCTATTAAGTGTTTAAAATGTGGCTGCTGTGACTGAGGGAGAACATTTTTATTTCATTATGTTTTAATTAATAAAATATAAACTTAAATAACCAAATGTGGCTAACGGCTGTTTTAATGCATAGCACATTTATATAATATTGGGAGTAATACATGTACCTTCAAATTCCTTTTCTTCATTACTGCAAAATAAAGTACACAGAGCCTTCAAATGTAAAAAAAGGAAAAAAAGCAGGGAGAGGCTTTTTTTCTGATATTATGAGTTTGAAAAATAATTTCACACAAGGCTTGGCCCATATGAAGTGTAGGTATAAAGTAGGCTTGCCAGTATGGCAGGATGTAAGATTAGATGAAGTAGCTCTAAGAATGTTTTGCCCTCCCATTGCCTTATTTTGAGACTTAGCGTGGTCTTTTGATGGGGAGGATGGTGTTTTGCATTTGTTCTCTACTCTTCCTTCTTCCTGCCCCTGGTTAGAATCACATGTTCACAACTGCAAACCTGGTCTGTAAGTATTGACGTGTTTTTATTGATCTTACCTTCCATTAAAGAATTTTCTTCTATCTTAAAACATATATTTATTTTTATATAAAAGAACTTAAGTCATTTTTATAAAATAAAGACAGTCTTTATATAAAACATATACTGTAAAACTAAAATGATTAATTTGTTAAAGGGAACACTTATTCATTTATTTTAAAGGAGAAAATTAGACAAATACCTGTTTTTCCTATAAAGTCAAATATAGCTATGATTTGAGAAAGTTGATTTATTTTTAGATAATTTTAAATCAATAAAGTTTTGCCATATTGCTTACTTTGAAAAGGCACTTAACCTAATTTTTTATGTGAAAAAAGATATCATATGATGTTACAGCAAACTTTTGTGCATCAAATAACACTAACAAAAAGAGAAAATATAACCAACAAAATGAAATAAAATGTTTGCAAATGTACATATGATTAAAAAAACTAGTATCTAGAACATATATATAACTCATATAATTAAACAATAGAATGGTAAATAACCCAATTGAAAATGGATGAAATAATAGAACTTTCACCAAAGATGATGTACAAATGGCAAATTAGCACATGAAAGGATGATCAATAGTATTGGTTGTTTTGAAAATGCTAATCAAAACCACAGTAGAATAATTTTAACAGTCTCTCCAGTTTTTAAAATATATCACAAAATTAAAATAAAAGGAAAGCAATCAATAGGTACATAATATGGATTCCACTATTTACATTTGTATCCTGCCTAATTTAGAAGATATAACAAAGTCATTCTGTGCTTACATCTACATGTGGAATAACTGGAAAAGTCACTGCAATGGTAAACGATGTATTTCAACGTTACAAGCAGCATTATTGTGAGAACATGTTTGCTTGGCATGATAAAAAAAATTAGTCTAATTTTAAATGAAACAAACTACCATATTCCTTCAATTCGCATGGCAGTTACAGTTGTAGAATTTGTTGTAAATATTAAACTCCTGCAAAAATAATTTTACTATAGAGATTTAAATGTTGTTTAGAAAAAAATAAGCATTTTTTATTTACTTGCATATGCAGCAGAATATTTCAACGTTCTTCCAGGTTAGAGAAAACACTTCATTCCTTTGAGTGATTTGTACATTGCAGATCATGCTAACATCCTTGGCACTCTACATCAGTCAACCACCATAGGCAATTAGCATTTCTAATGAATAAGGTAGAATACAACAACGTTTTCTAAAATATCTCCTTTTACAGTGATTAGATTCTTTTTTACCTTTTTTTTTTTTTTTAGACAGAGTCTTGCTACATTGCCAGGAGCCAGGCTGGAGTGCAATGCCGTGACCTCAGCTCAGGGCAACCTCGGCCTCCTGGGTTCAAGCAGTTCTCCTGCCTCAGCCTCCCGAGTAGCTGGGACTACAGACGTGCGCCACCATGCCCAGCTAATTTTTGTATTTTTAGTAGAGACGGGGTTTCACCATGTTGGCCAGGATGGTCTCAATCTCTTGACTTGGTGATCCACCCGCCTCAGCCTTCCGAAGTGCTAGGATCACAGGCAGTGATTAGATGTTAACAAAACTGCTTTACGCACCCTTCCGTGGAAATTACACCCATGTATTTCTCTTATATAATGCCTTCTGTCTGTTACAAAGTATTTTTAAAACTTTTATTGATTTTTATTTATTTATTATTTAGAGACAGCGTCTCACTCTGTCACCCAGGCTGGAGTGCAGTGTATGACATGGCTCACGCAGCCTTGACCTCCCAGGCTTAAGTGATCTTCCCCCTCCAGCTGTCTAAGTCGCTGGGACTACATGTGTGCCCCTCCACGTCTGACTAATTTTTCTGGTTTTTGTTTTGTTTTGTTTTTCCTAAAGATAGTCTCTCTCTATATTTCCCAGGCTGTTCTCAAACACTTGGGCTCAAGTGATCCTCCTGCCTCAGACTCTCAAAGTGGTGGGATTACAGGTGTATGTCATGGCACCTAGCCTATAATTATTTTTCAGATGGTGACAGGCACCTACAATCATCTTCAAAATGACAGAAGAATCTGGGCATAAGGTGAGGAGTTATTGAAAAACTTGTTAGTGGGTAATTTGGTAAACCCAGTCATTCATCAAGACCTGTTGATTCTATTTCTAAATTCTACTGACTCATTTCTGACCCCTCATAGATATCCTGTGATAATCTAGTTCTTATTTTTCCCTCTCTTTCCATCAGTTCTCCTCACACATTCACCTACTGTTCATTTGGTGCTGAACGCCATGCTGCCGCCCACTCTGCTCTGTTGCGTGTCGTTTGATGACACTATGCTCTCTTCCTAGGACGCTTCTTCAGTTCTTAACTCGATAACACAAAATGCCTCTTTCAAATATCCAATTAAAGAGCAGTTACTTTTTTTTTGGAAGTTCTAGCCTTTAAAGCCTTCTGTGAATGTCTCTACATATGATTGCTCATTGACCTCTTGCTTATCAGTGTGGAAGTACTTATTATATTGTACTGTAATACAATTATTACCTAATTCTATGCTTCACTGACTTCAGAGTAATGCACCCATTACTCGATAGCATGCTTCACTAGATCATAAGCTTCTTAAGGACAGCACTTCAAAACCTGGCATATCAGAGGAGCTCCATAAACTGTTAAGTGAATACTCGAATTCCTGTTTTCCAACTCCTAGGGGCAGAGTTCCTCCAACGGTTTATAAAGAAACTAATGTTAATGTAGATTTTAAGAAAAAGGATGTAGAAATCGTGTGGTAACAAACTAGTTATGTTTTAATATATTGTATTCTGATTTTTTAAATGTATTTTTAGTTTGCAACTGAATATTGGTGGCAAACAGCAGTCCCAGTTGTAGTCAAAGCAATCGTAAAGCATTAAAACCGTAATTTAATATAGACCAAAGCATGTATACCACCAGCAGAAAATAAATAATACTGACTGTCACAACAAATTGCCTGAACATAGAAACTACAGGGAAGTCATTCAGATCACAAAACTCATTGATCTCCTTTGGCACTTAGCACAACTGGAAATAATGCACAAGGTCTTTGGTGTCGTCTAGGTTCAGTGTTCTGTCTGAATTTCAAACACGATCTTTTGGACAGGATACAATCCTAAAGGTGTTATATACTATTTGGTAATCAAAATGGCATTTTCATTATTATCAGTGAGCTTTTAAATATCTCCTGTGGCATTCTTTAAAGAGAATCAATTTCATTTGAACAAAGCACTTTTGAGTACAGACAGCATAAAGGCATACCCTCAAAATATTTGTAAAATATAATCAGTGAGAGTAGTGTCAAATAAAATCCTTAAGTAGGCGGTAAACACTTCAAACCCACATTTTCTTAAGATGAGAGCTTAAAACAAGTTCATTTTTATCAGGTAGATTTATAATTGCCAAATATTGCAGATAGACAAAAATTATAATTTAATAAATGTATAATGACCTTCCTAAGTTAATACATGTATAATGACATACTTTCATTAAATATTTATGTTTATCAAGGAGAAAGCCTATATATTAAAATCTATAGCTTATAAATTTAGTTTTGTGTTTATTAGAATATAAATTAAATCACTTGTTAATATGTGTCTATCTCCTTTAGAATACCTTTAAGAAAATAAATATTGCAGATGTCATTTAAACCACATATTCCCCACTTTAATTCTATTTCTCTTGTTCATTTCCCCCAAATAATGACTATGTGGGGTTTTCTTTATAGTACCCCTCAGAAGCATTTTTATGTAATTGCTAAATGTATCTGAATCTATAAACAACTGTAAAAAGTATTGTATTTTTAACTATTTTGGAAATTATATCAGCCTATATTCCTCTCTTTTAAATTGTTTTGGCAATATGTTCCTGTTGATACATTTCATTTTAATTTCATTTTAATATTTATAGAGTATTTTACAACTACAACTCAACTTATTTCATCATTCTTTTATTTATGGATGAATACTTATTTGTTTCATTTTTCTAAATATCTTCCATTAAAAAATGTTTCAGTAAATGTTATTGTACATATTTCCTGATACATGTATGCACAGATTTTACTAAGGCACATACATAGAAGTAGCACTGTGAGGTTCTAAACCTTGTACATTTTCAAATGTTATCTACTGTAAAATTTCTCTATAAAATGATTGTGATAATTTGCATGTATTCTAGCAATGCAAAAAATTTCCTATTTTTACAATATTTGTTAAGATTTTGCATTATTGTTTTTTTAATGCTGCTAGTAAGAAATCAAATTGTACACCACAAAATTTTTAATCAATTATAAAGTTTACTAAAGTACATTAAATATACATAAAAGCATACACAGTATAGTGCACAGCTTGATGTATTTTCATTAAAATCACAGACTTGTGGCCAGCATCTCAATTAAATACAGAACATTGCTACATTGCTTGCTTCCCAGAAGCCCCTTTATTTATCTTTCTAATCATGTCTCTTTCCAAAAGAAACTGATATTTTAACTTCTAATATCAGGTTAGTTTTGCCTACTTCAGAATGATATATTATTGAAACAAACAACTTGTACATTTTTTGTCCATAGCTTCTTTTGTTGAACGTCATGTTTGTGCGTCTTTTCCATATTGCTGCACGTGGTTATATTTATTCACACTCACATTTTACTGAATGACTAAGGGTTTGTTTATATGTTATACTATGGTAGATATTTAAGTGATTTACTGCTGCACAACAACCACCCAAAGCTTAGTGCTTTAAAACAACACCTATTTTATTATCTTTTTGCAATCTCTGCAGAGGCTCACCTGAGCTGAGTCTTCTGCCTGACCGGGCTGTGGTCAGAGCATATCAACAGAATGTTTTCCAAATGAAATTGAAAAGATACTTCCTATCACCTTAAGGAGGCCTAGGATCAGAAGTCTCTGAATATCACTTCTGCCACTCTCTCTTTATCAAATCGTCACAGGAAGATTCAGAATCTAGGGGGAGGATCAAGAAGGGAGGAATTTGGGGAACTAATTATTTAAAAAATAACACCACAGTTTATCCTGTCAAAACAATAATTCATTTTCATTTGCAAAATTACACACTCTCCTTTCCTCTCTTCCAGTTATGCCGTCATTTAGAAGTTCAAAATTTCATCATTTAAACCAGATCGAGGTATAGATGAGCTCATTGGGCTTAGCATCAGGTTCATTTCCTTGAGCTCAAAGATAGGAAGCATTTTGTTAAGAAAGAAACAGAACAACTGCAACAAGTACCTGCATTCGAAGGGTTAAGAGTGGGTGATGAATATTTCATAGCAATTCTAATACTCAGACAGATATTTCACCAATGTTCCTGCTTCCTGATAGTGGTTTTTCTCACTTTTGTCTCTGTCTGCTGTCATTCTTCCCCCTTTCCATGAGAATGCTCCATTGTTGCCATTGAGTGTCTTTCCTGACCTCACTTGTTGCCTGTGAGATGTTAGGTATTGAGAAGCTCCATTCTATTTTAATGGCCTCTGTTTTTTAGCAGATATAATTTATTTAAACATTGTATAAATTTTGAATGAATCAAATTATTATCTGTTCAATTTGACAAAAAGCTGGACCCATATAACTCTTCAGGATAGGCTCAACCTTCTATAAAAAAAGTGGAGAGTCAAATTTATATAGGAAATTCCTCCAAAATTTCTACAAGATTTTATGTCTAACAAGAAGATTAAAAAGGCATGCCCTAAGATTCTTTTTGTTTTGTCTTGACCAAAAGTATCTATAAAGTAAAGCCTTAAATCTTGATGAGATATTTTTTTAAAAAGAGGTCATGGCATTCTAAAACTTAGACCACTTTTTAACTGACAGCACTCTCATTTTCATCTTTGTCTTAAATACTTCTTTTTTAAAAAAACATTTTTTGGGTGGGAATACAGTTTTCCTAAATATTTATAAATTCTTCTAACAACAGTTTCTAGTGATTTTATGTCTTTTGTTCTCATATTCTGTCTTAGAGCACTAGAAAATCCCAAATAGCTTTCTCTGAAAATCTTTAGTTTCAATGACAAGTTCACTATACTCACATTTTCTCATCCATTTTGCTGCCAACAACAGTGTTGTGAAACTTCTGCCTTCAAAAATTGTAGGTCACTTTTCTCCAAAATTTTAATAACAGTTCTTTGTTGTACTTTCTGCCTTCAGTTGTTCATATTTTCAAAAACCTTCAGGCCTCAATACATTGCCCACTTCTCTCTGTCTCTCCTCCTCTGTCTATATATTTACATAGATAGATAAATAGATACATCTGTTATCTATTATCTATGTATCTATCTATTATCTATGTATCTATGCCTCTGTCTATCTAAATATATACAGAGAGTTGTTTAGATAAAATTTTTGGATTTTTAGATGAAATTTACCGTAAACTATTTTTTATTTTAATCATTTTAAAGTATGCAATTCAGTGGTTTTTAGATGTTGTCAAGGCCGTGAATCAACACAACTAATTGCAGAATATTTCAGTCACTCAAAAATAATTTCCATAACTTCCAGATCCCTCCTTACTTAATTCTGCAGCAATCATTGATCTACTTTCTGTTTCTATGGGTTGGCTCATTCTGAACATTTCATCTTTCATTTCAGGAGAGTATAGACGTATTAAAATATACATATTTTAGAAAAGACTTTGAGTTTTGTAGAACTTACAGTCATTATTGGAAAGTAAGAAACATAGAAGGCCTAGGAAAAAATGCCTAGGAAGATCAAAATGCAGACGATGAAGAGAGAAAAGGAAACTCACACTCTGGTTGAGGCAGACTAGTCATCATGTTACTCTTACATCACAGAAACTAAAGGGGACTAACAGGAAAAAAATAAATAAGAACAATACTGGGTAAATTAATATATTAAGAAAATAAAATGCAATGGGACTCAAGTGTTATCACCTTATCAAAATGTAGGAATCATTTGCTATCATAATGACAGCAGTTTTAATGTAACAAATTAGCCAATATTAAAGTTCTGTTGCCTCAAGAATGAATATATTACCCACAGCATGAAAAGTTTTAGCATCTTGAATTAGAAAAAGTAAAGTAATTGGTTTTATGTTTCAAGATCTTTTCAAAGGCAATTAATGAAGTTGAGACTCCGAGAAAATTAGACAATACTTGACAGTGAGCACTTTGCATTCTGCTTCTCTAAAACTGCTGGGGCTTTATGCTGTTCAGCTTCTGGAACTTACTTGAACTTGCTAAATCAATACCTGATAGTCACAAATAGTTTATTCCAACTTGTTGTTTATAGATGGCAACAGTGATTTCTCATTAAATCACACAAGATCATGGCAACAGGGTACTCCAAATAGTTGTTTATAGATAGTAATGTCATAACGTAGTGTCACATGCAGAAAATCTTTGTCTATTAGTAGACATTTTGGTATCTAAAATGATATGTACATCTAATGCATGGATGTCCATATCTGTGCATTAAAGATAAATACTTTAATGGATTTTGATAGCTCTCAAATTTGATTGTGTAATTTGGATTATTCTATTGCCACAGAAGAGTAAGTATGTTCCCTGCATTGTTGAAAAATTGGCTTCATGATTAAACATACCCATTCCAAAATGAAGTCATAAGGCGGTGAATGATTGAGATTTTATTGGTAAAACCCTGAATTTTGTAGGTATGGAAACTTTTGCAAGATAAACTAAATATCGAGTGGTCAAGGGGACATAGTGAAATATTTAGGAAATGAACAAAAGTTTTCTAACTCACTGTATAGTGAGTGCTTTATCAAACACCACATATTTTCTCCTTGCACAGATCAGGGTCAATTCCTAGTTCATCCTCCCTCCTTGGCTCTCAAAGTGTTTATTAACCTTACACGCCCCGCTCCAATCTTTATTGTTTGTAAGTTTCCTATAAATGTTACTTTGACTTTCCCTGACCGTTCTCAGGTTGATATACATCCTATGGACTGAGGTTTTCATCCTGGCTTTCAACTCCCTATGTAAAGAAACAATACAACATTTTAGGAATTGTTCAGTCAGCTACTAAATGAAGATAATAAATTATTTATAATAAAAATTAAATATTTATCCAAGATTGTGAGGACAAAATGACATAATATATTAGGAAAAGCTCTGTAAATTATAAAAAATACAGCTACAACTTATTGTGATCTTTCCTTTGGTCTGAAAAATCATGGATGCATTCTCAATCCACTTTAGCCATAAAATGTTTATGAACATCATAAATGTACTCTGAAAATAATAACAAAACTTTAATTTATTCAACGATGAAAACATTAACAATTAATAGAAAACACTGACTTATGAAGGTTTTCTTACAAATATTATATTACCTAGAAAATAATTTTACTTCATACATATTTATTTAATTCTTATAAGTTGAATATTACTTATAATCACAAATGGCAACCGTGATTTGTCATCAGATCACTCAAGACCATGGCAACAAGTTGCTCCAAATAGTTGTTTATAGATAGTAATGTCATAATGTAGTGTCACATGATAAAAATATTTGTATGTTAGTAGACTTTTTGGTATCTAAATTAATATGTACATCTAATGCATGGATATCCATATCTGTAAAATAAGGATAAATACCTTAATGGATTTTGACAGACTTCAAATTTTATTGTGGATTTTGGATGACTCTATTGCCACAGAAAAATAAATATATTCCTTGCCTTGTTGAAAAAGTGGTTTTATTATTAAATATATTTGTTTCGAAATGAAGTCATAAAGTGGTGAATGATTGAGAAGATTTTACTGGTAAAAGCCTGAAGTTTGTAGATATAGAAACTTTTTGTATATTTGAATTTTGTAGGTATAGAAATAAGCAAGACTTGAATTTGTTAGTAATTCTAAGACCTTTTATCAAAGTCTTCAATATCAAATACAAAAAGGATAAAAATATGTGTTCAAATGAACACATTCTCTGCCTCTTCTCAAAAATTAAACCAAGTTATGTTTAAAATATGTGAAAAAGTAAAACAAATCTATTCTTTCAAGCTATACCACTAGAACATCTTATCTGCTATAGATAAGCCATAGCCATAAAATGTTTGTGAACATCATAAATGTACTCTGAAATCATTTGAGACTCATATGTATGTCTCAAATAAAGAGTTTGGTGATTCTAACTACATCGAAAGGAGAGAAGATAGGAGGCACATTATTAATTTTTATAATTTATTGATGTTAAATAATTATTTATTTAATATTTGTAGGTATTGAAAACCATGAAATATGCAAATGTGAATTCAAATAAAATGAAAACATAAATATAAAAGATAAAGCAAATGGAAAATGTGGGGAATAACAATGTACAAACTTGAAGTAGAAAGAAATATTTAACATGTACTCACAATGCAAAAGCATAATGTAAAGAGAGAGAGAATGAAAGAGAGAAATGTTAAAATATAAAAATACATTTTTACTTATTGAAGAGATCGTTATGAAAATAACCATCGAATAGGGACTTGGGGAAGATAATTGTGGCAGCTAAACGTGACACAGGATGGTAACTAGAAAAGCCAAGAATGGGTTGGGTGTGGTGGCTCACGTCTGTGTTTCCAGCACTTTGGCAGGTCGAGGAGGGCAGATCGCGAGGTCAGGAGATCTAGACCATCCTGGCTAACACAGTGAAAACCCATCTCAACTAAAAGCACAAAAAATTAGCCTGGCATGGTGGCACACACCTGTAGTCCCAGCTACTCAGAAGGCTGAGGCAGGAGAATCACTTGAACCCAGGAGGTGGAAGTTGCATTAAGCCAAGATCGTGCTGCTGCACTCCAGCCTGGGTGACAAGTGTGAGGCTCCATCTATAAACAAGAAAATGATAGAAATTTTATGCATGAAAACATTACAAGTTTGAACAGCTAACATGGTTAGCTTCATTTGAAATCAGAGAAATGCAAACTAAAACAAATATGGTCCACATTACATAGAAAAATATTAGAAAGTTGTTTCTGAAAGTGTTGATGAGAACGTAAGGAACTACTGTTTGTCTGGAAATGTATTCAAACATTCAGAAGCGCAGGATAGTAGTGTTTAGGATAGTTAAATGTTTATGTTTTATGATTAGTATTCTATTTATGGGATATATGTTTTATAGTTAGCTATGTCTCAAAATAAATAAATAAATGTCCTAGAATTAAAAAATGTAAAGCAGTGACAACAGTGGACAATTGTGAAGGGTTCCGAGTACTCAAAATTACCTGGAATAGCTCAAAGTCCGGGGACTGGAATTACCTGAAGACTCATTCTCTCACATGGCTATCAGTTGTTGTTGGGTATCCAGTGAGAAACTGTCTACAGCTGTAGGCTAGAGCACCTACATGTGGTTTCTCCATGTGACCTAAGCTTTCTCATGGGGCTGGCTACATCCTAAGAGTATCTCAGAACAGAAAGCAAAGTGTAAGTAGCATTACCCTTTTAACCTAGCCTCAGAAATCAAGCTATATTATTCTATGACATTCAATGTATTAGAAGCAAGTCATGACTGATTCATAAAAATATAAGCAAGAATACACACAAACATATGTATTTTAATGTATTTTTATTGGACTGGAATCACTCTGCAACTTATTTTTAGTGTGAACCATGCCATGGCTATCCATACAATTACTATAGATGGGTTTCATAAAATTATTAACCTGTCTAGAATTAAGCAAGCAATTTAAAATTTTTGCCAAAGAGCTGATTATAAACAAATTTATTTTTAATTTAAGTTACATTTCCTTTAAAACCAGCTTAAAAATGTAAACATTTTTAAAAGGGTTTTTAGTCACTTGAATTTATTTATGTGTAAATGTATCTTTAAGAAATATGTGGCTTGAATGAAGAAAATGTGGCACATATACAGCAGAGAATACTATGCAGCCATGAAAAAGAATAAAATCATGTACTTTGTGCAACACGGATGCAGGTGGAAGCATTATCCACCTTCTGCAAACCAACACAGAAGTAGAAAACCAAATACTGCATGGATTCACTTATAAGCAGAAGCTGAGCATTGGGTACACATGATCATAAAGATGGAAATAATAGACAATGGAGACCAGAGCAGGGAGAAAGGATGGTTAGCAAGGGCTGAAAAATTGCCTGTTCAATACTGTGCTCCCTACCTCAGTTATGGGATCATTTGTACCTCACACCTCAGCATCACACAATGTATCCATTGGACATTCCTGCACATGTATCCCTTGAAACTAAAATAAAAGTTGAAACTGTAAACAAATACCTAAAATACTGTAAAAAATTGACTTTTTGATCATTCATAATGGCATTATCATTACTAACAATGTTAACCATTTTCTGTCAATCATAAAACATTTTCTCCCTAAATCTATATTTTATCAATTCTTTAAAGTAATTTTGTGTGTGGCTGATAATATTGATAATTTTTTATGCATAAATACATGTTTTTATTTTAATAGATTCTTGATATTCACTACTTATAAGAAAAATATCCCCTACTTTCAGAGTATGTACCCAATGATCAACTATTTATTTTACATTGCTTTTTACATTTAATTTTTTTTCCACCTGGAATTTGATATGTGTATCTGACTTCATGTACTTCCAAACACCAGCCCTGCTAAATTTTAAAAATGAACATGAAAATTCTGTTTGAAAAAAAAACCTGCCAGATAATAATGTAAATATTTAGTAGTTTATATATTAATATCTATTTCAAAATATAAATTCAGGATGTCTTAGTTTATTATTATTTTCCATAAATTTATTATTTTTATTTTCATTCTAACACTTTTAAAGCATAATGGCTTCTTAGTGTGTTTTATAACAAGTAATTTTGAACCACCATAACTATTCTTCATTTGTATTTGAATATAAATTTAATAATACACTCCAGCTGTTAGATTTTTCAAGTCCTGCTCCAGTTTTCAAATCAGGTCCCCCTCTCTTGCCCGTTTTCTTTTTCTTTCCTTTTTTTTTTCCCTTGGAGATGGAGTTTCACTCTGTCACAGAGGCTGGAGTGCAATGGTGTGCTCTCAGCTCACTGCAATCTCTGCCTCCCAGGTTCAAGTGATTCTCCTGCCTCAGCCTCCCAAGTTGCTGGGGTTACAGCTGGGATTAGCACATGCCACCATGCCTGGATAATTGTTGTATTTTTCATAGAGATGGGGTTTCGCCCTGTTGGCCAGACTGGTCTCAAACTCCTGACCTGAGGTGATCCACTCGCCTCAGCCCCCCAAAATGCTAAGACTACAGGTGTGCGCCACCATGCCCGGGGCCCTGTTTCCTTTAAAGTGATCCAGGCAGCTCCTAGTCATTACTAATAAGGAGGCTGAGCAAGGGCTTAGCCATGTCTTTTCAGTGAGGTACTCTTTGAAATATTTATTCTAGAGATCCCAAGCACACTGGCAGAGAGTTTCTGAGGTTGATATCATAATCTAATGCATCCACCTGTCTAGTCCTGCTCTTTGGTCTGTTTTCATTAAAATCATGAGAATGAGTGCTTCTGACAAATGCTCTTCTCTTATGCTTTGCCTTTCCTACTAAATTTCAGCATCTACTTACCTAAGAATATATTGGCACAATTATTTATTTAAGTCTGATATTTGGAAGGAGTGTATGCATGATTACTGGACAGCTAAAGAAACTAAAAATATACGTATGTGCATGTATAAGTGTGTATTATGAATAGAGAGATAAAAATCAAAGCCCCAAACTATTTTGGTGAAAACAAAAATATTCATTGTATTTAATATTCATAGGACGAAGGGAAAAACCTCTATAAAACGGGCAACAAAAGGGAAGAGGTCATCATTCTCCATTCCCATCCAACTCTCAACAAGCAAGGCACTCGTGTAGAGCCTAGTTTAGAGGGTTGAATGCTTCTAGAGAGTATAAAATTCAATCTAGAGGAGATCACATGCAGAAATAAATTATTAGAATTAATTCAAAGCCACTAAAACAGGGTTGAGAGCCGGGTGCAATAGTTTATGGCATTCGGTGTTTCCAGCTGTGATGCTTTCCACTAGTAGTGAGAGCATCATTCAGCCTAGATACCTGTTTAAAAAATGATGGTTGGGTTTATTTCATTCTTCTTTTCTGATTCCTATCCAAATTTTAGACTCCTGCCGCCATGATTCCATGTGTCCCTGATATTTTTTTAATAGGTCATTCTTCTCGTGTTTAACAGCATTCGTTTCTTTTATATGCAGGCAAGAGACCAAATTGACACAAATTTAAACATAAATCATATTCCTCCTCATTAAGTTCAAAAGCTATAGCTTCCTATACTTGTAAAATAAAGTAAATAGGAATTAAATCCAAAGGCCTTAATCCTCAATCAGCTTTGTGTCCACAGTTGCTGCATTCTGAATTGTTTACCAAGAGAATGAGGCAGTTTATTGAACACCCCAAATTAGAGTTCTTAAATACCGACTTTTAACAGGCCCACATTTTATATTCCAAAGAGTTTATAGGACACTCAAATATTGTCTCACATCACAACTACAGTATTTAGAAAACTCAGGAAAGAATGTCATTGTCACTAATAAATAATGTTGTCAGATCAAGGCATAGAATAATACAAAAAGATGCTACATTTTAAAATTTGGTGCAGAGACTCAATAAAATCTGGCATAGGCAATAGTTAAAGCATGTGGGAAAATCTAAAAAATATCAGTTTTGACCTCAAGAGTCTATGACAATTTATTAGAGACCATGATATGGGAAATTTATTACTATTGGGAGTAGTATGTAATCAATATGGAAAGTGTGGGAGGTAATTTAATCGCATTTGGTAAGATAAGACTCCTGTGAATAGCATTCCTTGCTATTATATGTGTGTGTGTGTGTGTGTGTGTGTGTGTGTGTGTGTGTGTGTAATGTGCAGTGGTAATCTCTGGTGTTACTAGTTGCTCCCGTATTCTCTATTATATTATTTTTATTTGTTTATTTTTGAGATGGAGTCCTGCTCTGTAGCCAGGCTGGAGTACAGTTGTGCAATCTCGGCACACCGTAACCTCTGCCTCCTGGGTTCAAGAATTCTCCTGCCTCAGCCTCTTGAGTAGCTGGGACTACAGGTGTCTGCCACTAGGCTTGGTTAATTTTTGTATTTTTATTAGAGGCTGGGATTCTCCATGTTGCCCAGGCCAGTCTCAAACTCCTGACCTCAGGTGATCCACCTGCCTCAGCCTCTCAAAACGTTGGGATTACAGGTGTGAGCCACCGAGCCAGCCCAACTCCCATATTCTCTAATCAGCATATTTAGGACTTCCAAATTCCCAGAAATCTTAGCCTTTTGTTTCAGTCACTTCTAAGCTAAATTGAGTGTTAACTCTGTCAGGTGGCATATTCTTTTCTCATGCCACCATACACAGTCAATTGCATTTGCCGAAGCCAAGTGTCTGTTCACCAAGTGCCTTTATAACACATCCCAAATCCTGCCTGTTACTCTGTTTTTCTTCTTCCTTGGAGACCCGTGCATTTTTTACTATGCTACAATATCTTTTCCCTTGTATTTTTTGAGTGGAGTTTCTCGGGTATATAATTTATTTGTGATAGAGAATTTCTTCCTTGATAATCCCCATTTGATTTGGCATGAGATTTATTCTTAGTGCACTCAAAGTGAAGCTGCTGTGAAAACTGATGCCTACACAACATGGATTTCCAAGAACCTAGAGGGAATCATTGTATCTGCCAAAGCTCTTCCCTTCTACTTTGATTTTCCATAGGTTTTGACCATTTCAGGCCTAGAAATCTTTGATAATCCAGAAAGAGTAGAAAGATTTCTTTCTGCCTCATATTTTTTTTTCTGTGGCTCTGGCACACACTTTCTGTATTCTATTTTCATCCACGTTCCTCTACTCTTTGTAGAAAGGCATAACTGAGTTTTAAAAATCTGTATTTTCTTTCAAACTAGTCACATTTTCATTCTGCCTCATTTGTTGGATTAAAATGTAGTACCTGTATGAATCATTCCTTCACACTATATCTTAGTCTAGAGATTTGTTTTTCTCCTTTTAATTAACAATGTATATTTCCTATTCTATCAGGCTAGGATTTAACCTATTTTTGTTCTTTGTTCTACACTTTAGTGTTCTGTTTACTTCCTATAATTCTGTAACATATTTTATGAGGGACTTCTGAGGACAATGAAAATAAGTATATCAACATCTAACAGTAACTGTGACACCTCATGACTGATGCAATAAAGCTAGAAATATTGTATATACAGTTTCCTGGTATTGTCATCTTCAATTAGTCTTCCCCTTTTTTTTTCTGTAATCATCTAATATAGCTGTTTTTAAATGGTCTTATTATGGATTGTTATTATGAATTACATTTCAAAAGCTTCCAGAGGGTTCTTTTCAATAATTTCCTGGAATCCAGACTGTCTCTAAGAAAATTAATCAAACTATTTTTTTCTTAGAATTATTGCCTCTCTTTTATTAAATGTGCTCAGGTATTAATCATTGTTCATAACCCAGTAAGGGAAAAACTCCTTTGTTTAAAGTGTCATTTCCTGAACATATAAATTAGCATTGCTGTTTTATGCAAAACTGAAATTACTATTTAATGTATATATTTACATACACACACACATAAATTTCAGAGCAATTAACTTTTGTTTCTAAACTGCTTTTACAGTTTAACCTATCTAAAACATTTTTTAAAACCTATTTTCTCTTTCCAATACCTTTAACAACTCATTTGTATGCAGTGAGATTCTTCTTGCTTAATTTATTTATCATTCAGTAAACATAACATGTATTGCATACTTCTTGTATTTATTTTTTATTGTGTACAAAGATGACCTCAAAAAAATGTTTGAAGGATGGATGTAGTGGAGTGGCTCATGACTGTAATCCCAGTAAACTGGTAGACTGAGGTGACAGGATTGCTTGAGTCCAGGAGTTTGAGACCAGTTTTGGCAACATAGCAAGACCCTGTTTCTCTATAAAAATAAAAATTATAAATAATAATGATAGTAATAATAATGTTCATAGTTAAGCTTTATGTGAGTTTCTCCTGAGGGATTACTTGTTATTTTTGCTAGGTCCCTGAAAACAAAAGCATACCTGGGAGAGGTTAAGCTAAACTGTCTCTCTATGGCTCTAAGGATTATGAGTTACGATAAATTCTGAATTAAATTTACATAGGAAGGCAGTTTGTGCTACCAATTTGGTAAAAGATGAGGAGAATGCTTTTTTGGTTGTTTGTCTACCTAAAGCCAAGACACCAGCAATTTTTTCGTTTCTGTCTTAGTCTACTTGGGCTGTTATAACAAAATACCATAAACTGGGTGGTGTATAAACAACAAAATGTATTTCTCACACTTCTGGAGGTCTGCTTTTTAGTTTACAGGCAGTTCCTGTATTAGTTCGTTTTCACACTGCTGATAAAGACATATCCAAGACTAGGAAGAAAAAGATATTTAATTGGACTTAAGTTTCACACGGCTGGGAAGGCCTCAGAATCATGGGAGTGTGTAAAAGGCACTTCTTACATGATGTCAGCAGAGCAAAATGAGGAAGAAGCAAAAGTGAAAACCCTCAATAAAGCCATAAGATCTTGTGAAAACGTATTCACTATCACCAGAATAGCACAGAAAAGACTGGCCTGTGATTCAGTTACCTCCCTCTGGGTCCCCAGCACGACACGTGGGAATTCTGAGAGATACGATTCAAGTGGAGATTTGGGTAGGGCCGGAGCCTAACCATGTCATTCTGAACATGCCTTCTCCAGATCTGACGTCCTCACATTTCAAAACCAATCATGCCTTCCCGACAGTCTCTCAAAGTCTTTATTCATTTCAGCATTAAGCAAAGTCCACAGTCCACAATCTCATCTGAGACAAGGCAAGTCCCTTCCATCTATGAGACTACAAAATCAAAAGTAAGCTAATCACTTTCTGGATACAATGGGGGTACAGGTATTGGGTAAAGATTGCCATTCCAAATGGGAGAAATTGGCCAAAACAAGGGGATTACAGGGTCCATGCAAGTCGAAAATCCAGCAGGGCAGTACAATCTTAAACTTCCAAAATGATCTCCTTTGACTCCAAGTCTCACATCCAGGTCATGTTGATGCAAGTGGTGGATCCCCATGGCCCTGGGCAGCTCCAGCCCTGTAGCTTTGCAGGGTACAAACTTTCTCCTGGCTACTTTCACTAGCTAGCATTGAGTGTCTGTGGCTTTTTCCAAGCTCACAATGCAAACTGTCAGTGGATCCATTATCCTGGGTTCTGGAGGACAGTGGCCCTCTTCTCAGAGCTCCACTAGGCAGTGCCCCAGTAGAGACTCTTTGTGGGGGCTGTGAACCCACATTTCCCTTCTGCACTGCCTTAGCAGATGTTCTCAATGAGGGTCCTGCCCCTGCAGCAAACTTTGGCCTCACATCC
The DNA here is from genome assembly GCF_009761245.1 of Sapajus apella. Classification (NCBI taxonomy): domain Eukaryota; kingdom Metazoa; phylum Chordata; class Mammalia; order Primates; family Cebidae; genus Sapajus; species Sapajus apella. The sequence goes on from NW_022436949.1 coordinate 34,801,073, forward strand.
AGGCATTTCCATGCATCTTCTGAAATCTAGACTAAGGTTCCCAAATCTCAACCCTTGTCTCCTGTGAACCCACATGCTCAACACCACACGGAGGCTGCCAACGATTAAGGCTTCCACCATCTGAAGCCATAGCCCAAGCTGTACATTTGTCCCTTTCAGTCATGGCTGGAGTGGCTGGAACACAGGGCACCAAGTTCCTAGGCTGCAGGCTGCACACAGCACAGGAACCCTGGCCTGCCCCATGAAACCATTTTTGTTTTCCTCCTGGGCCTCTGAGCCTGTGATGGCAGGGCCTGCCATATGGCCTGGAAACATTTTCCCCATGGTTTTGATGATTAACATTAGGATCCTTGCTACTAATACAAATTTCTGCAGCTGGATGAATTTCTCCCCAGAAAATGAGTTTTTCTTTTCTATCACATAGCCTACAAATTTTTCAAATTTTCATGCTCTACTTTATAAAACTGAATGCCTTTAGCTACACTGAAGTCACCTCTTGAATGATTTGCTGCTTAGAAATTTCTTCTGCTAAATCATCTTTCTCAAGTTCAAAGTTCCACAAATCTCTAGAGCAGGGGTAAAATGCCACCAGTCTTTCTGCTAAAACATAACAAGAGTCACCTTTACTCCAGTTCCCAGCAAGTTCCTCATCTCCATATGAGACCACCTCAGCCTGGATCTTATTGCCTATGTTGCTATCAGCATTTTGCTCAAAGCCATTCAGCAAGTCTCTAGGAAGTTCCAAACTTTCCCACATTTTCTTGTCTTTTTCTGAGCCCTCCAAACTGTTCCAACCTCTTTTTGTTTTCAGTTCCAAAGTCACCTCGACATTTTTTGTGTATCTTTTCAGCCACACCCCTCTCCTGGTACCAATTTACTATTCCAGTCCATTTTCATGCTGCTGATAAAGACATACCCAGGACTGCAGGAAAAAAAAAGAGGTTTAATTAAACTTCCAGTTCCACATGGCTTGGGAAGCCTCAGAATCACAGCCGGAGGCAAAAGACACTTCTTACATGGCAACAACAAGAGAAAGAAGCAAAAGCAGAAACCCCAGATAAAACCATCAGATATCATGAAACTTATTCACTGTCATGAGAATAACATGAGTAAGACTGACCCCCATGATTAGATTACCTTCCTCTGTCCCTCCCACAACACATGGGAATTCTGGGAGATACAATTGAAGTTGATATTTGGGTGGGGACACAGTCAAACCATATCAGTTCCTTCTACCTCTGCCCCTCTGTCCTCACATGGTAAAAGGGGCAAGGCAACTGTTTCAGATTCCTTTTTCAAGGATCTTAAGCTCATTTGTGAGAGCTCTGCCCTGTGACCTAATTAAGTGCCAAAGGCTACACTTCCTAATATATTCACATTATTGATTATGTGAATGAATTTTGGGAGAACAAAAATTTTCAGCTATTTTGTAGTTTTTGTATATAAGCGTTTTATTTATTTGTTTCTTTCTGAGAATTTTATTATATTTGATGCTATTATAAATTAAAGTTTTTGTTGCATTAATTTTTGAAATTTTAATGTTAGTTTATAAAAGTAAAACTAATATTTGTATACTTGTTTTATATCTTGCAATTTTGTTAAACTTGTTTATTAGCCCTGTTAGATTTTTACGTGGATTATTTAGGGTAGTTTCCATACTATGATCATGTTCTCTTCAGATAGAAAAAGTTTTACTTCCTCCTTTTCAATTTGGATGGCTTTTATTTCTTTTTCATACCTAGTTTTCCGGCTAGAACTTCTGCAGTGTTGAACAGTGGTGGCAAAAGTCAGAATATTTGTCTTCTCCATCACCTTAGGGGAAAAACTTTCAGTTTTTCCTTTTTTAATATGATACAACCTCTGGTTTTTTCATTCGTGCTTTTTATCATGTTTAGGGAATTTTTTCTCTTCCTAATTTGTTGTGAGTCTTTATAATGAAAATATTGTGTTAGATTTTATCAGTTTTTTTATGCATTTGTGATTATCTTATTTTTCTTTATTCTACAGTTAGGTTGTATTTTATTAACAGAGTTTCATATGTGAAACAAGGCTTGCATTCCTGGAAGAAATTTTACTTGAGGATAATGTATAATTCTATTGATAAGCTATTGGACTTAGTTTACTTGAATTTTGTTGAAAAGTTCTCTGTTTTTATTTATAATGGATATTGGTCTTGTTTTCTGTTTTATTTTGAGCCTAATCTTATATAAATATACCACTTCCATTTTATGATGGAATGCTGCCATACATATCCAACTTTATGGCTTGGTGGGATAGAAAATACCAAGTTCATGAAGGGCAGCTAAGTTTGCATGATAACTTGGCAGCCCACAATTAAGCATTCAGTCTCTACTAAGGCCCAATAGCAAACCAAAAGCTATTTATCCAAAGAAGAATAGTTATACACAGAGGATGGCAGGTATTCTTCCAATATCCTAAGTTCTTGCACTGTAATTTGCCTATAGAGACCGGCCAAAGGCTCCAAGCATCATTCCTCTCTGCTATTGACACTTCAGGCCACATTGAATATGCTGGAGCATATGGCCCTATTGGCATAGTGGCTTGCACAGCAATATGAAACTGTGGCAGAACCTATTCATGTTTTGGACTTCACTCAAAACCTGCAGGTTTTTTAGGGCACTCAGTAAATAAACCAGAGTAGCACATCTGAGTGATAAATATATTGCCTGCTCAAATCTAAAGAGGCTAAGAGTTGTAGTGATTTTTTTTTCTTCCTCTTCTTCATTGTCTTCTTCTTCATCTTCATCTTCTTCTCCTCCTCCTCCTCCTCCTCCTTCGTCTTCTTTGTCTCTTTGTCCTCTTCTTCTTGTTCTTTGATGGAAGAAGGGGCTCAATTCAACAACTTATCCTTCACCTTAGAAAGCATATCTCAACATATCCCATATCACAGTGTCCTCCAAAATTTCACTGAGTTATAAGATTCCCAAATTTTTGTGAGATTTCTTTCTCATACTCTGACATTCAAAGTTCTCACCAATAAATGTAGAGCAATGTACTTCTTGCTCATGAGGTCCAATCAGGATGATGTCACTAATATAATGCACCAGTGTGATACCTTGTGGGAGGGAAAGGTTACGTATATCCTTTGGACTAAATTATGACTTAAGTCAGGAGAGTTGTTATATCCTTGAGGTATGTTAGCAAATGTGTATTACTGGCCTTGCCAGCCATAAACAAACTGCTCATGATGGTCTTTACTAAGTGGTATTGTGAAGAAAGCATATTCTAGATCAATAACAATACGATAAATACAAGTAGATGTGTTAATTTGCTCAGACAATGAAACTATATCTGATTCAGCAGTTGAAGTTGGAGTCATCATCTGATTAAGCCTGCAATATCTCCTGTCATGTTCCAAGAGCCATCTGTTTTAAGAGCATGATCAAATATATATGTTGAATATAAATGTAGTGGGAATCACTACCCCTATATACTTTAAGTCTTGGATAGTGGCATTCATTCCTGAAAGTTCTCCACAAAATGTAGTATTGCTTTTGGTTTATTTTCTTATGTAAAGGCAGCTCTAGAAGCTTTCATTTGACCTTTCTCACCATAATAGCCCTCACACCACTGGTCAGGGAGCTAAGGTGGACATTCTACCAGTTTATAGTATATCTATTCTAACTGTGGTTTCCACAACTGACAAAATAGCCACAAGATGTGTTCAGTGACCCACTGAACTTACCAGAAGACAGATCTGTTAAAACTTCATTATCTCACCTCCAGAAGCTCCTACTCTGACCAGTGGACTATAGAGAATTTTGAGTCTTTTCAATCAACATCATTTCACAGACAGTGTCAAGTAGTTCCCCCAAAGTCTGATTATTTTCTTTTTCCTAAAGCACAATCACCTGGCAAAAAGTTATAAGTTCCTTTGGAGAAGGACTGGAAGAAATATTAGCAACATACATTTTTGGCAATATAGTGGCATGTTTCTTCGAGGAAACCTGGTCTTTCTTCATTCACATGGTTTGGAATCTGTAAACTGGCTCAAGTCTGAGAACTGATTGAATGGGGCATGAATCACGGTTTATATGATTTAAGTTAGAGTTTAAGTTGACCTAGATTTCTTTGCATATATAAACTAAGTAAGAATTCAGTGAATGCCCACTTATTTCGCTTCTAGGAACATCAACAAGCAATGCCATAAGTCTCTTTTAGTTATACTATTCTGATTACTGCATTAACTTTGCTGTTACAGTAATAAACCTTACGTTTGGTTATTATGTGCCACCATTTACCCTCTCCTACCGAGGGATTCAGTTATTTCCATTGCATTTAGGTGTTTTAATTCAGTATTAGAAGTTATCTTTGTAATTTATAATCTACAAGAAGAACAACTACAGAAATCTTCAACAATGCTAGCATGACTGTCACAAATATATTTCTTACAGTCATACTGAAAGTTATGTCCTTCGTACCCTCCTGGTACCAATGAGCAGGTTCTACTCTAAAATTCCCTTCTCCCTAAGCATTTCGATTTTCTTTTCTATCGTATGCGAAGGCAGTTCTGGAATTTAAACTTCATTTTATGTAGGCCACATTTTGGCCCATGTTTTAGCCAATCCACTAAAGGTATTGCTAAAGTCCTTTGTAACTCACTATGCTGCTTGTGTTGAACTGTAACACTAAGTTCAGAATGTTTTCTAAGTGAGAAAATAGAAATATATGTGGCCAAACTTATATCCATTTCACAATTATTCTCCATCCTTAATATCCATTCCCAGACATGTGCTCCATATTTCATTCCGTATAAATTGTTAAATTACATAGTTCTTTTAAATTGTAGTATAACTTTCCATGGGCCATATACTTCAACTGAAGGGTCTACTGGTATTTTACATCCAGTTTTGTGACTACAAGGAAACAGAAGTTGTGGGGGTGGTTCCTGAGGAGAATTAGTACTGTTTTTCAAGGCAACTACAACTGAAAAGGCCATTATAGATTCCTTGGACAAAGTGCGATTTATCCTCAGACGGAGGTGGTACAGTTGCTTCTACTGGGAAGATTTAGTGGAACGTAGAGGTTCGTATGTGGAGAGGCTCCACTCAGACTTTGGAGAAAAGCATTTTTAGAAAACCATTTAGGTGATGGGGGGATGGAGGCAGCAAACCACCTTGCCTGTGTATGTACCTATGCAAAAATCCTGCATGATGTGCACATGTACCCCAGAACCTAAAGTACAATTTAAAAAACCACAGTATTTCCACTCAATGCCTTTATTTTAACAGTAGACACTCTGCAAGTTTACAAATACAACTGATGCTGTTATTCCACCATTTTCAGGATAAAACTCTGGGTTTGGTCTTCAGTAATCTCAGCTCTGTAGATATAGGAGATAATTTTTTTTTTTTTTACATAGAAGATATAGAAATTTTCAAGTCATTTGTGCAGGGTTTGAATTGAGAATTTAAATCCCTGAGCTCATTCTTTTCTTTCCTCACTTTGTCTGGTACAATTAGTTACAACCCACCAATTTCATTATACTTGTTAATTTGACAGAAATATTAAAAGCTATCAAACACATAGTTACCTGAACTGTGCTTCTTAAAAGTGTTTGATTAGGAGCATCCAGCGGTGACATCCAATGGTGACATTTAGTGCATCTCCAGCAGTGACATCCAATGGTGATATTTAGTGCATCTCCAGCAGTGACATCCAATGGTGACATTTAGTGCATCTCCAGTGGTGACATCCAATGGGGACATTCAGTGCATCTCCATTGCCATGTCATGCTATAGATTTTAAGTGCTCTCATTACTACTTGAAAGAATTATTAGTAACGTTAACTCTAACCTAATAATATAATTATTAGTAATATTAGACCCACTCTAGAAACCCCAAAATGAATTCCTAAAACCTCATCCTTAAGATTCTGTTCTGTGGGACCTTTCTTGGTACCAAAATTTATATCAGTCAAGGTTCTCCTCAGAAGCAAAATCAATAGTGTGTGTGTGCATATGTGTGTGTGAGAGAGATTTAGAATTTTCTCAGGCAATTGTGCAAATTGGCAAATCCAAAATCTATAAGGCAGGATGGTTATCAGAATATTCCTGCAAGAGTTAATGTTGCAGTTTTGAATCAAAAGGTAGTCCAGAGGCAGAATTCCTTCCAGGTGACCCCAGTCTTTTCTCTAAGGTTTACAACTGATTGAATGTAGTCCACCATCATTACAGAGGTTAATTGGTTTTACTCAAAGTTTGCTGATTAAATATTAATCATATCTAAAAATACCTCAACAGCAATATCTAGACTGATACTTAACCATACAACACTGAGCACCATAGCACAGCCACGTTGACACATAAAATTAACCATCACACTTGTAACAGAACTCTGTTCAGAAAGTTTATTGTAGAAAGAACTCAGGAGAGAAATCTGTAAGGGAGTAAGGTAGGCAGGATTGGGCAGAAGAAGCTGACTGGAAATATGATTAAAATTCTAGCAACTGCCAATCTTATAGTTGGGAAGCTCCACAGAGGTCTCTCAAACTGAAGCAAAGAGGCTGGACCTTTAAATCCTTCTATCCCATTGGTCATTTGCCACAGGCTGCCCCTTGGTAACTTTGAGTGAGATAGCTTTTTCTACAGCCAAAGACAATTATCAATGATGGCTACAGATGCAAATATAAAAAAAGAAAAAAAGATTTTCCTAGCAGATATTGCATAAGTGTGTTGAGCATTAATAAGGAATTGGTATAGAAACACAGTATATACTATAAAAGGTAAATTTAAAAATAAGATTAATAATCAGAAGATTACATTAAATAGCATACATAAATTTTGAAAGACTATTGTAAAGAATGCATTTTTGTCAAGACTAAGTAAAATCAATTTTATTTGTGAAATGATGTTTTTCGTTGAACAATTAATTCTCTGAAAGAAGTTAGTCCACAATTCATAGGATTTATTTTTGCATTTTCATTTTATATATTTGTGTGTTTCTACTTAACATATTATCACTTTGCTTTGTAAATATTATTTTACCTAGTCCATCTCTGTTCATAGTAGGAGTAAGGGAGGGATATGTAGTGCAATGCACTACACTGGAAATTGTTTTGAAAATAACATTACAATTGATTATAGTTAGAATCCCTTAACATAATGTTTATGTGCAGCTGCTGACCATAATAGAAAGTTGGATGGATTCCTTGTCACCCCACACATTTCAGGCCCTTTGCAAAATAAATAGCAATGATATTTTCTGTTTCTTAGAAATAGAAAATAGCAATACCGCATCTCAAATCACAATTCTCTTTAATCAACATTGCAGCATAGTGGCAAAAAAGCTGGTAAAAAGATCAATGAATAACATCCAGTTACAGAAATTGAAATCCACAAATATTCTGTTCAATGAGTGTCCTTGAGTAAATTTACTTTGCAGGTGTTTGCAGGCTAGATATAGAATCAATATTTTAGAATTATTATATAACTCTGGCACTTAAAATATAGCCACACATTAGTTCTGGCTTGTAGTGAACAGTTTCAATGTGGAGCATTTGAAAGATATTTAGTAGAACTCCAAGTTCTTTATGCAATCATTTTTCTTTAGCCAAGTTCCTCACATAAAAACGCTAAGAAAAAGTAGATGTTTTCTATAAAGGCACCTTCGTTGTAGTTTTTACCGTACAGATTTTCTTCTACATAGATGTGTTCGATAGATAGCCACTGTGGGCAAAGCATGCTATAAAAGGTAAAATGTTCATAATTTATCTTCATTTACTTTTTTCTGACTCTTACTTTTCACTATGACTTCTCATAAACTGGCCCCCACACTTTTAAGACATTTTTATATTTGATAAATGTCTGCATAAATGAATGAATGGAATACATGAATACTATTCGATTCTATTTCTGAATAAGTTTAAATTTCAATGGGGCAAAAATATTAAGCTTAATAAATAAATGGCTAATTGTGCATATCAGTAATCAGATTCAGTGAAGAATTATAATAGAAACATGAGTCTTCCACCTTTCCCATATTCCTTAAATCAAATGCATATATAGCCACTCTATTAAGAGGTGAGGTCTGCCCATGTGTACAAGAATATGTTTTGTTTCCAAAACATTCATAATTGTGTTGAATTTATAATGTAAGCATAAGTTAGAATGTCTACAATTTTCTCTCTTACTTTCAATTATCTTTATTTTCAAATTAAGAAACATGATTACTCTAAAACACAAATATTGAATAGGAATATAGTTGATTAACTATATTGGTCATTTACTGAGGAGAAGAGAAACACTTCTTTTAAGTAAGGGTCTAGACCCTGTAAGAAATTTTACCATTGAATAGAAATACCATTTTCGTTACTAATAATTGGTTATATTTGCTCCTTGAAAGTTAATGATAGTACTTTTTTTTAAAGACTTGAAAACATGAAATCAGAACTTTAGAACTATATATTACTCTATCTTGACTCTTTTGTGATTAATACAGGCATTTAGATAAATATCTAATATCTATTAATTATATATCTTCTTAGTTGATTTGATATTATAAAAACCTCTTGCTACCAGTAGATTTTCTAAATCAGTCTGAAGCACGTATTTGATTGAAGTATTATAGACACAGACAAATATAACTAAAACTATTTGTAAATTGTATTCCTCTTTCAAACACAGTCAGTGTAATGATTTAAGACTGTATCAATTTAGTTATATTTTAACTGTTTCCCAGCATGCTCTTCCATGTAGGATTTCAGGTTAGGTATGCTCATGAGAAAAATCTGCATGATAAAGCAGCAGCCAGGAAGCTCTGCTAACTCTTGCTTGATGAGGAACCAGTGCAGAGTAGTCTGGCAACTCCAGCTCATTCTTGTTTTCAGCTTCTTTCCATCTTGTTCTAGTTCTCAATTGCTGGCTTGCTGACCAATGATGATTCAAGCCCACCAACAAGTGTTTTGCAGCAACTCACAGAAGGAGTAACGACAGAGAGTCAACAACTTTGACCATGTCTGTCTTCCATTACTATTCCAGCAGCGATAGGCTCTTGGAAGTTTCATGCTGATAAGGGCTTCCCTCATTTCCTGTCTTAGCTTTACCTCTCCAACACTTTTCTCAATTGCAGGAGATCCAATTTCGACTTATAAAATCTTATGCCATTTACTATTTCAAGAAACTCATAGTGCTCTATTTCCCTAATTGAACTTTAACAAATAGAACCATGAAATACAGCACAGGGTTGTTAGACATTGGTGAACATCTATTGAATTTTGCACATTGAGTGTCTACTGAGGGAGAGAAGAGGTAGGAGGGAGTGTTGTGCGTCCTAGAGCAAGTATCTCAGGAGAGTGATTTTGAAGTTTTTGGAATTCAGTGAAATCCTTAAAAAATCTAATTTGAGATTATTTGTGAGTTTCTACAAGACCCACTTTCTAAGGTATGTAAATATAGGTTGAGGAGCCCCAATATTCATCTATAAACTGACATGTAGATCCAAATATGATGGACCTAGTGCCAATAGTGTGGTTATTCTTAGTTAACAGTAAGTATGGCTATGTCCACACAACTCTATCCAGCAAGTTCATAGAATAGTCCCGCAGACACCATTGTCTAAAAGACTTCTCTGAGTGCTACCCTCTAAATTAGAGTCAGCAAACCACTTCAATATGTATTTTCAGCTTTGTGGGTCATACAGTTTATTTTGCAACTACTCACATGAACCACTATAGCATGGAAAACAGCCTTAGGTTGAAAATAAACTAACTGTCTTGGCCAGGCTTGTCCCATGCAGATTCCTATTCTAAAAGATCATTGAAGATGTCCAAACTTTTTAATCTTGAAGCCATCATTATAAATTTTCATGAGTTTCAATTGTTTAACTGTCTAGTGATGAGTAAATTATTTTAGAATGCAGAGAACAACAACAAAAAAAGACGACATTTAAAGAAAATAAAAAATAAACCTTTAGGCTTTATTCTATAATACATCTGTTCTTGATATGAATGTGATGGCTAATGCCTGAAATGAGGGCTCTATTTTGGATGAACATTTTGGAGGCAAAGAAAAAGAAAATATATGAGTAAAATCAGCCAGAGACCAAAATTAATACAAAATTTCTGAAGTTGTACCACAAAATGTATTATGTTAAAAAAATATAAAACAAAAACTGCCACACTAAGAAGTGTATTAGGTAATTACTGGCATTCATGAGGGAAAAAGGAAATCAGTGACTAATGATTACAGTCTTCTAATTTAGTCCATCTGTTATTTGAATAAATTTTCTTTCTTATTCAAACTAAAAATTCCAAGATCGAATACATATTTTATATAATTTATACCAATGCACCATATATTAGTTTTGTTTCCATACATTGCTGAAAAAAATTTCATCTTCACTTGACAGACATTGAATTTTTTTTTGAGACAGAGTCTTGCTCTGTCGGCCAGCCTGGAGGGAATAGTACAATGGAATGATCTCACCCCACTTCACTCTACCTCCTGGGTTCAAGTAAGGCTCCTGCCTCAGCCTCCATAGTAGCTGGGATTACAGGCATCTGCCACCACACCCAGCTAATTTTTGCGTTTTTCATAGAGATGGAGTTTCACCATGTTAGCCAGGATTGTCCGGAACTCCTGGCCTCAAGTGATGCACCCGCTTTGGTTGCCCAAAGTGCTCAGATTATAGGCATCGGCCACTGTGTCCAGCCTGACTCTTCAAATTTGAAGATTTTTTCTAACACTAACTTGAAGTCTTGGTTTGCTCTTTATTATTGTCTAATATTAATCTCCTGAAAAATCATTTGTTCAAGGTTTCAAAGACTTGAATAATTAAGAAAGAATGTGTGGTGTTTTGATGTTTATACCCATGTAGTAACCATGTTGCAATTGACAGTCTTTTTGGACTTACAATGAACTTTAAAGATTATGTAGTACAAATTGTTCCATATTTTAGAAATTTCTTGTATGTAACACAAATTTAAGAAATAGCTATATAAGTTTTATTTTAATAATTTAGTTATAGAAAATTCATTGTTTGTCCTACTCTATGGGTTAGAGATGGGGACAGAGAGAGTGAGCAAGAGAGTTCACCTTTATAATATCCTTTATTTATGTGAGTTTTAAATTATTTCATCTTATTTCCTAAGTCTATTCTTTGAAATAAAATGTTAATCTGTTCTTTTTATATAACTATTAATCATCTATCATCGATCTACTTATTTATCTATAGATTTATTTATTTATTTATGTCACTTACTGTCTTTCAAACTATGTCTCTATCTATTACCATTCCAATGGCCAGAAACCTTTTACACAATAATTGTTTTTTATAATCCTATCTTGTATCGTTTTTATATTTTATATCTTTGGAAATAAGCACTATTTTTTTCTCCTGTTAATGGCGACATAAATCACAGTACTGCTGTGACTTAAATATGGTTGAGACTGCCCTTCATGTTTGCTGTCTTGGCATGGGCCCACTTCCCATTCTTCTTTTCCTCCATGCTGTTACTTTCAGTGGCAAAAACTGCGATTACTTTTGCACCAACTGAATACAATGACCTATGAGATTCTTACCAGAAGCTGACCAGATGCAGCCACTTGATCTTGGACTTCTCTGTCTTCAGAATGGTGAGCTAAATAATCTTCCCTCGAAAATTTACCCAATCTCAGGTGATAGCAATAGAAAACAAACTATGATATTTTATATTTTTTCTTTTAAGAAATATTTTTAATTGACAGATAAAATTGTATGTATTTCTATATAACATATTCTGAAGTATACATACATTATGAATAAATGAATCTAGCTAATTAACGTATTACTTGATATCATTGTCAGTGAGTTGGGATAAGAACACTTAACATCCCCTCTTCCTATTTTTAAGTATACAATATATTGTTAAGTATAGTCACTATGTTGTAAAATATATCTCTTAAATTTATTTCTCCAATCTTACTAAAACTTTGTATCCTTTATCCAATATCACTCCAACATGTCCCCCTACACCAAATACCTCAGCTGTTGGTACTCACCATTCTGTTTTCTAGCTCTATTTAATCAACTTTTTACATTCCACACATGAGTGAGAGCACGTGTTATTTACCTTCTGTGCCGGCCTTATTTTAGCTAATATATTGTCTTCTGGGTTCATCCATGATGTCATAAATGGCAGAACCTCCTTCTTTTTTGTGACTGAATAGTATTTTATTGTGTAAATATGCAACAGTTTCTTTATTAGTTCATCAATTGATGGATATTTAGGTTGATTAATTATCTTGGCTACTGTGAATAATGCTGCAATAAATATGGAAGCGCAAACATCTCTTTGACACAGCAATTTTGTTGCCTTTGCATATATACCCATCATGGGATTGCTGAATTATATGACAGTTTTGCTATCAGTTTTTTGAGGAATCTCCATACTGTTTTCCATAATGGCTATGCTAATTTACATTCTCATCAATGATGTATGAGGTTTCTGGTTTCTTCACATCTGTGATACCATGTGTTATTTTTGTCTTTTTGATAATAGCCATTTTAACAGGTGTGAAGTGGTATCTCATTGTAGTTTTAATTTACATTTCCCTGTTGATTCATGAAATTGATGATTAGTATGTATATATACATATCCGTTAGCTATTTATATGTAATTTTAAAATACATGTAACAAAAAAAGAAAACCTCTACTGATTGAGGCAAGTGTCTCAATCAGTAGAGGTTTATTGAGCCAAAGTTTGAAAATTTGCCCAGCAAAAACATAAGTCAGAGTACCATCTGTGACCTGTGCTTTCCAAAGAGTGTTTTGAGAACTCAGTATTTAAGGGGAAACATCACACAGAGAGAAAAACGTGAGGGGGGTAAAGTAATGAGGCAAAAGATACATTATTGTGAGACTCTAATTAGCACTTAGAAAATCTATTATTTATATAACAGGGTAAAAATTTAAGAAGAGGAAATAGAGGAAAGAGTCAATCATGCAGACCTCTAAGGATGTGCAGAAAAGGGATTGATTTATCTTATCCTTGTTGTGTATCTAGGAAGATGATCCTGTTATTGGCAATGTCAGTGTGATATTTAAAATAACTTAGTTTTAGGAGTTAAACTTAGGTTGCAGACCCAAGATTACAACAGGCAGATGCTTTTTTTGTAGGGGGATATATATCTTGGAAGATGATTGAAGGGAAAGCAAGGAATTTCCTTGTGACAAATTTGTGAGAGAGGCCATCCAGGGAGGTATATGGGTTTTGTTGTTGTGGAAATCTTGCATGTGTATAATGTGATGACACAGGGTTGTGAAATTACAGCTATCTGATTGGGAATAAGAATGACAGTGTTGCATAATTCAATTCCCAGGCTTAAGTTTTCCCTTTGGATAAAATTTGTGGGCGTTCCCCATATTTTCTTTTTCTTTTTTTTTTCTTTACTTGAACAGTTGGTTGTTGTTAACTGTGCAATCAAAGATTGGATCTTGTTCTCCCTGTCTAATGGCATGTTTTTTTTTTTCCTTTAACCAAGTCCTCTTCAAATCCTGCACACAGCACATGCTTCCCAGCATCTGGTAATTCTCATCCTACTCTCTACTTCCATGAGACCAATTATTTTAGCTCCCACATGACTAAAAACGTATCTGTCTTTCTGTGCCCAGCATATTTCACTTAATATATGACCTATAGTTCCATCCATGCTGCTGCAAAAGATAGCATTTCATTCTTTTTTCATAGCTAAATAGTATCCAATTATATGTATATACTACACACACACACACACACACACACACACACACACACACACATATATGACACACACACCATATATATCACTCTTTTTAGTCTATTCCTTCATTGATGGAAACTTTCTTTTTTTTTTTTTTTCCCCTATATCTGTGAAAAATGACATCAGTATTTTGAATTGCATTGAATTTATAGATTTGTTGGGGTAGTATGGTCATTTCCACAATATTAACTCTTCAGATCCATGATCATAAGATGTTTATCCATTTGTTTTTGTTCTCTCCAATTGTGTGATCTTAAGACCCTTTCAAAGAATTAGTTGGGTAAAAATACATGAATTTATTTCTGGGCTTTCTATTCTATTTCATCAGTCTATTTTTTTTTTTTTTATGTCAGTTCCTTGCTCTGTTGACTACTGTACTATTATAGTATATTTAGAAGTCAGACAGTGTGATGCCTACAACTTTGTTTTTGTTTTCATTATTTTTTTCTCAAGATTGCTTTGTCTATTTGGAGTTTTTGTGGTTCCATATGAATTTTAGAAATTTTTTTCCAGTTTTGTGAAGACTGTTGTTGGTAATGTGGTAGTGATTACCTTGCATCTGTAGATCATTTTGGGTAGTATAAATAGTTTAATAATATTACCTACTCCAACTCATGAACATAGGATATCTTTCCATTTATTTTTGTCTTTAACTTTTAAAAAATATTTTATAATTTTTATTGTAGAGATATTTCACCTCCTTAAATTTATTTCTAAGTATTTTATTTTTGTTGATACTGTAAATAAAATTATTTTCTTGATTTATGTTTTAGATAGTTTGCTCTTAGTGTATAGAAACACTACTGTTTTTAAGTTGATTTTGTACCTTGTAACTGTACTAAATTTGTTTATTAGATCTAGAAATTTTCAGGGGTATCTTCAAGGTTTTATATATGTATATATGATATTGCTGTCTGCAAACAGGAAAAATTTAATTTCTTGTTTTCCAACCTGAATGCCTTCTACTTCTTTTACTTGCTTAATTGCTCTTGCTAGGGCTTCTAGTACTATGTTGAATAGAAGTGGCAAGAGTAATGTTCTCACTTATAAGTGAAACCTAAACAAATGGTACACAGGGACATAAAGACGGAAACGATAGACACCAGGACCTTTAAAAGAGGGGAGAGTGGAAAGCAAGTGAGGGTTGAAAAATTGCCTATTGGTACAGTGTTCCCTATTTGGATGATGGATTCACTAAAAGTCCAATCTCCACCATTACACAATAGACCCATGTAAATGACCTGCACATGTACTACATGAATCTAAAATAAAACAATTTTTTAAGTGACAAGAGTAGTCATCAATGTCTTTTCAATATCTTAGAGAAAAAGTTTTTAACTTTTTCCTGTTGAATATTATGTTAACTGTGGGTTTGTCATGCATATTCCTTATTGTGCTGAGTTTATCCCATCTGTATCTAATTTATTGAGTTTTTTAATCATCAAAAAATGTTTAATTTGCCAAATGTTTTTTCTGTATCTACTGAGTTGATTATGTTTTTTCCTTCATTTTATTAATGTGGTGTATTATATTTATTGATGCATTTATGTTAAACCATTCTTGCAAAAATAGAATGAATTCTACTTGATCATGGTGAATGATATTTTTAGTGTGCTGTTGAACTCAGGATGCTAGTATTTTGTTGAAAATTTTTGAATCTAGCTTCATCAAGGATATCATCAGGGAAACTAGCCTGTGGTTCTCGTTTTTACTGTGTTCTTATTTTTCGTTCGTATCAAGATAATGCTGGCTTCATAAAATGTGTTTGGAAGAATTCCCACCTCTTTAATTTTTTGTAAGAGTTTGGGAAATATTGCCATTAGTTCTCTTTAAAATGTCAGGTAGAACTCAGTAGTAAAGCCAGCAGATCCTGGGCTTTTCTTTGATGTAAAACTTTTTATTAATTGTTCAATTTCATTATCCTCTATTGGTCTGTTAATATTTTCTCTTTCTTCATAAGTGCATCACAGTAGGTTGTATGTGTCTAGTAATTTGTCCATTTCATCTAGGTTACCCAATTTGTTAAATTTATTTAACAATGACAATAACACCCATAAACAGAACTGGGGCAAAGAGAATTGAGCACACTTTGGAGTTAGTGGAATTAGCTCCAGAAGGAATTGCAACATAGAGAATAAGTCAAGGCATTTGGGATGAGATCGAATTTTAATCCTTTAAAATGTAAGGGCAGGACAAGACCTCTACAAAATGGTCTGGACCTGGAGAGTTTTAAAACAATGTATGAGATGGTAATATAATGAAGTCCAGACTGTGGATTTGAAGGTATAAGGAGGTAAAGTTGGAAGAAAGCATGATTCACAAATTATTCTCAGGCCAGAGGGATACAGGACTCAAAATACACACATATACATCTATCTAATGTGGAATAAATATTATTTAATGTGAAATTTTGAAAAACTTATTTTATGGCTTCACTTTAATTTAAATATATAAAAAGTGGTTGTATTAAAGTAAAATAAGAATGCCATTAATCTATTTTTGGACTACATTTTTATTACTCTAGTTATGATGAAATTAGGTTAATAGACTTTGTTCTATTCCCTCTCAAGTGACATTTCTGTAATACTGTAAGATCATATGAGTAAAACTATGAAAATGATGAACATTTATTTGTCAAGGTGATTTTTTCACTATTACATTTTTCGAAAATGTAATTTTCTAACAATGAAATATTATTGTCACTCACTGAAGTTCTTGTGCTCCAAATCCTTTACATATTGCATAATAATCCCTATCTGGTACTTTTGACACATCAAGAAATCTTCAACGACCTCAAGATACATTCTCAAGTTATTAAAACATGTTATATTTTAATTTCTGTAGACACTAAGTGGCAGAAAAATATTTTTGTGAGAGTAAAATGCAGAGAAATAGATGCAAAGATAAAGAACAACCTAAAAATGATGATGCTATTTGATTGGATACTTTGTTAATTATATGATTAGTTTATTTGGTTAGTTTATATGTCATATTTATCGAATATGGTCTCTTAAAAGCTTATTAATACAAACACCATAAAATTATAAATAATTATAGAAAGTTATAACAGTAGAAGCAAACATGTCTGGTATGGAACTATTGTAACTGCTTGCAAAGTCTGTGATTATGGATTTACCCAGCATCGCGTTGAAGCCTACTCAGTCCATCTCAGTATTCATCTTTTCCATACTCCATGTTCAAAAATGTCAGCTTGGCAGCTTG
Organism: Sapajus apella; assembly: GCF_009761245.1. Classification (NCBI taxonomy): domain Eukaryota; kingdom Metazoa; phylum Chordata; class Mammalia; order Primates; family Cebidae; genus Sapajus; species Sapajus apella. Next base: position 34,818,035 of record NW_022436949.1, read on the forward strand.
GAAGTGGCCATCATGTGAGGATTTACACCACAAAAATTGACAAATGTTAAACAAATTAAGATTTGTTTTTACTTACAAAAAAAAAAAACATTTCGAGTGTGGTTATTAAATATTTATCAGTGTACCACTCAGATTACCTATTGAGATTAATGAGGCTAACAATTTAACAAGATTGACAAGTTAATGTTTTTTGCAGCTAGTTAAATATTATTTTACTTGTTGCTACCTTTGGTGTATATTAAAAATATAAAGCGGGTTTCAATTAAGCATGTAAAGCTATGTATTAAAAGAGTCAATATGACGTTAACTTATCTAAAGAGTAGTGTCAATAACACAAAAGTTTTAATGTACTACTTAAAATTCCTCATATCAAGGTAATTATATACTTTTTGAAAACAAATGTGAATATGTGTGAATAGGTTTCTTCATAAGTGTCTTTGAGAAAAATAAGTCATTAAACCTCTGCTAAGTAATTCAGACTTAAGTGTTACTTAATAAAAATGTCTGGTCTTTGGATGTGTTCATGTTTTTTATAAGATATTCTGTCAAGCTCATAGATGAGTAAACTCTTTAATGGTTTAAACTGCAATGAAATAATAAAAAGCAGGCTGAATCCTGAAGGGAGTCAAATTTGGAAAACCAGTCAAATTATAATTCAATCTATATTATACCTCTTTCCTCTCAATATTTTGTCACTTACATTGTTAAAAGTGTTCTGGTGATTTCGTTTCAAATTAGCACTTGAAATAGTTCCTTCTTTCAATCTTTGCTGCTTTTGTCATTAAAATAATTTCCATTTTTAATTATAGAAGTAGCATGTTTAATATTGCATTTGCCATTCAGTGTAAACACACAGGTCTAATTAAATGAAACCAGTCTATTCAGTAATATGTAGGTCACATGCAACTATGGAGTGTATTGATTATTTTAAACATAAATATCTAATCTATGTTTTATACATTATCCAGAAATTTTAGATCTTTCTAAACATTTATCATTATTTTGTTGCTAGTATTATGCTTCTGTATACATACCTCTATCCCACACAAATTCTGTGTTGAATTAACAAATCGATTCAAATGATTTAAATAAATAATGCACACAATATCTTAAGTAGTGTTAAATGTTACTCATATATAGTGAACATAGACTATCGGTAAAAATCAATAAGCATACATCATGAAAAATTAATTAAAATCCATGGAGTGAAGAACAGTCTTCACTGGCTAGGAAGAGAGGTAGAAACATGCTGAAGAAAGTAGAGCGAGTATAGTAATTCAGCTGATGTTCTCCTCGGAAACAAATGGGTTTCAAGCTCAATTAAATGAACAATCCAAGACCTTAATATATCTCTCACAGTGGGACTAGGATGCACTTCCAATAGCATGCCTTTTAAAACTGCAGAACTTAAATAAGATGAAAAATGCTTATTAAGCTTTTTAGATAAAATTTTTTAGATAGAATTTTATCTAGATTTCCTAAATCCCCCATAAAGCCATTATGAAGTGTCTCTTAAAGTGAGAGTTGTTTTAGAATTAAAGAGATAGAGCATTTGCCTAACTGCATTGCAGCAAAATTAGTGATACTGGGAAAGGCAATAGTTGTCCCAGCAATCATTAGCTGTTTTCTTGATTTTCCCGGAATTTGTGATCTACAGGGTCTTTTTCACATGTATTCACTACTGTTGCTATCTAAATGCTACATTAACAACATATTTCTTTTGGATTCTGCTAGCTATGGTAGGCAAACTTTTAATAAACCAGGTAAGAATGGTGTAATGGAGAATTCCCCTGCAGAACTTCTGGCTAATTTCCTTCAACCTTTGCTTTCTTTTTCTAGCCTCACAGTCAGTCCATCCCTTCCCAGTTCTGCCCTATGAATTAGAAGCACTTTTGTCTGAAGTTGTCAGCTCAGTCCTTCAAAGATAACTTCCAAACTAGTCAGTCTTATCTATAGGGAGGGGCAGGAGTGGCCTGGAGCACTAATAAGTTTTTCAAAGATCACTCAGAACATGGTGATGGTATTAGCCTGTGACAAGAGGAAGAGAGTCTTGTCAAATTTGCTCCAATTAAATGGTACCGACTTCCCCCAGAACAGCTTCTTTCTATTGGGAATACAGTAATGTTTAGTGACTTTATTCCTCAGGCTAATGCTGGATTTTTCAGACATGCCAGAAGAGAGAAGATTTAAAAGAAGATATTTATTCCTGTGGTGTCAGGATTCAGAAATTCACTGCTAACACAAGTCAGTCTGTGCTCAAGCAGGCTTTCTTAATAAATGATCCCAAGAAAAGAGAAAGCTCAGGCTTTTGCATTAGCCTCAAGAGAACCAAAGCCATTACACCGATCCGATCATCTTCTTTGACACAACAGACCTCTTACTAGTAAAGGACTGCAGTTAAATTTATTCAAAATCGATTCGTTTTACTCTATTGACTTTAAAATACTTAAATATGAACAGAATTTCTAACTGTTAAAAAAAAGTTATTCATAGTATATATTAGACTTTCAAAGAACTAAAAGAATCTTCACTGACATAAACTGTATTTTAAGCATGTGACTATAACTTTCCATTTGCTCAGGACTGCTAGTTGAAGGAAAGCTAGTATTGATCAAGCTTCTAAAGCTCTTCTTTTAATTTAGGCAACTGGAGTCAACACTATTTATCAACTGCAAATTTTATTCATCTTAAAATACAGCTGAGGTGAAATAGAATCTATTTTCTTAACTGTATGTCCTGGTAGTAATGGAAGTTGTAAACAAAATTTCACTCCTAATTATATAATTTGATACTGACCTTATAAAATTAAGAATTTTTAAGAATCTATAGTTCAGATAAGAAATATCAGTTTCAATAATAGGCTGGAACACTAAAAAAAGTGTGAAACACTTTAATTCATAATAGAATGCTTATAGAATATATTTTAATCTAACCTTTAGAAATACCTAAAAATTGTAGTCACTGTTTTTAAAATATTATCAATTTCTTATTTACTATGTTAGTATCATATGTGAATGAAAAGAGTCAAACTTGGTCAAATATTTTAAGAGATTTATTCTGAGCCAAATATGTGTGACCATGGCCCATGACACAGCCCTCAGGAGGTCCTGAGAAAATGTGTCCAAGGTGGTCAGGGTACAGCTTGGTTTTATATATTTTAGTCAGGCATGAGACATCAATCAGATACATTTAAGAAATAAATTGGTTTAGTTCAGAAAGGTGGGACAACTCAAGATGGGGGCTTCCAGGTTATAGGTAAATTTAAACATTTTCTGGTTGAAAATTGATTAAGTTTATCTGAAGACCTGGGATCAATGGAAAGGAACGTTCAGGTTAAGATAAAGAATTGTGGAGACCAGGTTTTATTGTACAGAGGAATCTCTCAGACAGACTTCAGAGAGAGAGTAGGTTGTAGAATGTTTCTTATCAGACCTAAAAGGGAGCCTGACTCTTAGTTGATTATCTCCTAGATCTGGAAAGAAAGGAGGGAAAACAAAGGGGAAAAAGGATTCTCTATAGGATATAGATTTTTCCCACAATAGACTTTGCAGGGCAATTTCAAGGTATGGCAAGGAAATATATTTTTGTGTTAAATATTTTTTCCCTGTCTCATAATGGTATGCAAGAGTCAGATTGAAAAGTCATGATATATAGGGTCAAATAAAACCCATCTGATGAGAATTTATGGTTTGTAGGGCATGACTCCCTAGACCCCTAGGTAGGAATTTGGGCAAGATAAAAAATCAGAGCTTAGTCCTTACATACATTTTATTATGCTAAAAATTGTACTCAAAATTGAAGGTGCTTAAAACAACAATCACTTATTTGCTCCTATTTCTGAAATTTTGGTGGTGCTCATTAGGAATGGCTTCTCTCTGTTCTGTACGGGTTGACACTGGAGCTAGAGTTTTTAAGATGGCTTCTTTACTCGTATGTCTCTGCCTCAGTTGAAATGACTAGAATAGCTCAGAACTGATTGGGCGTCCTATCTCTCTCTCTCTTTCTCTTTCTCTTTTTTTTTTTTTTCTCACTCTCTCTGCATGGTCTCTCCATGTGACTACCTTTCGTTTTCTTACTGCATGGTGGTTTTGCAACTTCTTACATGCTGCCATATTACCCAAAAGTACAAAGTTGGATACTATTAAGCTTTCTTAATGCTTGGTTTTAGAAGTCCCAGAATGCCATTTTTTTTTTAAGTTCTATGGGTCATAATAATCACAGGGACAGCACATTTTCAAAAAGAGATGAAATAGACTTCATCTCTTAATTGGGGAATGTCAAGGTCACACTGAAATAGGGCATGTGAAATGGGAGTTATTGTTGTGCCATTTTAGGAAACATGATCTACCAAACTCTTTCAAGTCAACTTCTATGGAACATGAGAATTCACCCTAGAATAGCTTAGTGCTAGGGAGACAAACGTGACTTACTGACAAAGCCTGCATTGTTAGAGGTGAAATTCAGAGCACAGCATGGCGTTTATCATTAAGATTTGTCTAATATATCTATATCTGTATCATCTATATCTATATCTATAGATGTCTACGCTTCTAGACTTTGGAAAATATTAAGAGATTTGAAGGTAAATCAAGTTTCACCAAATAAAAATATCCCGAATCAGATCTGAAAGGCAAAAGATGAAACAGCCAATCTTGCTACAATTTCATATTTTTCCTGCTCATTTGCAGGAATAAAGATATTGAGGAATTTGCAGAAGCTTCCCATTCCACACTCACTGGCTTTGACAATGCTGAGAGTCATTTCAGGTTACAGAGGCAGCGTCTTCCTGATCCCTAGACCATAATAACAATAAGAAATTGATTTCAGGAGTCCCATTGATAGCCTCTTGATTCCAACTTCCTGGTTCGGAAACTCCCCTGACGGTTAATTTTTTGGAGATTTACTCTGAAATCTACTTCTTTAACTCTTCTAATAAATTGTTTCAATCAAATCTTTCAGTAGTAAATTTCTTTCTACTTAAAACAGCTGAAGTGGTTTCTCCACCCTGCAGCTCCATCCTGCCTGAGACAGCCCATCTGTGATAGATGTCACCAGGGGAAGAGAGTTTTAGTAACAGGAAGGGCAGGACCAAGCAAAAGCAGCACAATACCCACTAGGGCAGCTGTCCTCATGGAGTAGAACAAAAATACTCAAGACAAACAGCAGAAGTCTGTGTGGGTAGCTGACAAGATTTACTCTTTGAGCTCCTATGAGATGGCTCAAATAGATTTCCATGAACATCTGTTAGGAGACTACACTGTTAGGAGACTTCACATCGGTTAAATAAAAGTGTTGTCTTTCTTGAATAAGCTCTCTTGAATCCCATCGGAGAAGCTGAGAGGTAGGTGGAGATTGTGACATTTTGGCTTTGTTCTATATATTTTTTTAAATGCCAATTTTATTAAAGTTTTTGTTGACATAAAAAACTGCATATGCATCAAGTATACACTTCAGTAAATTTTTTTATAAGTATGCACACTGAAACCATCACTAGGATCAAAATAATGACTATATCCAAGCCGCACAAAAGCTCTCTCATGGTCCTTTGGAATTTCTTTCTCATGTCTTCTCTGCCTTACTCCCTTTCTTCTTTAGTGCCAGAACAACTGATCTGCTTTCTGTCATTATAGATTAGATTGATATTTCCAGAGTTTGAAATATTTAGAAACATCTATTACCCACTCCTTTTTTCTCTGCTTCTTTCATTGGCCATAATTATTTTGAAATTTATCCCATTGTTGCCGATATCCATAGTTTATTCACTTTTGTTGGTAAGTTGTAGTCCATCATATGGATTTAGTATACTGAGTTGATTTATTGACTTGTTGACAGCCATTTGGGTAATTTCTAGTTTAGGGCTATCATAAATAACACTGCTATGAATATTCATGTAAAAGCCTTTGTATGTATATTCATTTCTCTCAGGTAATTATGTTGCAGTGGAATGACTGGATCATATAGCAAATATCTGCATTTGAACTCACCGTCTATAGATTTTACATTCCCACTAAAATGTTTTACTTTTACAAATATAAAAAATGAAATCTAACTAATACTAATCTGACATATTTTCCATCTATGTGTCATACACATGCATATTACACACACACACACACATATATGTATTTATTCTATATAACATTTTACATGGATTTTGCTAAATTGGCATACAGCTTATTTATATTTGAATGCCAACAAAGAGAAAATTATTATCCACTTTCAGAATTTTTCATTGTGTAATATCATCAAGCATTGAAAGATAAAGTATTTGTGCTGTTTTATATACTATATAGTTTACTTATCATTTGAGATTCAGATATTTAATACACATTTAAAAATAACAATAACCTATGGCTTAGCACACGAAGATGTGTGAAAATAAGGACCATAATGTCACTATGTTCACCTTATTAATATACCTATTTAGGTCCTCTCAATAGAACATGGCTTCAGTGAAGGAAAACATAATTTGCTGGAAGCAAGATGGAAAGATATTTGTACATAACGGAAAGTCTAGGAAACTATGATTTGTTGGTACTATTTGTTTTAAAATGTGAGGCCTGGTGCTATATTTCACATCCTCAAAAAAGAATCTTTTTGTTTGTTTGTTTTGAGATAGGGTCTCACTCTGTCACCTAGGCTGGAGTTCAGCAGTGCAAACATGGCTCACTGCAATCTCTGCCTCCCAGGCTCAAGCAATCCTCCCAACTCAGCCTCCTGAATTGATGCAACTACAGGTGTATGTCACCACTCCTGGCTAGTATTTTTTTATTCTTATTGTTTTTTATTTTTGTGGAGGCAGTGTCTCACTCTATTGCCTAAGCTGCTTCTGAACTCCTGGACTCAAGCCACACTCCTACCTTGGTCTCCCAAAGTGATGGGATTACAGTCAAGAGCCACTGTACCTGGCCCTGTTTCTTTTTTTAACTCCACATTTCCATTGGTTCTTTTCTTCTCTTTGTTAATATTTTAAATGATTTGACTGCTTCTTCAGATAAAAAACAAAACAATATTTCACACATACTTTTGTCATTTTCTCAAATATCTGAAATTTTTCACAAAATTTGATATTGCCTTCAGAGAGTTACTGTATTTCAAATTTAGTCCTTTTAGTTGCTGTTGCTATGTGGTTTGATTTTTTTTTTAATTAAAAATGGAAAGGGATCGAGGTTGGAGGAAAGTTTTTAAATATAAAATAGCCACATGTTCTGATACTTTTAGTGGAAAGTGTTTATTCGAATACATAATAAAAGCAAAAGTATTTCAAAAATCCAGTTGTGTTAGTTGGTACATTTAACTCTGATCATACAGAAAGTATATGGCCTTCAACATGATTTCTCATCCTGAATTTGCTTACTAAATTCAAATTGATAGTGTAACAGTATATTTACTTTATTGCTTAGTTGCAGAGTTATGCTAAAAGAATATGCATTCTGCTTCTTAGAATCACTCTATTTTGATCTCCTTATTAGACCCTTGCAGAATGTGCCTAAAAGCACAGTAGACTTGAATTATTTGCTGTTTGTAATATACAGCAGACAGAGACCTCAAAACCTCTTTCTTATTGCACTTACAGAAAGAAGAATCTCTGAATATTTGATCCTCATTTCTGAAGTTCAGATCTCTCAATCATACAAAAAACGATAATGCCTTCATTTATCTACATTACAAAGATAATCAAAATCAAATCACATGAAATCATTGAAGTAAAAGTGCTAGTTTAACTTCAAACTACTATAAAACATGTTATAATTTAAGGACATTATCAAGGTTTATGTATGGTTTTCTGCTTCAGAAAAAGGTAGAGGGAGACTCCAATTCAATTTTTAGAATTGAATTATGCATACACAGAGAGATACAGGTTGGCATTCTCAGTACATCTCTTTTATTACCTCTTTATTATAGTTGTCAGTTTTATCTTGATGTCCAGTAATAAATGCAGTTTTTAAAAGAAATGCAATAGGAAGAAATATTTTTATTATCAACAATTAGCCTCAGCAATTTGACCAGTGTTGTACTTGCTATAATTCTGAGTTGAGGCTTTGGGTAACATCATTTAAACACAAATACTCTAAATGCAAACAATGTAGTTTTATAAGAAAAATATTTCATTTTTTGACAAATCCAAAGAACAAACATATGTTGAAGCTGAATTACTAGGAAAGTGACAAAAAAAGTTTACGGTTGGAATACCTCAAACATTAAGGAAAAATCTACACCAGCATTCACCTTTCATTCAGATTATGAAATTGAGTAGGTATTTACTTACATATGAATAATCAGAGATGTGTGGCACATAATTCTAATAGGTTAGGCAAAGCCTATTGTTTCTAAGATGATGAACGAAATATACTGAGAACCCTGCAAAAAAAACAAAAAAGCCCTCCCAAATATTGATAAAATAGATTTTTAAAATTTCTCTTAAAATACTCAGAAGAAAGTAAGGCACAGGTATTGAGAGAGAGAAAGAAACAGGGAATGAAGGAAGAAGAATAGGAGGTAAGGAAGGAAAAAAGGAAGGAAGGAAGAAGGAGGGAAGGAAGGAAGGAAGGAGGAAGGAAGGAAGGAAGGAGGAAGGAAGGAAGGAAAAAAGGAGGGAAGGAAGGAAGGGAGGAAGGAGGGAGGGAGGGAGGAAGGAAGGAAGGAAAGAAGGAAAGAGGGAAAGAGGGAAGGAAGGAAAGAGAGAAAGGAAGGAAGGAAAGAAAGATGGAAGGAAGGAAAGGGGGAAGGAAGGAAGGGAAGGAGGGAGGGGAGAAGAAAGGAAGGGAGGGAGGGAAGGAGGAAGGATACAAGGAAGGAGGGAAATAATATGTTGTTAGCAGGCTTTTCTTGTCTATAAAATAAATAGGCTTTAGTAAATAATTAAAACAGGGCTAGAAAAAAAGGTCTTGTGACCACATTTTCTGGAAATCACAATCTGGGATGCTTTTTAAATGCAAAGCTTTTAAAGAGTTTCAACTTTACTAAAATGGTAAATTAGGAAAAACATTCACATCCAAAGTCCTTTTAAATAACATTTGTTAAAATAAGGAAATTAAGCCTAGACTTAAAATCTAAAGTGTGAAAGACAATGGGAAGTATAGGAATAAGAGTGGAAAATGTAAATATTCATCAACTACACAGAGAATAATATTAATGATTAATTTAGCAGGAAATGGTGTAACTAAACAATTGGATATCAATTACCTTTAAAATCCAAATGGACAAGTGAAGTTGATGACTCCAAAAATATCTGAAATATCTATAAATAGTGTAAAGATACAAATAATTTTTATCCTTTCAAGTAAGTATAGCCTTTGAAGGTCAATAAATAAAATAAAAGTTGAAAGTATAATGTCAAAAACTGTAATGCAGGAAAAGGATGTATAAAAATTAACTGGCACAAAAGACGTTGAGAGAAAAATTCACAGAAACAAATCAAATAAATAAATAGAGGATACATAATAACCTTCAAATGCTTTCAATATTAAGATAATATTTTAATAATCTAATTGGTTTTAAAAGGCTCTACAGGTAAAAGACTGATATGGTTTGACTCTTTGTCCCCACCCAAATTTAATCTCAATTTGTAATCCCCATTATGCCTATATGTTGAGGGAGGGCACAGGTCAGAGGCAATTGGATCATGGGGATGGTTTTCCCCATGCTGTTCTTGCGATAGTAAGTGAGTTGTCATGAGATCTGATGGTTTATAAGGGGCTCTTCCCTCTTCTCTTTTCCTTTCTTTTTCTCTTTCTTTCTCTGACTCTCTCTCTCTGTCACCTGATGCCATGTAAGACGTGTCTGCCTCCACTTCTACCATTATTGTAAGTTTCCTGAGGTCTCTCCAGCAATATGAAAAGTGAGTCAATTAAACTTCTTTGCTTTATAAATTACCCAGTCTTGGGTGGTTTTTCTTTATAGCAGTGGGAAGACAAACTAATACAAAGACCGAACTTGAAAGACTAAATATTTTTTAAATGACTGTAATTCATTTACATAAGACCAAGTTATAAAATAAATTGCATACAAATATTAAACAAAGGAATCCTACATAGTCATATAAATGTGCCAAAAAATTAAATTAGAGTATAAATTAATATTAGGAATAAAGTGTATGTAACATGAAAATATATTTTAATCTACCAGGAAGCTACAAAATGTATTTTAATCTACCAGGAAACTACAGAAATTCAAAATTATTTTCATCTATTATAATTCGCATTATATAAAACAAAATTAAAAATAGATGTTTACAAGTGTAATAATAGCATTTAATACCTCACTTGGTAGAGCTTTAACATATTAGGAAAATATAGAAACTCTCCTTATTACATCAGGGTATGGGAGGATTTCTTAAACAGGTGGAACATATATGACAGAAACAAATGCTATTAAATTTAAAATTAGACTCTCTCTAAAACAAAGTGGTCACATACAAGTTAAATTACAAATCACATTTTACAAAAGATTAATATTGATAATAAATGTTTAAAAATCACAAACGTATAAACAATGGTCAACCGCGTATCACAAAGTCTATTCAATAATTTTATTAATGTTATTACTGTAAGAAAAGTTATAGGAATACAATAATTTAAGAGAAAATGAACTATCATTCTCAAATTATATAATAGTTTACTTTGAAATACAAAGAAAATCTAAAGAAAACTATGAAGTACCCCAAAACCTAAAATGCAATAAAATAAATGGAAAAAAAAAATAGCACAAGCAAAACTACAAAAAAAAAAAGAGTTTAGCAATGATAGTAAATATTAGTTTAGCACAAATTCAGTACTTTTAAATTAGTAACAAAATCTCACCAGTAATTGCAACAAAACTGTAAGGTACCTACAAATAAATCTCATAAAACATGCATGAGTTTTATTATAAAAAGGTATTTTTAACTTAATGATTAAAATTGAACTGAGTAAAAGTGGAGATACAGGTTCCTGGAGAAAAAGATGCAATATGATTAAGTATTTGGTAAGTTCAGTGTTCTTTTCATCAAAAATTTCAAATATCTGTGTGTGTGCACTAGTATGTGTGCATGTGTGTGTGTTGTTCATATTTGCATGTGAGTGAGAAATTAACAAGCAGGATATAGATACATAAAAAAACAAATGGTTAACAGCTGCTGTTTTAATACCATTCTTAAGATGCAGCCTGAAAAATAAGGATTCCTGTGTCAGTGTTTTTTAAAAAGAGATACGGCAAGAAGAAACTCCTTACCAAGGTGAGATGAACGTAGCAAAGATGAAAGAGACCCTAGCAAGGCTGTGATTTCAGATAAAACACCATAATAAATAGATCTAAGTTGATTTCATATAAAAACTCTGGAGTAAACTAATTGCTTACAATTTTTTCATTTCCAGATCGTGACTCTGGTCTTTCATATATCTATGCTCCCACAATCATTGTTTAGGGGCTGCTGCTGGCTTCCTGTTCATAGACAAAGCTGAGTTCCAGTAGGATTAGGATGCTTGGAACCAAGAGCACACCACAGGTAAGGAAATATACAAAATATTTAAATAAATCCCAAGACTGTCCTACCCTATTTGCCAAAACAATTTTTTAAAAAGCCCAGGATAAAGGGTATTATTTTTTTTTCTTGACTGTTATTAATAATTGTAAATGTAGGACAAGTAATATCATCCAATATTTGTGCAAGAAGAGAAAAATAGACCTGAGCATGAGAATCAAATCAATGAATATCTGAAAATTTGATATACGAGAAAGACAACTTTGCAAAATCAGTAGGAACACAATAGAATTTCAATTAAAAGGTTGAAACAAAGATTTTCCATATAAACTGAAATCAAATTAGATTTACCTTTCATTATGTATGCATAAGCCAATTCCAATTGAATTAAATCATAAAATTCAAAATATAACATAATTATTTTAGCAGAAAATATAAGAGAATAGATTTTGAAGACCTTGAATTAGAAAAAAAATTTCTTAAAAAAGATCCTAAAAGAAAAACCTTATGACATATTGATTAATTAAACTACATGAGCTTTTTGTAGTCTTCTGAGCCTAAATGTAAAAATAAGTAGTAAAATGACAAGCCAAAAAAGGGAAAAAGTGTTTTGAAATAAAACCAAAGAAAGATTAATTTTAATAATGTGTTTTAAAACTCTCATAAATCAATAAGAAAAATAAACCAAGAAGAAAATTAGCAAATAATATAAATAGAAAATTTATAGGAAAGAAAATCGAACAACTAATAATCATAAGAAGTAACTTTATTGATAGTCAGAAAGAAGGCACATCTTCTCAAAACAAAAAATGTTTTAAAAGGTAAACATATTGAACTCATCATTTTGATGATACCAAGAGTTGGTGAAGATAAGAAAATAAAACAGCTATTCTTATATATGCTGCAGAAAATTTAAACTGAACACTTTTCAAGCAATTTAAAATAGTAAAGTTGAAGATAAATACACCTATTATCATGGACTGAATGATTGTGTCCCCTCCAAATCCATATAATGAATCCCTAATCCCCAATGTAATAGTATATAGAGGAGCAGTCTTTGTGCGAAAATGAGGTCATGAGGGTTAAGCCCTCATGAATGGGATTAGTGCCCTTATAAGAAGAAACTGTAGAGCTAGTTCACTCTCCTTCCAGCGCATGAGAATACAAAAAGTCAGCAGTCTGCAACCTTTAAGAGGGCTCTCACCAGAACCCAACATGCTGGTACCATGATCTCTGATTTCCAGCCTCCAGAACTGTGAAAAATGAGTTGATGTTAAATTTCTACCTATGGTTATTTGTTTAGCGGCCAGAGTGACAAAGGCACCTATGATGCAGTAATACCACTTCTAGTACTATAGTACCTCTGTAGGGTAGTACTTAGCACTATGTCATAATGACTAGCTATGTGTGGCTATCTAAGTTTGGATTTATATTTATTAAAATTAAATAAAGGTAAATATTCAGTGCTTCACCCACAGGAGTTTCAGGTTAAGTACCCAGTACCACACATAGCTGGTATCTACTGTTTATTGGAAGCAAATCCTATCAACAAGAAAATAAATTATGATGAATATACAAAGTGAAATATATAGCAGTGAAAGTAAATTACCTCAAACTACATATACCAACATGGATAAGGCATTTGGTTATTGACTACAATAGTTAGTTGTATAATGTAAAGAATATTATTTCCCAGAACTTAAAAAATAAATTATTAAATGTAAAATATATAATTAAATTGTATGCAAAAATACTATGTAGTTTTTATGTAATCATGTGATGATGACGTTTAAAGACATGCATGTAAATGAAAAATGCCAAATTTAGGAGATTGGCTGGCTCTTGTGAGGGTAAGTGTTTGAGTGGGGAATGAGCTTGTTTAGGGGAACACAATGATACTTAATCCATATATTTGTAACTTACTTAACCTAAGTAATGGCATATGGTGGTTGTTATATTGCTCTCTTCCTTTTCATATTTCTGAAATTTTACAATAAATTCTCATTTGTTAACCACTTCGTTTCTGCCTTCTATTTGCATATTACATTGAAGATCAAATAAAATCAGGATCGCAAGAGCTATATATAGTTCTCTAACACCTGTCTTCTAATTTCTGTGTTAAACATCCTGAATTCAACTCTTCTGGTTTATGTTTTGCATATTTAATTCTCAGACAATATGTATAACTTATTGTGCTTTTTTCTCTGACCTTAAATGTAGAAGTTACAGTTATATCATTACACACATTTTGTTGTTGTTGTTATTTTTGTTATTATTTTTTCTATCCAAAATCTATTATCATCCTCTCAGGGGGTAATTGCTTGCACATTTGATGAGTTTCTTCAAAGACTAATAAAGTTCTTGCAAAACACAGTGTCAAGTAAAGATTATTTTTCATGATAACACTGATTCATAATTTAGTATTCTCTAATTAGAGTAATTATGAGGCTAGACATAAGTATGCATAATCTAATTCTTATATCAAAATATCTCTAAGCATTATTATGAAAACCTTTGCTACTTTTTACTTACAAACAACATTTACAGCTATTAATAAAATAATAAATATACTAATGCATAAAATGTTTAAAGTTACTTTTAAAATATTACAACTGCCTACAGGTCTCTGACCTTTGACTTGAAAAGTAAATACAATTTTTCTTTAGCTTGTTCATGATCAATCATGCAGTTATGAAAAAGTGTTTTCCAACGAGAGACTATTCAATTTCTTATCATTTCTAATCTGATTTTAATGACATCTAATCATATTAAAAACAAGGACCAGGGCATCAATCAGCCCTTCTTTAACTCTCAACTTGACAGCGTTATCTACTAAAACATAAAGGAATTCAGAGATACTACAAAAGGGAAAACAATTTCTGACATCATTTATTTATTTATTTATTTATTTATTTTTGAGTCGGAGTTTCGCTCTTGTTACCAAGGCTAGAGTGCAATGGCGTGATCTCGGCTCACCGCAACCTCCGCCTCCTGGGTTCAAGCAATTCTCCTGCCTCAGCCTCCTGCGTAGCTGGGATTACAGGCACGCACCACCATGCCCAGCTAATTTTTGTATTTTCAGTAGAGACGGGGTTTCACCATGTTGACCAGTATTGTCTCGAACTCTTGACCTCGTGATCCACCTGCCTCGGCCTCCCAAAGTGCTGGGATTACAGGCGTGAGCCACCTTATAGTATATACTGTTTACTAAGCATCAGAAAAAAATAATTTTTTATATTGAAGCCTTTATTTATTTATTTGTGATGGGCTATTACTATGTTGCCCAGTTTGGACTAAAATTCTTAGGCTCAAGGGTTCCTCCTGCCTCATTCTCCCTAGTGGCTGGGACTACAGACTCATGCTGCACCCAATTTTAAACCTCCATTTCTTAAAGCAAACTTATTAGCAAGTCATTATTATCCCCTTTTTACCAAAGAGCACATGGAGCAATAATAACCTAATGTTTACCAATTGTTTATTTAATGCCAAATGTTGTTATAATTGCTTAAACATATCAATCCCTACAATAATAGAAGAGGTAGGAATTAACAGCATTCCCTTATTATAGATGTAGGTATGAGGCAGAGTTACATGAGGAAACTTGTTCAGCTGAGGCAGAAGGACTGCTTGAACCCAGGAGTTCTCGACCAGCCTGGGCAACATAGGGAGACCTCGTCTCTACAAAAAAATAAAAGTTGGCTGGGTGTGGTGGCACACAGCTGTAGTCTCAGCTACTTGGGAAGCTGAAGCAGGAGGATGGGTTGAATCTACAGAAGCAGAACATGCCAATAGGAAGGGCCGACTTTTTTGCTAACAATCTGCTTCCTGTAATGGTGACTAGATTGATTTTGACCACCACTTCCGCTTGAGAGTATGAACAGGATGATTTTTAAAATTTATTCAGATGTTTTATGATGTTACTATGGTAGTAGGAAATTATAGGGCAGAAATCAGGAGAGAAGAAAAGTCAAAACATCTAAGGACTTTGGGCTCTTCAACGTTTGAGGTGTGTGCAGAGCCAAAACTATGGTGGCTGAGAGGTTGCAGAAAACCTCTGGCAGGCATTGGATTGAGAGAAAAACCTGAGGCCACTGCTTTCAATGGGTCACATAAAGGCAAAACCCTGGGAAGAAAGGGTAACTGAAAAAAGACCAGCTGTGAATTACCTCCATGTCTTATTGGATTCATGTTATCTGTTTGTTGTCTGACAGAACTAAATCCTCTCTTAAGTAACATAAGCATAAAAAAATACAGGATGTGGTAAGAGTTCTATAGTATGTGAAGTTCAAAGCCCAGATCAATAGGAAAGAGATCAAAAGATAGAGGAAATAGTTAAAATTTTAATAACTGAGAATTTTCCAAAACTAAAGACCTCAAGACAAGAATCGAAGACCTAAAGATCCCAACCAGGATAAGTTCAAATAAAACTATACTTGGGCCCATCATATAAAAACTAGTAAATGATAAAGTGAGAATTTTAAAAATTAGCCTGAGGGTGTACCAAAGAAAAACCAAAAAACAAAAAAATAAGAAAACCCAACACGTACCTCCTTCAATGGAATCAAAATAATACTGATAATTGACTTTGTAACAGAAGTGATGGAATCCAAAAAGTATTTATCTTTCAAATGCTAAAAGCTAATAAGTGCCATCCTAAAAGCCTATATCCAATTAAAATATAATTTAATGAAGAAGACTAAGTCATTTTAGGAAAAAAAAAACAACAGATAATTTGTTAAAAGTAGACCTGTATAAAAGTAAATATAGAATGTTGTTAAGGTACAAAGAGTAGTCTTTCGTGCACATATTTCTGATTTGGAAAATGTGAAACCTTAAGATAAGACAATGGGAACATCAGCCTCGATGCATTTGTAAATCTATTATCCCTACTTTCTCTCAGCCTCTGTGTGCTCAGTATGTAAGTACCAACTAAAAATAAACAGCTCTGACCCCTATAGTCCACCCAGGTGTGATCCTAAAATACAGATGAGATATGAGAGAAGAAAACCTGCCGACGGGCAGAAATATGGTTAGTGCTGTTGTCATTCCTCCTCTTTTTTTTTCTTCCAGAAAGAAAAAGGCTCTAAATGTGAATATTTGAAGTCATTAGTTTTGGTGAATTGTTAGCTGCTTGGGAAGAAAATGATTAGTAGATAGAGAGAAAGAGCTTTAATGTAGAGGCATGGTGTAGAAACTTTCAGAGTGTACATTAGTGTGAACATCTTTGAATCCCATATGAATACCAAACAGAAGCCAGTCCCCATTAACAACAAAGTAGATAAAATGACTCAAAAAGTTGATGTCAACAAACCTTTGTCAGAATTGGCACAGTAAGTCCACAAGTCCATCACTTATATGCTACACCATGCCTTGAGAAAATAAGCCATCCAATTGGTAGCAAGTTTATTCATGAAAGGGCAGGGATTCTTCTTGACTGGATTTTACACATTATCCATGTGTGGTTGCCTTTTTAACAGAGCCTCTTGCAGAAGCGTTCCTTGAGGCTACAGAGCGTTTGATTCACCAAAACGAGTTACTTGTATTAGAGTGAAGGACATATATTTTAGCAAAGCAGGTGATGATGCAGTGGGCACGTGACAAAGGAACTCAGTGATCGGATCACAAATAACAGTAACCAGAAAACACTGACCCAAGGTTATACAATAGCACGTGAAGGAGCAGCACAAAATGAGGTCAGAGGAGGGAAGAGAAGACAGATTTCAGAACAGATGATTAACTTTAGAAATTAGAAGAGATACTTCCTCCATTCTGACAATGGTAAAAAGAAAAATGTGTGGATGAAATTGCAGGTACTAGAGTTTTGTTAAATATGATTTTATTATTTGCTTGACTTTACATAAATATTTTAATGTGTGAATATTATAAAGAATTTTAATACCATGTAGTGTTCCAAGATGTATAACAATTTGAAGTTTGAATATATCTTTGAAAATATTTATAAATTAGCATTGAGTTTAATCTTAATTTGTAAATTTATTTTGAGACTGTGTGACTGTATTATTTTTAATTTTAGAATTGCAATTGGGTTGTTTACCACTAAAGGAACTAGCAAGAAAAAAAAATTATAAGTGGAAAATAAGTCAACACTGTAAGAATTTGATGCTTTTTTCTTTTTTTCAGAGACAATGTCTTACCTTGTTACCTGCTAGAGTGCAGTGGCATGATTATAGTTTACTGCGGCCTCGACTTCCTGGACTCAGGCAATCCTTCTGCCTCAGCCTCCCAAGTATCTGGGACTACAGGCATGCACCACCATACATGGCTATTTTATTTTTATTGGAGAAAAGTTCTTATTATGTTGCTCAGGCTGATCTTGAACTCCTGGCCTCAAGGGAGCTTCCCGCCTCCACCTCCAAAAGTGCTAGAATTACAGGCATGAGCTGCCACACCCAGTCAAAAAATTTATACTATTCTATACTAAGTATTATGAACTTAGCACAGTGTTGAGAGATATAAAAAGAGATAAAATATAGGCTCAATGATTAAGACTAAACAAGAAGTTCTGCTCAACATAAAATATATAAAAATTAAACAAATCTTAAAGAGATTGTGAGATCATTACAATATTGTATACAGAAATTCAAAATGTCTTTAAAAATTGATTTTAGAAATATAAATGAATGTGAGGATTAAGGTGTCAAATCTGGATGCTATACATGGTATATTGCAATAAGAAATTATGTTTAATATCTGTGACTAGTTTTCGTTTAGCCAGACTTCAGTAGATTTAAAAGGTTTCTTTAACTTCTTAATTTATTTAAATGACTTATAAATTAATTTATTAAAAGTAAATTGAAAAAGCGAAAGGAAGTATGATTTTCAAATTTTATTAGTAAGAGTTTATAATAAAATATGGAGTTAATATACATTTTTATTTAATTTACTTAATTTGTTCCTAAGAGATTTATTGCTCTATAACATTGAAGTCTTCTTGAGCAATTGATTAGCATTTCTTTGTCTTTCAGTAGTTTTCTTTCAAAATAGGTTATAATGACTTTTTAAGGATCTTCTAAGTTGTCCCCTAATTTATTCATCTTTGTACAGTAAGGCAAAGTTTCTACCTTAATGGAGCTGATATGCTAGTGGGAAAGACAGACAAGCAGATACAAAATCTTTAAAATGTAAAAAAAAAGCAAATAAATATAACAAAAATATAGTTTCAGGTAAAGTGAGCTAAGAATGGATAGAGTGGTGGTTGTTTTTCCTACTTGCTAGAGCACCAAGTGAAAATATTTTATCAAACAGCTTCACAGCGAATATTTATTCCACATTTCTCATGTACTTAAAATATCTTTTCATGAGCTCAAGATTCTAATATAAAGTTAACTAGATAATATTCAAAACAGTTAGAATGAAAAGAAAAATTCCTCGTCAATAATTCGGCTATTTTATTTTCTTGGAAATATTGAGGACATTTCGGTCATCTTAGATCTTTATTGTAGTTCTTGATTGTTCAAAAGTATTTACCTGTGCCATTTTTCAGGGTTGAATAGTCTCCCCAAAATGTATGTCCACCTGGATCCTGTGAATGAGACCTTGTTTATAAATAGGATTTTAGCAGATGTAATCAAGTTAAGTCAAGGTCATGCTAGATGAGAGTAGGCTATAAATCTGATACATATGGTGCCTTTATAGGAAGGAGGAAATTAAGACACAGACACACAAAGACAAGATGAGCAAGTGAAGATGGTGGGGTGAATTAGAGGGATGCAGTCACACCTGGATCATCAAGTTTTGCTTTTCTCCTGCCTACAATGACAGACCACAGAGGGAACCTAAGGAAGGTTTATTCCTGGGAAACTGGGGAGTCCTTTAACATCCCTCTCAAGGCTCAATGACTGCTGTAGCTTTTGTCAAACCCTCCTTAGATTTCAAGGCAGTCTACAGGCTTCCACCCAACCTTCTCTTCCTTTCTCCTTCACTTGTGGTCAAACTTGTGTCACTATCCCTGGATATCTCAACCCTTTCTAGATACATCCCCAACTTCTTTCAGGTAGGTATGACCCTTAGTAAAGTCTTTGGACATTTGACACCACCTTGACATCTGCCTCTTAGAGGTTCAGGATTAACACAGTCAGATGATTTGATACTCCCAAGTGATATGGTTTGGCTCTGTGTTCCCACCCAAATCTCTTCTTGAATTGTACTCCCTTAATTCCCACATGTTGTCGGAGGGACCTGATGGGGAATTATTTGAATCATGGGAGCAGTTTCCCCCATACCGTTCTTACAGTATTAAATAAGTCTCATAAGATCTGATGATTTTATCAGGGGGTTCCACTTTAGCATCTCCTTTATATTCTCTTGCCACTGCCATGTAAGAAGTGCCTTTCACCTCTCACCATGATTCTGAGGCCTCCCCAGCCATGTGTAACTGTAAGTCAAATTAAACCTCGTTTTCTTTGCAGTCTTGGATATGTATTTATCAGCAGCGTGAAAACTGACCAATATAGTTAATTGGTACCAGTAGAGTTGGGTGTTGCTGAAAAGATACCCAAAAATGTGGAAGTGCTTTTGGAACTGAGTAATGGGCAGAGATTGGAGCTGTTTCAAGGGCTCAGAAGAAGAGAGAAAAACGTGGGAAAGTTTGGAACTTCCTAGAGACTTGTTGAGTGCCTTTGACTAGGAGCCTAATAGCTATATGGATGATAAAGTCCAGGCTGAGGTGGTCTCAGGTGGAGATGGTGAACTTGTTGGGAATTGGAGCAAAGGTAACTCTTGCTATGTGTTAGCAAAGAGAATGGTGGCATTTTGCCCCTGCCCTAGAAATTTGTGGAATTTTGAACTTGAAAGAGGTGATTTAGGATATCTGGTGTAAGAAATTTAAGCAGCAAAGCAGTAAAGCATTGAAGAATTGACTTGGGTGCTGTTAAAGGCATTCAGTTTTATAAGGGAAGCAGAGTATAAAAGTTTGGAGAATTTACAGCCTGACAATGTGATAGAACAGAAAAACTCATTTTCTGAGGAGAAATTCAAGCCATCTGCAGAAATTTGCAAAGTAACAAGGAGCTGAATGTTAAACCCCAAAACAATAAGAAAAAATATTTCCAGGATATGTCAGAGGTCTTCACAGCAGCCCCTACCACCATAGGCCTGGAGGTGTAGGAGAAAATGGTTTCATTGGCCAGGCCCAGGGCCCTGTTTTGTATGCAGCTTACAGACTTGGTGCCCTGTGTCCCAGCTGCTCCAGTTGTGGCTTAATTGGCAAATGTAGAGCTTGGGTTGTGGCTTCAGAGGATGCAAGCCCCAAGATTTGGCAGCTTCCACATGATATTGAGTCTGCCAGAGACCTGCCCCTGCAGCAAACTTCTGCCTATATACCCAGGCATTCACAAACTCTTCTGAAATCTAGGTGTAGGTTCCCAAACTCCCAAACTTCCCAACTGTAATCTAGCCACAGGTTCCCAAACTGTTGGGAAGGAATGATTGATTTTGACATGTGAGAACATGAGATTTGTAGGGGCCAGGGGCAGAATGATATGGTCTGTCTCTGTGTCCCCACTCAAATCTCATCTTTAACTGTATACAATAATTGCCATGTGTTATGGGAGGGACCTGGTGGGAGGTAATTTGAATCACGGAAACAGTTTCCCCATACTGTTCTTGTGATAGTGAATGAGTCTTATGAGATCTGATGGTATTGTCAAGGGTTTCTGTTTTTGCACCTTCCTCATTTTCTCTTGCTGCCACTATGTAAAAAGTGTCTTTTGCTTCCTGCCATGATTCTGGGGCCTCCCAGTCATGTGGAAATTTAAGTACAATTAAACCTCTTTCTCTTCCCAGTCTCTTCCCTTTATCAGCAGCATGAAAACATATTAATAAACCAAGTTCTGGTTTTGATAGCAGCGGTGGCTCATCTGGAGTGGCCGCTGTCATGACGCCAGAGGCTGTGAGGGAGGCACAGGTGGGGCTGCACATTCCATGGATCTGGTGTGACCTGGGAACAGGTATAAGCACCACTGTCTTCCAAGTTAGAGGGTGGAAGCCCTGTCCTACTGGGTTTAGCTGCAGCCACCAAACTCAGGCATCTCTGCATTCTCAGGGGCCTGGGAAGGCCCCTGCCCCTGCAAGCTCAGAAGTACCTGCTTCTACTGCCTGGCCTCTCCCAACTCCTGGCACCAACTCTGATTTTGTAGCAAAGTTGTGGCCAAGCCCAGGCACTGTCATTACTAGGCCAGGTATGCATATGCTTGGGGCAGCACTGACATGCCAGCCCCCTTCCACACTTGGTCCCTCCAGAATGTGGATGCCAACAAGCACAGGAGGGAGGCTGAGGTGGTGCTAAAGGCAGCTGAGCATGGACCTGCAGACATCCTTTGGCATGAACACCCTGAGTGCTGTGAGCACCATGGATGGCAGGTTAATATAGGAAGGAGGCAGACAGGCTCCTGGACAGAAAGGGGCTGGTCCATGGTGAAACCCCACCTTCAGGCCAGGAACAGCCTGAAGCCTGGGGCCCAGGCTGCTAGTTTTGTGGACTGGAGTGAGAACTTATGGTGATTTTTCCAGGTTTGTCCATGGTCACCCGTTGATTAATCAGCACACACTTCCTCCCATCTGAGGCCCATAAAAACCCCAGACTCAGTCAGACTCAAGCAAGCGAAGTGACAAGCTGCCTATGGAGTAGAGCTACCCACTGTGGGTCTCCTCTCTGCTGAGAGTTGAGCAGATGGGGCACCCTACCTGCAGAAAGGAGCTACCCACCGTGGGTATCCTCTCTGCATAGAGCTGGACAGCCATGTGAATGACTTGCCTGAGGATAAGAGCTACCCACTGTGCATCTCTTCTGATTTAGTTGCTCAATAAAGCACCTCTTCGCCTTGCTCATGCTCCACTTATCTACATACCTCATTCTTCCTGGATGCAGGAACTACCAAATGGCAGGGCTGAAAGAGCTGTAACAAAAAGGGGACTGAAACATGTCTCTTGCTTACTATGTTACAGGTGACAAGAAGGAGAGAGGAGAGAAGGAAAGAAGAGCTACAGTCGTTTGGAAAGCTTAGACCTAGGAACTCCCTGATCCAGGGCTGGGATTCCTTCTTTGGAGCTCTGCAGTTACTGGTATCTCCAAGCTTCCAGATACCACCAGGTTCCCCAGTACCAGCCATGAAAGTTGTTTGTGGTACACCTGGTCCAGCCACAGTCTCACAGAGAGCCAGCGCTAATGCCAGTGCCTGGAGCTGCCTGCCTCACCACAGCCAGCATGCCTGGCTGTGCACAGTGGCCAGACCTCATGCTCACACTCTCACACACTTCTTGCTGCTCCACATCTGGCTTGCCCTTGCCAGGCATGGGATCCAGGCTGGGAGCATGAGCCAAGTGCAGCCTTCTAGGCCAAGATGGCAGAACAAGCCCAGTGGTCCAAGGCAAAACTTGGGTAAAGGTGTGACCAATATCAGAGGTTTCCAGCATGAAAAGCAACACCCCAAGGATCCTGTGTCAATTTCTGGGTTACTCTGCCTTGCACATCATCAACTCTTGCTTTATTTAGTATGGAATTTTTCCAGTTCTACTGTTCTTGTGCATCCTTATGAGAACACTTTCTGTTGGTGTACATCTGGAGTCTGAGAATGGACTCAAGTCTTTAATATTATCAATTTGGAATTTGAAATTTCTTTGACCATATAGTTTTCTTAAATATTTAGTAGGCATATGACCTAGATGTTTTAGATTCGTGCATCTAAAAGTATCTGTGAAGGTTTCTTTTTTTTTTAATCTCTCATATAAATTTAATTTTCACTTTGGGAGGCTAAGCCAGAAGGATTGCTTGAGACCCCATATCAATCAATCAATCAATCAATCAATCAACAGCTGGGCATGGTGGGCATATTTAGGAGGCTGAAGTGGAAAGATTGCTTGATACCTGGAGGTCAAGGCTGTGTTAAGCTATGATGCATCACAGCACTCCAGCCTGGGTGATAGAGTGAGATTCTGTACCAAAAACAAACCAAAACAGAAAACAATTTTGAAGAATTCAATTTAAAGTGAATTGCTAGAAAAATGAAATTTAAAAAAAACACATAATGTTGGATATTGAGGCAATATTACAGAAGTTTCTTTTTTAAGTTTCATTTTAACTTCAGGGGTACAAGTGCAGGTTTGTTACACAGGTAAACTTGTGTCATGGGAGCTTATTTATACAGATTATTTCATCACACAGGTATTAAGTCTAGTACCCACTAGTTATTTTTCCTGATCTTCTCCCTCCTTCCACTCTCCACCCTCTAAAAGACTCCAGTGTGTGTTGTTCCACCATGCGTCCATGTGCTCTCATCCTTTAGCCCTCACTTAAAAGTGAGAACATGTGGTATTTGGTTTGCTGTTTCTGAGTTAGTTAGCTGAGGATAATGACCTCCAGCTCTACCCATATCCCGGCAAAGGAAAATATCTCATTCTTTTTTACAGCTGCATACTATTTAATTGTGTATATGTACCACATACTCTTTTCCAGTCTGTCATTGATGGACATTTAGGTTGATTCCATGACTTTGCTATTGTGAATAGTGAAGCAATGAACATAAACATGCATGTGTTATTATAATAAAATGACTTATAATCTTTTAGGTATATACCCAGTAATGGGATTGTTGGTTCAAATGGTATTTCTGGTTCTAGATCTCTGAGGAATTTTCACTGTGTTTTTCCCAGTGGTTGAACTAATTTACACTCCTCCCAACAATGTATGTGTTCCTTTTTGCTCCACAACTTCGCCAGCATCTATTATATATATTTTTTAAATAGCAGTCATTCTGACTAGTCGGAGGTGGTATTTCACTGTGGTTCTGATTTGCTTTTCTCTAATGATCAGTAATGTTGAGCTTTTTTTCTTCATATGATTGGAGGCTGCATGCATTTCTTCCCTTGAGAAATGTCTGTTCATGTCCTTTAACCACTTTTTAATGGGATTGTTTGTTTTTTCTTGTTAATTTTATTAAGTTCCTTATAGACACTGGATATTAGACCTTTGTCACATGCATAATTTGCAATTTTTTTCTCCCATCCTGTAAGTTGTCTGTTTACTCTGTTGATAAGTTCTTTTGCTGAGTGAAAGCTTTTTAGTTTAATTAGATCCCATTTGTCAATTTTTGCTTTTGTTGCAATTGCTTTTGGCATCTTCATTACGAAATCTTTTCCTGTGCCTATGTACTGAATGGTATTGCATAGATTGTCTTCTAGTCATTCTCATTTCTGTACTTATGTACAAGCAAACTCATTAAACACATTTTAGGAGACCACACCATTCTGTGAACCATATTTGCGGGAGCCTGCTTTTTGGATCCATTCTAGGAAATTAAAAGCTAGAGTCTGAGAAGTGTTCTAGAAATGAGTTTTCGACTCTTGAAATTCCTGTTTCTCCAACTTTATTAATGTTTTTGTGCTGATTTGAACAAAATTATTTTAATTTAGGCATTTTAGAGTATACCTTTGACTACTAGGAGGTAACTGCTCCCGTTAGCTTTTTGGGGGCATCTAAATAATAAGTGTGTTTGTCCTAAATTTCCTGTAAAGAGAGCAACATAAGGAGACTCAGGAGAAACCCAGATGAGCCATGATGCTTGTTTTTTTTTCCTCTTAATATAATTTAAAAATGTTTCTCACTTCTCTGTATATGCTGGTACATTCATTATTGGGTAAGAAAATGTGTCTAGCTTTAAATCACATAGAGTGTCAGATATCATATTTACAACACATTTTAATTGTAGTCTGAAAACAGTCTTTTTAGAAATAACTACGCTTCCTCTATTCCCTGTCTTTAAGTCCCTTCCATATAGTGACATACTAAATGCCCTGAGAAATACTAAATGTAATGTTTTTCATTTATTTGTTTGTTTCTTTGCTGGTTGATTACCGGCACCAGGAAGTAGTGCCACTCCATTAGTAAATAAGAAACAGACACCAGGTCGTACATTACACAGTAATTCCCCAACAGCACAAGTGCTGACATCTCCTAGGCTTGGAACAGTGAGGTCCTCACTATCCTCCCTCTGCCCTTTCTTTACATTCAGCCTGAGCAAGAGGCCTTGCTGTTCCCCTTAGCCTAAATCTAGGCTCATCATCTCTCTTTTTTTGGAACAACTGTCATTGTAACTTATTTCTCCTGTCCTTTGTGATATAAATCTTTAAAAAGTCTTTTTGCTGGTTTTACAATCCAAGAAAGTCTTTCTTGAGGACACGGAGCCATTTCTTAAACCTATAATCATCAAGAAAGAGAGTGCCTTTATGTCTCATTTTTTGTGAAGGAATAAGAACCTAACTTCTGTGACCACTTTGCTCCAAGTTATAAACCTACTGCCTGTCATGAAAGTATTAAAAAGTTTACTTTTCCTTTGGATAAAGCCAATTAGCAAACAGATGGCGTATGAGTCCCCCATCCAGCTTCTAAAACTCTCCAGCCTTTTATCTCAGCAGAGTTGAGTTCAGGCTAAATTCTGTCCTCAATTCCACATTACAATCTCCTTGAATAAAATTTCCCTTCCCTGTTTAACTTTGTAGTGTGCAATTTTTTTTTGCTTTGACAAATCCATTCCATTGTATGTTCATGGCAATACCGTTACTTCCTGGTCTCAAAATCTTTATCAGTAACAAAGTAACACTGAAATCAAAGTGGCACAAATGGTGAGAAAATATATCCTCACTTACCATAAAGTCCATAATAGAAAGAGTATTCAGGTTGATCCAACCGTTTAATGATGTCATCAAAGCAGACAGGTATTTTTGGATCTCAATGTACAATGGTGGATTGCACATTGAGACCCAGTTGTATCAGTTCTGTAGGTTTTATAATCTCTTGTTTGTAGGATGACTGCGAAAAAAAAAAAAAAGGCTAAATGCTTTAGAAGAGAAAAAAAGAAAGGAAAAAAGGGAGAGATAAGGGAGATTGAGGTTTGCACATATCTGAAATGGAACTTGGGAGCAATTAGCATCAAGACTTTCAGCTACTTTCTCATGATACTTTTTGCTTATATTTGGCCATAGTTTGATTATATTGGTGAATCAAGCACTAACAGCTACATTGCCACTACATTAAGAGTATTAGGTAAAACGACTCTTAACACTCAATAGTAATGTCCACTATTATATACCACTATAGTCCCTGAATTATAAACCTTAAATTAGTTCAATTTATACATTTAAGTAAATTGAAGTGCAAAATCATAATTCTTTAGAAACCAAAAGTTGTTACATGCCAAGAATTTCCCCTGGTGTTCTCATATTTCATTGTGAAACAATGTGTCTTAGGTAATTACAGAATTAGGAAACTACAAAACAGTGTTTCAAAGGGTCGGTTTCTAGTTTTGCTGTTTTTACAATTGCATCTATATCTATGTCTATATACACGTATTTGAAAAGTTTTATCTTTCTACCTATAAAAATTATAATCCAGTAAAATTATTTGTTAGTATGATATAGAATAAACTAATACATACAATACACAAATATTTACACATAGAAATACTTTACTTGCTAATTAATAATGGTTGCTCTTTCTAAATGTATACATTTGTCTATTTCTCTACAATAAAATGTTTTATGAGTTTCCTCATATAACTTTTAAAGGATTCACATAATTTGTTTAATCAATGTTTTTTACATTGATCTTTTTTATGAAACCAATGCTATGACAAATCATTTTTATATTTTAATATCTATGTGCATCTGTTTTCTCCAAATACATTTCTTAATGAAATGTTATAGGTCCATAACTTAAACAGTTTTTCAAAGTTTTTCAAATTGTTCTGCAGAAGCTTTGGGCCTCATTCCATTTTTAGAAGAAGTGGTTGAGACAGTAGTGCCTATTATTGCAATCTAACCCATCCCCTTGCCAACAGTTTGAAAAGAAACTATTTTTCAATATCTTACAAAATGTTTGTTTAACTATGTATTCATTTAGCTAAACAAGAGCCTAAAACTTTGAAAAATATTTTAATATGTATTTGTGTGATTTCATAATTTTATTTTCAGACAATTTTCCATGTAGGTTAGTTATCTGTAATGATTTGAATTACAGTTAATCTCATAAAATGAAAATAATTTTCTCTCGTGAATTTAATGCTTGATCTAATTTGATTTTTTCCTTTTTGTTTTTAATATAGGTATATTTACATATCTAAATTTCTTAATTTTATCAGTGGTTTATATAATTATTTAACATTAAACATTTATACCTTGTGTATTTATTTGCATATAATGTGTAATAATATTGTCTATCAATCTTCTTTATTAAAATAATCTGCCTGTATTATTTTATAACTAAAACCATATTGATAATAAAATAGAACTTCACGTACTTTGTGCAGGATATTTTAGTCTATTTTTCCAAGTCATTTGTTTTTTTATTTCAGAGCTATACTGCCTGCAGTGTATTTTTATGTTTAGAAGTACATGCTTTTCACCATTTATTTTTCAAAATTATGTTGATTATATTCAAATATGTATTATACAATGTATGCTAATGTATTTTTTGTGATTCAAAGGTAAAAGAATCAGCAAGATATTACAACTAGTTTTAAGTGTATTTAAAGAGAGAAGTATTTACAGGCCGTTTAATAAAGATATCTTAGAAAAAGAATATTAGGTTAGATGCAAAACTGGTTAAAAACAGCAGTGCAATAAATTATGACCTTTGGGGTTATCTTTTCTGCTGGACAGAAACTATCTACCTCTATAACAGACAAATATCTACCTGTTAACTTTTGTTTCTACAGAGCAGTAAGACAGATCATTACATACAAAATCAATTAAAGGGACAAGCCCAGTACATCATTGCAAGGAAAATAATCAGTCTCTTTAGTCTACTCCCAGATTCTGGTAATGGTCCTGACAATTTAACTGTGTATGATCTTAAATAATCTCCCAAGTTTACCCATAATCACAAAAGGGCTGTTCTCATTAGGTTTGGCCTATTTATTTCTATAGGTTCACCAAGTGTATTAATCACTATAGAGACTATTTTTAAACATGTTACTGAGCCAACTAAGACCAGGTAATTAACTTCTCTTTGTAAATTTTCACCTGGACTCGGATTGAACTTTCAAAAGTTTCTACAATGATCATTTCTATCTTGACACAAAGAAAATAAGCTCAAATCTTTCCCTCCATTGAATTTTACCTTCAGTTTCTATAAATATGGGTGAATACCTTTCTTACTGAGGTTTCAAAAATTTGCTAAGGTCCTTGGCCTGCCTGTCCAGAGAGGAGGATCCCTTCCAACTAGATTCCAGCCAGTTTCCTTGAGAGAGCTTTGTGGGCATTGAGTTAACATGTTAATTGTTTGCATTCCATAATAGTGTCCTTGTCAGAACAGACTGTATGAGAACCATAGCTTCCACACAAAAAGAAAAAAAGCAACCAAGACATGGATGATTTAAGCAGCTCATGAGGAACACTTCTCCAGCACACAGTTGATCGCTTCTATCGGGTGAGTCCTCATTTATGACTTGGGAATAATTTACACAATTGTTGAAGTATAATTTTTCAAATGGTAAAATTATGACTTTAATGCAAATATAAAATAGACATGCCAAAGATTGAATTAATATCATTAAACCTTTTCCTTTCCTCTTGCAATCTCTTTTTGGAACACCCTCAATCTGATTTTTCTTCTCTTTAGATATTTCTGCCACCTCTCATAGAAAGGGGAAGAAATATCTATGTTTTAGCACCTTTGTCTTGCAAATGCAACTTTCTCAGACATTTACTAGGTGCAAATGGAGCCTCTCTTGTGTCTGTTTCTAGACTGAAAGGGAAAGTGTTTGTTTTGGCTCATCTTTTATACTGTAATGCCATTCATTGAAGTCTCCAGTGAAAGAAGAACTTGATTGATTTCCATGCTAGTAATTTAAAAAGCAAATACACATTACAAATGTGAGAATTAACTTAATTTTTTATTATAATCATATTTATGACTGTTTTTCTGGACATAATTCTTTCTAACGTTATACATATACTCATAAAAAGCATATGCTTCTACTTATTAAGGATCTTGCCACCGTTTTTAAAAGCATAATAGTACTGACATTATAATGCTAAGGCACATGTGACTCCTTTCACCTGACTTCCATTTAATTTGTCATCATGTTTACAGTGAATAATTCTGCCTTAGCTGTACACTGTAGGTGATCTCAGCCCTAGTTAAATCTTTTTCGGATACCTCAAACTGGTCCCTGAGCAATCACAGTTAAGCCAATTTAGAGGAAAATAACATTGCTGCAGTAATAGGAGAGTTATAAAATGTCTCAATTCTCCTTAAGTTTACAGTTAGTACATTGAACATTCTGTATGATAAAGAGAAAAATCTCACAGGACTTTGTGGCTAGAAATAACAAGACATGTGAAAATTCTCTGCCAAACAGTCCATGTCCTGCATCATTTTTCAATGAATTATCCTTCGAGGCTTCATTTTAGGTTGCATTCTTCCCATTAGTTTCATTCTTCATCCTCAGAGGGGGAAAAATGGTGAGACAGAGTGTTTTCTGAAAAATCATATACCCTTAGCATATCTCTTGAATGTGGGAGCAGGAAAAAAATAAGTCAAGGATTTCATTTGAATAAAAATGATTTATCTACTGAGTGCTGAAGGACATGAATATATTATGGGTATCTTTTGCATTTGACTTTTATTTCTTTCTTAGCAAGTTGATGGCTTTATAGAATGCTAAAAAACAATTCTAAAATGATATGATACATTTAGTTCTTTCAATGACATAGATTTTCTTATAAAATATATTGAGCTATATATGAAATTTGAGACTACTCTATATTGTAATTAACTTTGCATCTATAAAATTCACTCTATGGTTTCATAAACTTACATAGGTTAGTATGCTTTTATATTTATAATTAATTGCTTTTCATGTTAAATTAATATTAACGCTAATAGTGAAGTAGACATGGGCCAGAGGTTCAGGATTAATTTTTGAAAATAAACTTTTTTTCATTAACAAATCCATATATAATTATGTAAAAAAATTGAGATATTACTTTCCATACTGTTTTTATGCTTGAGAAATTTTGCATTGCTGTCTTTGTTTACATGTATAATTTATTGATATATATTGAATACAGTTTTTTGTATTTTAAAAAACCAAATAGCTTTCACAAACACGTGATAACAAGGTTTTGTTTTAGGATATTTGATGGGGACTGTAGCATTTAACATAACGCTTTCACCTTTGTTTTAATGCATTTAGCATCTTTTTTTTTCTGTGATGACGTCTCGCTCTGTTGCCCAGGCTGAAGTGTAGCGGTGTGGTCTCAGGTAACTGCAACCTCCGCCTCCTGAGTTCAAGCAATTTTCCTGCCTCAGCCTCCTGAGCAGCTGGGACTACAGGTGTGCACCACCACATCCAGCTAATTTTTGTATTTTTCGTAGAGACAGGGTTTCACCATATCGCCAGGCTGGTTTTGAACTCCTGACCCTGTGATCCACCCACCTCAGCCTCCCAAAGTGCTAGGATTACAGGTGTGAGCCACCAGGCCAGGCCTGCATTTAATATCTTAAGTGCTAGATATTACTGAGTTCAGAGCTTGTGCAACTTAATATTTTCACATCCATTTAGAGAAAAACCACTCTAAATTATGTAGGATAAAACAATGTAATAATTATAGAATAGAAAAGGGACAGGGTTCCTATTAACTCTGTTTTGAATTCTGGGTAGAGTGATTTAAGAACAGCAGATATTACCCAGCCATCTTTATTTTCCTAATATTTAGCAGAGTCTTTGCCATACAGAAATCAGATTATTTGTGATGCAGTGGCTTTAGGGAAAGCAATTTACTATTTTCTGAATTGTAAAACTAAAGTAATATAAATTTATGTATCAGTGACACTATTTATCATTCAGCAAAATAATATAAAAATGTAATTAGAGATTCTAGACAGATGAGTGTATGCGAAGTCAGTTAAGTGACACTTCGAAAGTTAAAAAGGCCAGATGGTGGCTCATGCCTGTAGTTGCAGCACTTTGGGAGGCCGAGGTGGTGGATCACCTGAGGTCTGAAATTTGAGATCAGCCTGGCTAACATGGTGAAACCCCATTTCTACTAAAGATACAAAAAATTAGTCACGTGTGGTGGCATGTGCCTGTAATCCCAGCTACTCTGGAGGGTGAAGCAGGAGAATCGCTGAGTACCTGGGAAGTGGAGGTTGTAGTGAGCCAAGGTTGTGCCACTGCACTCCAGCCTGGGTGACAGAGGGAGACTCTGTCAAAAGAAAAGGACGGAAGGGAAGGAGGGAGGGAGGGAGGGAGGGATGAAGAAAGGAGAGGAGAGGAGCGGAGGGGAGGGGAGGGGAGGGAAGAGAGGAGAGGGGAAAAGAGAAAGAAAGAGAAAAGAAAAGGAAAAAAAAGAAAAAGGGAAAGAAAAGAAAAGAAAAAGAAAAGAAAAAAGAAAAGAAAAGAAAAGAAAAGAAAAGAGACCAGACCAGCATGTTGGCTCGTACCTGGAATCTCAGCAGCTCAGCAGTTTGGGAGGCAGAGGATTGCTTGTATCCAGGAGTTTGAGTCTAGCCTGGGCAACATAATGAGACCCCCATTTCTACAAAATATTTTTTAAATTAAAAAATATATAAAAATAAAAATATGGAAGTTAAGCAAAAACATTGAAAGAACAAATAAAATTTGTCTCTCTCAGCATGGTCAAGAGATTCCTCTTGAATATATGTAGCTTTAGAAACTGCACATATTCCCACACATTTATCCTTTATTCAGCCGTATTAGCCTTGTGCTCCATGAAAGCAAAGGACACATATTTTCTTCAAAGTTGTCAGCTTTCCAGCACTTCATAATTTTTATAATACCTTGGTTCATCATTTTTCCTTCAACATCTCTTTCCAATTCTAATATATTGTTTAAATTAATAAAATGCCTCACATTGTTTCTCACATCAAATGGATGGAATGTGATTACCTGAAACATTAGTCAAGTTTCTTAATTGTTTCTGTTGTGCCTAGTCTTGTCCCACATCATTTAGAAAACACGCACTACTTTTATGATTAATGGATGATTGGCTGCATTCACAACTACAGTACCCACTCTACTTGACCAGCAGCAGTGGCCTCAGGTTTGAATTAAAAATCAATTGGCCAGGCACAGTGGCTCACACCTGTTATCCTAGCACTTTGTGGGGCCAAGGCGGGCAGATTGCCTAAGCTCAGGAGTTTGAGACCAGCCTGGGCAACATAGTGAAACACCATCTCTACTAAAATACAAAAAATTAGCCAGGCATGGTGGCGAGCACCTGTAGTCCCAGGTACTCAGGAGGCTGAGGCAGGAGAATCGCTTGAACTCGGGAGGCAGAGGGTTGCAGTGAGCTGAGATTGCGCCACTGCACTCCAGCCTGGGCCACAGAGAGAGACTCTGTCTCAAAAAAACAAAACAAAGCAAAACAAAACCAAAAAACAATTCATGAGACAAAATAGGCTTCATCCAATACCAAGTTTATTTAGCTTGAGGAATGGATAAATATGAGTCAAAGTCACGGCATGAATGGGAATAATATAGTAGAGATCGCTGGGCTCATAGGCACAAATTTCAACTTCACTGTTTCTCTGCACTGGGATCTTGGGTTTTCAGAAGTGATAAAACTGGGTGGGTTTAGACCACCCCAGTTCAGGGAAGCCCTCTGACTCTCTTCTGAGTGTTCTCTTGCTAATTAAAAAGCACCCTCAAGGTTACATGCCTAATGCCCATTTTCTGGGGCAGCTGCACCTGATTATTCATTATTCAATAAACAACCTCAACAGGAAGCAGAGTCATTTGCTCTGCCACATGGGAATATGGCCAGGATGTCACTTTTGTTGGATCTAGTAGTATAAGCTTATACAATTCTTATTCTTGTTTAGCAAGAAGGATTCTATTTAAGGTCAAATCTTCAGTCTTATGTCATCCTAGAGAAACAGCAACAGAATCTAAGAATAACCTTTTATGTATAACTACTAAATTAATTTGAAAACTACTAAGCATTATTATTTGACTGTGACTGTTTAAATCAACATCTTTAAGAGACAGTCTGTTTTGAAATTTGCATTTTAAATATAGCCTGTTAATTATAGTAGCCTATTTTTAAAAACAAACCTCAGTTATAATAACCTCACAATAAGTAGGTATTTTAAATAGATATTTATTTTACCCAATTTCACATTTTCATTCATAGATTTTTCCAAGAAAAAGGTTTAAGATGTTTAAGGATCTTCCTAAATAAATTATATGTTTTTCCAAAAAGATCAACATTTAAAAACAGATAAATCTAATTGGGCTCCAATCAAATTCATGGAGGGAAATTGTTATAAACAATATATTGATAGATATCTTAAATCACTACAATTATAATTATTATTATAATGTTAGACATTATCATAGATGAATGTTTGAACCATAAGAAACATGTGTCTAATATCTTAGTCTTAGTTATTTTTGAAGAATCAATAATTTAATGTCAATTTCTATAGCACAGAGGATCCCTTAATAACCATTTGAAAAGGCAGGTGTTAGAAACTTTTATACCTACCTATGTTTTCATATATTTCACATAGGACCATCACTTTTTAAAGTTATATATGTTTACAATAGTTTTAATGTTTGGGTAGATACATATATTTCAAAAGTTCAAACTGATTATTAAAAGCCTAAGATTAAAGAGTATTATTTGGGAATCTATATGTATATAATATTGTAAATACTTAAAGTATAAAAATTAATTACGTATAAATGCACCTGATTCAGTTAACTCAATTAACATAATCCAAGATGTAATTAACAATTTCTTTCACTGAATGGTATTTGTGTTTGCTTTAATGTTCATAAGACAGGCTTATAGAAGCATACTTCAAAAAAAAATTAATTAAACATTTTATGACGATTTTTATTAAAAAAAAACAAAACAAACAAACAAAAAAAACACACAAGGTCCTGTAGGTCACACCTACAATCCCAGCTATTTGGAAATGTGAGGCAGGAAAATAGCTTGAGACCAGGAGTTCAGGACCAGCCTGGGGTAACATAGCAAGACCCCATTTCTAAAAGAAATCTAGAAAAATAGCCCAGGGTGGTAGCACATACGTGTTGTCCCAACTACTGGGGAGGCTGGGGCAAGACAAATCCTTGAGTCCAGACTGAAGTATAGTGGCATGATCATAGCGCATAGCAGTCTACAACTCCTGGCTCATGGGACTCTCCAGCTTAAGCCTCCCAAGTAGCTGAGACTATAGGCTCATGCCACCACACCCAGCTAATTTTTTAAAATGTTTTGTAGAGACAATGTGATATTGTTTGGCTGTGTCGCCACCCACATCTCAGCTTGAATTGTATCTGCCAGAATTCCTACATGTTGTGGAAGTTACCTGGATGAGGTAATTGAATCATGGGGGCCTGTCTTTCCCCTGCTATTCTCATGATAGTGAATAAGTCTCACAAGATCTGAGGGGTTTATCAGGGGTTTCTGCTTATACTTCTTCCTCATTTCCTCTTGCAGCTGCCAGAAGTGTCTTTTGCCTCCTGCCATGATTTGGAGGCCTCCCCAGCCATGTGGAACTGTAAGTCCAATTAAACCTCTTTTTTTCCCCCCCAGTCTCAGGTATGTCTTTATCAGCAGCATGAAAATAGACTAATACACAGGGTCTCACTATATTTCCCAGCCTGGTCTTAATATGTGGCTCCGGTTCCCAAGACATGCACTTCAGACATCTTGCTCTATTTGCTTTCTTACGTATCTGTTATTACAGTTAATGCTCCCTAGAACCAGTTCACCAAACAATAACAAAAAAAGAACAGAGTTTCAAATGGTTTTTGCAGTGTGTTCTCATGAACCAGAAGTATACTGTTGAAACATCACAGTCCCCTTTAGGGAGACCACCCAAAGATCATTGGAAGGAAAAATCCTGCCAGTAGGCAAAACATCAAGAAGTACATTTGGTTGTTGACAGTACCTCAACAGAGATATAGTAAGAGGAAGACATTGACACTGATTCATGAATACTTTAATAGAATAGAATGAAATAGTTATGTAGGATAATGAAAAAGAACGTGTTTAGAAGCTTGTTCAAAAGGAAGTTGAGAAAGATAAATACAATGACATGAAGTATAAGGATATTAGTATCTAATATGAGTGCTCATCACAGGCATCCATTACAGAGAATGATCCATTACAGAGAATAATTTGTTAGTGACTCCAATTGTAGCTGCTGTTCAAGCTGTGATCTCTCTATTGGAACAAATTAACAGAGCAAAGCACTGAATATTCAACTACTGATGTGGAGAGCTGGAAAATACTTTGTGCCTTCTTTTTTTCCTCTCAACAAGCAAAGACCACCAGAATTAGGTAAATGTTCAGAACCGCAGTCCATGTGCAGTATCTTAAATCAAAGTCTGTCAATACTGTGACTGTCCATAATGATCACTCACAGACCTTGTTTTTTCTCAACATCCCATAGAACATCATACCGGTCCACTTCACTGCTGGCATGCTAATTAGAACTGGTGATCTGGATGCAGCAAGTATCCTAGATGCCTTTGTGAGACTTACACATGGACAGAAAAAAACCACACTCCTGATGCAAAAGAAAACAGTCTCAGCCAGGCGCAGTGGCTCACGCCTGTAATCCCAGCACTTTGGGAGGCCGAGGTGGGGGGGTGGTTCACAAGGTCAAGAGATCGAGACCATCCTGGCCAACATGGTGAAACCCTGTCTCTACTAAAACTACAAAAATTAGCTGTGCGTGGTGGCACGCGCCTGTAGTCCCAGCTACTCAGGAGGCTGAGGCAGGAGAATTGCTTGAACCCAGGAGGCGGAGGCTGCAGTGAGCCGAGGTCGCACCACTGCACTCCAGCCTGGCGCCTGGCGACACACAAAAACTCTGTCTCCAAAAAAAAAAAAAAAAAAAAAAGAATTAAATGCAACAGTATCTTCAGCTGCATAGTAGGTGATGACTTCCATGCTCTAGAAAGGATAACCAGTTATCTCCTTTCTATTCCTCTTGGCCCTGCCTTCTGCAGGAGTTTCTTTTTTTCCCTGCCCTATAGATTTTTTTGGAATGATTTTGCAACAGATGTGCTATTTTCGGACCCTCGATGGAAACATCTAGACTGCTTTCTGTTTTTATTTTTACTCTGAACCTGGGTAAAACAATAATAATTAAAATATCTAGCCATTAATGGTATGTAACTTCAGTTAAGACTTATTAACTATTGACTACACATCGTTGCTGTTTTCCTGCTTTGCACATGCACCGACAGGACATGAGAAGCAACATTAAGTTAAGCTCTTCTTCAGCCATCCTACCTAACTTATCAAGAGATCCCTGCCTCAATATTAATTCTTACAATTTTGTTTGGTAATTATGTAAAAAAAATGGGTCAGATTTAGTTGGAAATATAGATGTGCTAAATCTGATAGGAGATTAATATCTCCCAAAAGAAAAGGCTTTGCTTTAAAAGGTTACTTAAATTTGCAATATGTATTCTTCAGTGGTATTAACTTCTTCACTTCACAGACACTGTCTGTAACTGGGACTGGTGGTCAGCTATACAGCCTAATTTAATAGTGATTCACAAATATTCACCCTTTTCAATTTTGTCATCTTTTCTATAAGTGCAATTTTGTAATTTAAGTCTAAACAGGATGAAATGACTATTTAAATTAGAATTTGAGTGCCCAAAACTTGAATTACAATAAACAATAAATCAAACATACAAGTTTCTGTCTATGAAAGCAAGGGGGAATACAGGTGGCATATACACTTAGTAAGAAGAGAATAGAAACTGCTACTGTAAGCACAGCTGCAACCTTTATTTACGTAAAGCAGAGTAAGAGATAAAGGATCTATTACCCTTCATTTTATGCTTACTATATATATATATATTCTTCTCACTAACTAATTTTATTATATATTCCTATCTTTGAGATTCCAACATGTGACAAGGAAACTAGATGGAAATATATTCCAGAAGAGCAGATGTTATTGATTTAGAATCATTCATTTGAAAATGTTAAATGTCAAGTTTTTTAATTTTTTAATTAAATCTTATTGCCATTTGATTTTATAAGCATACAAACCAGGTTAGGTCAAAATTCATGTGTCCGTTAGACTTCATCTCTATATAGGGAAAGGCAATTTTGAATTTAGTCTACTGTTCAATATAATTGTTCCTCCCAGTCCGCACAGGCCCACCATGAATTTTTACGAAAATAGTGAGTTCTGCAGGTTGGGTGTGAGAGACTGCTGGATGACAATTAAATATGTTTTCCCTTCATCCTAGTCACAATGTTGGATTAAATTCTCCAGCCTCAGTTACAGACAAGTGGCCATATAATCAGGTAAAACGATGTAGATGGGAGTATTATGTAGCCTTTCATGTCCTGCTCAGTTTTCCCTATAAACTTTCCTTTCCACACAGTCAGGAGATAAAATCTCTGAATCATCTCCTTGCAAAATATAGGAAAGCATTTCAGATTAAACAGAGGAGGAAAAATGTTCTACAATGTTGTCATTAAATTTATTTTTATTGATATTTTTATTGATTATATTTATTGATGTATTTGGTAATTTAGAGTGATTATATTTATTGATGTATTTGGTAATTTAGAGTGGTAACTCTAAACAATAAAAAGTATCAGATGACTCATGTTTTACCCATTTTTAAAATTAACTTGAAGTTCAAAGCATAGCAAATGCTTGGAAATTTTAAAGTTTACCTTTTTTTTTTTTTTTTTTTGGAAACAGAGTCTCGCTCTGTCACCCAGGTTGGAATGCAGCAGTGTAATCTTGGCTCATTGCAACCTCCACCTCCTGGGTTCAAATGATTCTTCTGCCTCAGCCTTCCCTGTAGCTGGGATTACAGGCACCTGCCACCTTGCTTGCCTCGTTTTTTTATTTTTGATAGAGACGGGGTTTCACCATGTTGGCCAAACTGGTGATCAGGAGTCTCAAACTCCTGATCTCAGGTGATTCTTCCTCCTAGACCTCTCAAAGTGCTGGGATTACAGTCATGAGCCAACACGCCTGGCCAAAAGTTTACTATTCTTAGTTTAAAAGTTTTGCAAGTGATTTGAACCCCATGATACAAAGTGACATGTTATTACCTGGTCGTGAATTTGTATTATGTACCGTTAAAGATGCTAAGTAAGTTAAAGCAGATGATTTGGCTGATTGCTCAGCCCAGTTGTGCAGCATACATTCCGCATCTCAGAATTGTTTTTTTGTTCTCAACTGATTTTTCCCTATCCATTAACACTCAAGAAGTGACAAAAATCTCATTTCTTCATTCAACTTATGACTCAGCAAAGACAATTTCTAATTCTTTTTCTTTTATTGTATTTCTTTTGTTTCATTTTTAACAAACCTGACGTTGTGAACATACCTGTTATTGTTAAAAGAACTTTCAATTTAAAGAAAATATTTTCTTCATATTAATAAAATATCTCCAAAGGGACTCTTACTATATATTTCTTAAAAATTTTACTATATTTCCTATTTTATGTTTTTCTTCTTTTTTTAACGTTATGTTTATAGGTGTAATGTACTTCATAATATTGACAAGACTTAAATGACACTAAAAAGTTATGTTTTAAGGAGTTTCTCAAAGAGACCATGCTTTAAAATTAATGTTGTGCAAATGCTTTGATAAATTAGAATGTACAAAAGTACTGAAAACATTATTTATGACAGGGCTATTCACATACATTTTTATTATTCTGGGTAGAAACTGAAAGATACAAACAGTGGATGTGATATAATCTTGTAGCTTCTCAGAGCAAAGCAGC
The DNA here is from genome assembly GCF_009761245.1 of Sapajus apella. Taxonomy (NCBI): domain Eukaryota; kingdom Metazoa; phylum Chordata; class Mammalia; order Primates; family Cebidae; genus Sapajus; species Sapajus apella. Next base: position 34,857,273 of record NW_022436949.1, read on the forward strand.
ACCTTTGGCCTTAGATTCTGAAGAATGATACCTATTTGTTATACAATCTTAGAGTAAACTGAATTTTATTTGATAGAGCGTATCTTTTAATTTAATATTTTATGTTTTACACTAAAAATATTTCAGCGTATGATAACTCTATGGGGAAATAAAAACTGATATGACTTGAAATTGAAGGAAGAGACCACTGGGAACATTTTTTTTATAGAGGTCATGCACCATTTTTCAATTTCCTTTAACTCAGTCAGAAATTTCAAGGTGTGTGTTGAACAGATGCTGGAGAGCTCAGTATTAAATAAAGTGCTCAGAAATCAGCTCCCTGTGATGTGTTAAAAGAGTTTTAACTTTCAATAATGCTTAGCATTTCAGTTTGTCTCAGAATGTTAAAAAGGCCACATTGAATCAAAACTACAAAAGAATTTGATTAAACTTGAGGTGAGATTCCCAGCGGATGACGCAATACCTGCTAAGGAGAAAGTCACTATATGAGAAGCAGAACAGTAGTCATGTATGGGGTACATGAGCAAGAGGCTGCCAGAGCAATCATTTTGACTTCATGATTTGAATGAAACAAACTTATTATGTTAACATGCTGATTGTTTAATCAAATCCAATTATTTATTGTTATGTTTTATTGTCATAGTCATATTTTCTTAGACCTGCTCCTGAATTATCAAAGGTACAACCGGTTCCAAAGGAAAACAGGTAAAGGAAATAAAAATTATTTGAAGCCTCAAGACAAAGGTGATATTTAATTTACTTATTTTTATGTTCAGATAAAATGAAATAATTATCACAAAATTATCAGGGTTCTTTTTTTTTTTTTTTTGAGACAGAGTTTCTCTCTTGTTACCCAGGCTGGAGTGCAATGGTGCGACCTCGGCTCACCGCAACCTCCGCCTCCTGGGTTCAGGCAATTCTCCTGCCTCAGCCTCCTGAGTAGCTGGGATTATAGGCATGCGCCACCATGCCCAGCTGATTTTTTTTTGTATTTTTAGTAGAGACGGGGTTTCACCATCTTGACCAGGATGATCTCGATCTCTTGACCTCGTGATCCACCCGCCTCGGCCTCCCAAAGTGCTGAGATTACAGGCATGAGCCACCATGCCCGGCCAATCAGCCCTCTTTTTAACAGCCACGTATTCATATCCACAAATCCTGGGTGGTCTCCTGAGCATGTTGAAACCAACTAAATCTAGTCTAGGTGTCTTGCTTATTAGAAAAAAAAGCTCATAAACCAGAAATCAACAATTTAAGAAGGAGTGCTATAGCTTATGTAAGGTTATCCTGCTGAAAGTGTCTCATTCTTAATTTCAAATGCCATCTGAATTTCAGAAATTATGTGGCGTGTATGGTCTGGCCTAGTGTTCCCACCCAAATCTCATTTTGAATTGTAATCCTAATTTTAATCCGCACTTGCTGAGGTGGGACCTCATGGGAGGTGATTGGATCATGGGGGTGGTTACCCCACACTGTTCTTGTGATAGTGAGTGAGTTCTTAACGCGATCTGATGATTTTATAAGGGGCTCTTCCCTCTTCACTCTGCACTTCTCTATCCTGCCACCTTGTGAAGAAGGACCTGTTTGCTTCTCCTTCTGTCATGATTGTAAGTTTCCTGAGGCCTCCCCAGCCACGTGGAACTGTGAGTCAATTAAACCTCTTTCCTTTATAAATTACAGTCTCAGGTATTTCTTGACAGCAGTATGAAAATGAAGTAATTCACTATGTAAGAAGAGAAAAAGAAGCTATGTATTTCTTTTCCAGAACGAGAAATATGTCCAAGTACAGAAGAAACACAAGGTGACTACTCTCTTTTTTTCATAAAGATAAAAGAAAATGATTTTGTAAACATTTTTACAGTAAGTCAAGAAAGTCATTTTTTAGATGATATCAGGGAAGTCATTACAAAGCAAGATTATGATGTAACAAAGTATCCTATTTCTTCTTTAAAAACATATAAATATAGAATATTGTCATTATTTTAAAACAAACATTTCAATAACCCCACTTCGGTTCATAAAGTTTTTGTATGCAATAATACATTAAGAAAATTGTAAGTATATACATACATGTATTTTATGTCATGCTTTAACTGTAACATTTAGTATATTCCGAGAACCTTTGTCAATGATAAAAATGTTTGGGAGAATGAACCAAAGAATCAATCATGCTGTATTTAAAGTGCCATTCTGGAAAATCCACTCATAACCCTTTACAGTAATTCTGATACAATCTATAAACAATGCAGCATAATTAGTTTAAACACTAAAGGAGTGGGCCTTTTCTATGCAGTAACTATTACTTAGAGTATCTGATAGCAAAGCCCTCAAGGGTTAGCAGGAAACATTCTGGTTTCTGTTTTTTCTGTCCAGACAGAATTACTGTTAGTACTTTCTAACACGTTTTCTGCCTTATTTTACTAAAGTTGGTTTTAAATATGTCTGAACTTAAGTGTCGGGACCAAATATTAAAGAAATAATGTCCTCTGATAATTCTAAGACATGTATAAACTGATAACAGGTTTTACAAGGATGTCAGAAAATATTTTTTTCTAAGGACAATCAGAAATTCAGAATGATACATTTTTGATGTAAGATAGTTGGGTAACAAAGAAACTTAAATTTTTTTCTTTAGAAACTTTTTGTCATGAAAAATTTCAAACATATTCAAAAGTAGAAAAAATAATGTGACTTTGATCCCTCTAGACTTAAGCATCAACTAATGTCAAGTTATTTTATTTAGTTGTCCTATTATTATTCTGTGCCACATACCAACTTAAAAAATTATTACCACTCTGTTAGCATAGTTCCTTTACACTGTCATATATTTAGTCAGTTTTCACATTTAGAATTAGGATTTAAATAAGGTCCATTACACTGTATTAGATTGCCTCTTAAGTTGTAGGTTGTAACTACATCTCTTTTTACTGCTTGCTACATTTGATGATAGAATAAATAGTTTTAGGGATGCCACAGTTTTAGATGTCTCCCAGGGAGATAGATGTTCCTTCCCTCGCACACACAACATTAGCAGGTAATCAGAATATTATCAGAATACTTATGAATCACCATAGAAAAGATATCATTGTCACTGATGGAAAGAGAGGAGAAAAAAGGTTGAGTACCACCAACTCTGCCTACAGTTTTCAACATCTGAAAAATCACCAGAAGAAAAAGAAAGTAGCTAGTATCTACTACTAACTGAATGGTATCATTCAGTTATCATAACATAAATGTCAGAAATAGTTTCTTGATTCTAAGTTCAATCACTTAGCACCAATGGAGTAGGCAGTCACAAAAACGCCATGATTTGAGATACTTTCAATATTTTTTCCCATTGCCAGTAAATATATCCCTATCCATGCAAGATGCAAGATATGGGAATATTCAAAACAATAAGGGGACATTTTTGAACTGCTGTGTTTACAGTGTGGCATATATGGTTAATAACAGCATAACTACAAGATCAAAAATATCATAAAGCCACAAACATTGCCAAAAGTTTTGAAAAATAATCTTTAATAATTTCACAGTACATTTGTAAATTATTTTTGTAATAAATTTAACAGGGTTAATTAACCCAGTGTCAGAAAAAAAAAAAAAAATTCTGGTTTTCTTTCTTTTTCCTTTTTATTTTTTTAATTTAAAACAAAATGGCAAATTATAATGTTAAATAAAATATCAATTAACATCTACAATGATTGACAGACAGTTGGGTAACAAAAAATTATTTTTTAAATTCTTTTAAAACATTTCATTATAAAAAATTTCACACATATTCACAATTAGAAGAAAAATAATATGACTTTGATCCATCTAGATCTAAGTTGTAAAAAAAGTCAGTTTTATTTTATTTAGTTTCCCCACCTTATTTTCTATCAAATACCAACTTAAACAATTATTACCAATCAATTAGCACAGTTCCTTTATGTTATCATATATCTAGTCAGTTTTCACATTTTTTATTTTACATTAAAAAAGTTAAGTTTAATCTAACTATGTAATAGCTGTTATAATCTCCAGTATGATTACCCCCTTAGTATCTCTCTTTACAAATGAACTTGCTCAAATTTACAAAGCTAGTAAATGGCTGGGTCAGCATTTTAACCAGTTCAGTTTCAAAGTTTATATACTGAACATAATATAAAGAGTCCTTTCTGCATGATTTGTTTTATATTTTGATACACAAAAATAATCAAAACATTAAAATACTAGCCACTTATAAACCACATTCTTAAATTCTTACAGCTGTCTCCAAAAATGAGCCATGAGCATGAGTCTGAATTATATGTCAAGTCACGTTAGCTCAGTTATATATATCTGCATGAATAATCTGTAGTATTGTCTTTGTGTAGGTATATTTTCAATGATATGAAATATTTGCTCTAATAATTACTTTGGAGGTTTTTTCATTAATTTAATTTTTTATCTAAATCTACCTAGATCTGAATCATTCTCTTTAATTGGCATGCAGTATTCCAGCCATTGAGTCTAACAGAATTAACTGATTTCTACTTTTCTCTATCACATAAGATGCTGCAACATTTATCCTTTGACATAGTTCCTCGCACATATGTGGAAAAGTTACTCTTGGCTATGTATCTTTGAAATTATGTTATTGAAATGCAGTATAAACATGCCTTTAATTAGGCACTAAAAGTTATCTCATGCATGCCTTCCCATTTAGATAAGCAGAATTCTAGGATGACCCAAGAGAGTCTTGCCTCTGGCTATCCAGGCTATGTGTTATTTCCCTTCACTTGGGTGTGACCACAATCTGAAACTTTCTTCTAACCTGCAAAATATGACAAATGTGCCAGAATTTCACTGCCATGATATTAGGTTATTTGGCAAAGATGAAGATATTTTGTAGATGTAATTAAGCACCCAAACAATTGACTTTAATTTAATCAAAGAGGGGATAATTTAATCTGAAACTGAGCTAAACATTAACTGTTTTAGTTAATCAGAGATTCTAAAGGGCAGAGCATTGAACCAGCAGAGACTCTCTGTTCATTTCTAGCCTTGAGAAAGCAACTTGATGTATATTCGACAGTCACACACATACACAAAATATGTTGCCAATAACCTATCCCTAATTATGTATCCAGTTGAGAATACAGCCCAGCTACCATCTTGATTTCATCTGTGTGAGACCCTGAGCCTAAGACTCAGTTGAGTGTTGGCTTGGACTCTAAAACCACTGAAACTGTGAGACAATAAACATATGTGGTCTTGAGTCAGTAAGTTTGTGAATATTGACCAAATAGCAATAGAAAATGCATACACTAACTTACATTTCCACTGCAGGGTAGAAACTTTCACATTTTCTCACATTCTTACCAATAGTTGATTTTATTAGATTGTTTTATATTTTTGCCAAGGTTACAAGTAAGTAATTACATCTTGTTTTATTTAGCATTACTCTGATTATTAAGAAGACTGACAATGTTTTTAAAAATATTTATTGATCATTTGTATTTCCTGTTTTGTGAATTTTTAAAAATACGTGACTTTATTCATTGAATATTTTGTCCTGTTCTTACTGACTTTTTGAAATCGTATTCTGAAAGATATAACTTGCTATATATAATTCATATGTCATCCCACAGCTGGTCACTTTGTTTATTTTATGTGTTTATTTGTTTTGATGTGAATGTGTGTGTGCATTTATGCATGTCCATATGATGTGCTTGTACATTTTTATCTTATATATATGCATGTGTTTGTTCTTTAAGAATGCTTTTCATTGCCACATCCCAAAGTCTTAGAGATATTGTCATACATAATGTTTGCAAGAGCTTTGATATATTTTTAAAAAATATTTTTCCTTCTTTTTTTTTTGACAATGGAGTCTTGCTCTGTTGCCCAGTGTAGAGTGCAGTGGTGCGATCTTGACTGACTGCAATCTCTATCTCCCAGGTTCAAGTAATTCTCCTGCCTCAGCTTCCCGAGTAGCTGGGATTGCAAGCACCCACCACCATGCCCAGTGAATATTTGTATTTTTAGTAGAGACGAGGTTTTACCCATGTTGGGCAGTCTGGTGTCGAACTGATCTCAAATGATCTGCCCACCTTTGTTTCCTAAAGTGCTAAGATTACAGGCTTGATCCACTGCACATGGGCGGTTATTGATATTTTTAAATATTTTATATTTTAATCCATTTTGGGATTTATTTTTCTGTATAGTGTACATTATTCATGCTATATACAATAAAAACCCAATATATCTAATACTCATTTTCTAGAAATTTATTCTTGTTTTGAAATATCATCTGGAACTTCTACCAATATTTCACTGTACTTATTTTTTGTTGCATTTTAACTTTCTCTTAAATATACGCTATACTCTTCATTTTGGAGTTAGTTTTTGTTGTCATCAGTATTATATAAAATCATAGGAAATGAAACTAAATAGACCTTACAAGTGAGTATTAGGTAAGAGGATAACACAGCTATGTTGTGAAAACTATAAGATTGGAACTTAAATCTTTTTTTAATAACTAGATGTATTGTACTGATTCCATAAGTATAATTTATCATGTGTAACAAGTGTAACATATTGAGGAGTTGAAAAATAAATTCTAATTTCCTTTAGAGGGCTTCTCATCTTCTGGATAAGACAAAAGAAAAAAGCATAGAGGAACCATATGTACTGGAAGTTTGTGTTACAAAATAGTTACTAACTCTGACTTTGGAAAGCACATCAGTCTGAACCCCTGGTACAAGTATGTTATTAACCAACATCTTTGGTAACTGAACATATATGTAGACATTTCTGAGAAAAAATTATCTGATATTACAGGTATATACAAGGTTCTGGTTCACAGAAAAGACTTAAATGCTAACTTTTTTATAGTATGGTATTTGTAAAATACCACAATAAGTTATTTTTTGAAAACTTCTTTACTGTAATTATTTTGATATCAAATGATGATTCCTATTGGGAATTAAGACTTCTATATCAACGGAGCCCAGAGTTGCAAAGACAGGAGGTAAACATTCTTCAGAAAAATCTATAGTTTAATAGTGGGAGAAGCTGCTCTGAATTATGCCATGTGATTATTAATCCAAGCATTATTGGTTTGTCATAAATATTTGAAACATCTATTCAGAATACAGTGCTTTAACTTTACGTTAGGTTCTTCTACCATACTGTCAGATCAAATGCTTCTAGCCCATGGGCCGTATGATGAGACCAATGTAATGCATGGGCATGAGAACACTGCTGCGTATCTTTTACTGTGAAATAATATTCCTTCAAGAAAAATGTTGGATTTGGATACCGTGGTGCTGGATAAGGCATTCTAGAAATCTACTAATGATAGTGTTAACAGACTCATTTAAGAAAGGAAGGGACATCCATATCCAGAATAGAGGGAAATTTCAGTGAAAGTAGATGATTTTCCTCTTAAGAAAAGTATCCAGGCCAGGTGCGGTGCTCACACCTGTAATCCCAGCACTTTGCGGGGCTGAAGTAGGCAGATCACGAGGTCAAGAGATTGAGACTATCCTGGCCAACATGGTGAGACCCCATATCTACTAAAAAAACCAAAAATTAGCTGGGCGTGGTGGTGTGCACCTGTAGTCCCAGCTACTCGGGAGGCTGAGGCAGAAGAATCACTTGAATCTGGGAAGTGCAGGTTGCAGTGAGCAGAGATCCTGCCACTACACTCCAGCCTGGCAACAGAGTGAGACTCTATCTCAAAATAAATAAATAAATAAAAGAATCCAATGCTATATTCTGCTACCACAGGATCACAGGTGACTGGCTTTTTCATGTGGATGAAAGATAATATATCAGGGGCTCAGAAATGGTCTCAGTTTTGGCAAGTTTGTCTGTTAAAAATCATAGTCTTCACACCAGACTTAACAAAGAAATATCCACATTGTTTAACTTATGCTTAGCCCCCATCCTTGGTGTCATGGCAACTTTCTCCATGAGCAATTGTGCAGGCAAGAAAGTAAAGAGAGTGTGTGGAATACGTAGAACATATAACCTTGTCTGCCTGACTACTAAGAGCTGACCCTGCTGTTGATATTCTCCTATAAATATAAAAACATAATACAAGTATCTTCATCCCTGCACCCCTTCTGAGAAGTTCATGCACACATCTATTTTATGATCCTCTGAGAAACAAATCTTCCAATCCCATTGTTTCCAAGATTCTGCTCATCTGGTCAACCTTTTGACCATTGTTGCCCTTGTGATTCTGTGCTATTTCAGCTGAAACAGGGGAACCAGATTCAGCTGAAACAGGGGAACCAGATGTAGTACTCCAAGTTCTACTTAAAGAGATGTTTCCTTTCACCAGAGTTTCAGGAATACTTTCAATTAGAATGCTAGTGCTGCACCAAATGTTTTCATTGATGTCAGCAAATTTATCTGTAACCAAACTTAATTTCATTCTTATTCTTCAAACCACTGTGCTACAGGTCCATTGCTATGAAATGAAGCAAAAGAGGTAATGTGGAAAACTCAGGTGCAGTGGGAGCCTGAGCCATATGCATCTGTAATTTATTTTTATCAGGAAGACATATGCAAGCCTGGTCATTTTTATGCTATTTCTACTTGATGATCATTTATACTTGTGCATGATACATTTTAGAACATGTTAAATCAAATGGAAACCAATTTATAAACAGCAGTTTACTGATTCTGTGATCAATATTTATTTTCTCCCAAATTCTAGTAATAAGACAGAAACTGTTTCTCAAAAGTGGAGAAAAAGAGTCTGGCCTTTCTCCAATATTCTGGAAGTTCCTTCAGTGATTCTCCAATTAAGGCATTACGGTAGATATATACAGTATAATGAGGTATTTGTCAAGGATACAGAGATATTTAGATCTAGATATTTAGATACAGAGATATAAATATGAAATGCAAATATCAGAATAGCTATTACAGCAGCCTAAAATTGCTGCAGGGCCTTCTGTTGCTCTGAGCCCAACTTAAAACAGCAACTTTGTGGTTAACTCATTAATGAGCCACAGAAACATACACATACGATTTTTATTCCCTCTAAAATGGAAAAAAAAAGAAGTATCATCAAAAGTTGTCCCACTTTTTCAATCACAGTCAATGCATGATGTAATAAACTGCTTTGATTTTGGAGGGTCTGTTTTTTCCAAGTCAAGACCACTGAACAGAAATTTTACTAAGATGAATAGGTTTGTTTCCTATTATCTGGGATATATGTAACATACGAATGCATCTCACATACTTGCTACTCTTTTTTCTTATTCAGCCCAATCAGCATGATGTCATGAATTCAATTGACCACTGTGATTGTCTGTGGCTAGCAATAAATATCTGGATGAACTTGATCAGTGGTGCTCAAAGTATGATCTTTGGTCTGGAACTGATTTAAAAACTGTGTGTTTATTGGCCTACAATGAGAGAAGTACAGACTGAATGTTAGCTTTCACTTATCTCATTAGAGACTGACATAAGTCCACAGACTAGCTGTCAAATAACACTGGAGAGATTATGAATAAGAATATGAGAGCTGGCATAGCCCTGAGGTAAGACCATCAAATTGTCCCATTGTCCCAGCCAGATGATAGCGAACAACTCATGGTGTTGCATGTAATTCAGTGTAATGGAGAAGAGGCATTTGTCAAAGTAATAGCCAAGTGTCAGGTAAAATTTGCTGTAGGTGAGATAACGTGCCTGGAGAAGCATTTGCAATTGGATCTTCCATCTGAGTTAGATTATTATAATCCACACACTGCTGTTATGAATCATTGACCTTTGCACAAGGTGAACAGCCAAGTGACATGAGGACATGAATAAGAATCCTCATCTCTGTATCTTGTAAGTTTTAAATGTGGCACTAATTTTTGCATTTCCTGAAGATATGTTTCAAGAATATATTTTCATTCTCCTGATAAGGGTAATTTGTAGTATTCTTTATACTATAATGGCTAGGGTGAACATTTAATGTATTTTGCATACTCAGATACTTTTCTGAGTGAAAGGGAATGCAGTAATTCTATTTGGACAGAAGATGTGAACTGGGTTTGGCAAAAATATAAATATAAGTATTTCTCAATCCACAGGTTCAGGAGCTAATGGTTGTTAGGATTCTAAAAGCCATAGGTTATGCTTATTTCAATTATTCATGTAAGGATTTATAAAATAATTACAGGGTGTCTTTGCAAGCCCCTTATACTATTGTGAGATGAACTTGTACTAAAACTCCATTCATCTTCAGATGACTATAGGCAGAGTACTGTTTTTGATCCTTGGAAAATAGCATGAAATCAAAGTGATACCTATTAAGCTTCAAACATTTGGAATAGTTCCTGTTTCTAGCTTTCTGTCACCTTTGTAAATGACCTCAGTTCCTTTAGGAATAGCATAGGAGATTAATTTTAGCATATATTTGTCAATTATAAGGGTGTTTCTATGAGAAAATCTAGCTTTTCATTGAATCAAGGGATTACAGAGCTTTGAATAAACTAAGGTCCATAATTTATTGCAACATCATCACTCTCCATGTGGCAATACAAATAAGGTTTTCTTAAACCTAAAAGTGTTTTCTAAAATATATGTGAAATAGTAATTTAGTATATTGACCTCATATTTTATTGCTAGTAATCCATCATTCATTGACCACCGCAAAGATGTTGTAGATCAAAGCATTTCAATTACGATCTTATTCTTGCTTTCTGTAATTGTATTTAAGTTTACTTTGTCTCTAATTGCTGAGTAATAGTATCTTGTTTCTGCCACTCTGGATGTAATCACACTCATGGAAATCATGTTAATCATTTCAGTGATGTCTCTTCCCAACATAATTTATGGTCTACACACTAACCACAGCAGAGTTTATGAGGATAATGTTGCTTGTCTCATTTACACAGCTTAAGCTTAAGTGAAATGAATATGCTCTTGACCTGCAAGATCGTATATCAAGCAGGTAGTTGTGCCAGCAGCACATGAAAAATACGCCCCAGAACTCCCACTTCCCTCAACCTTTGGGTTTTCTTCTCTCCATTATTCTAAGACATTTTTAGTATCTCAACCTAATTGAATCTAAGCTAACACACTTGAAGTTCAAGTTTCAATCAATGTTTCCAACTGTTAAGAGTCATTACCAACTATGTAAGCTAGCTTTTTAAATATATCCAGATAAATAAAGTTGACACATTCTAAGGACGTAGTAAATTATTCTGGGACTAACATTTTCAGGGTCCATTTCTATAAATTTGCCCAGGTTTCTGCTTATATGAATTTAAAAATATTCTTCAATTATTTACAGCATGGTTTTCTGAAATTTGAGGTTGTTCCCTGAACCACCCCAGAACTGACACAATCAAATAGAAGATATGGAGGGGAGGTCTTAAAAAATAATTATCCCTTCTTTTAAAAAAATTAAATTTAGTCAGTTTTTGACATTATTTATAATTATTCATTTTTCTTGATTCTCTTTTCCTTTCTGTTCTTTGGATTGAATATTTCTATTAATTATATCATCAAGTTAGTTGCCTATTTCTTCTGCCAGCTCAAATCTTGTGTTGGGCTCTTTTAATGACTTTTTCCTCATTTTTTAGTTGTAATTTAAAAACCATAATTTCTATTTGGTGCTTTTAAAAATCTGTCTCTTCATTTGTATTCTATACTAGTTGATTACTGTTGTCATATTATAACTTGATTTCCTAAGCATGGTTTTTAGCTCTATGAACATATTTATAGTAGCTATTTTGAAGTCTTTGTTTGATAAGTTTAACATCTTAGACTTACAGAGGCAGTTTTAGTGATTGCTTTTTATCACTCTGTGTGGGTTACTTGCCTATTTCTTTGTCTATCTTATAACTTTGCAGTTATTGTTGTAAACTGGATATTTTAGATAACACGTTGAAGCAATCCAGAATGATGATGGCACTGAAAGTTGTTGATGGTGCTGCTATTTGTCTGACTGTTAATTTTTCCAGTGGCGTTCATGGATTCAATAGAGTGTGTCTTCCCTGCACTGTGTGGCCAGTGATGTTAATGCTTATCTTTTTTTTTTCAATTATTGTTTTTACTTTAAAACTTGACTTCCTAAGGGTCAATCCTGGAACAGCACAATAAAGTGATTGGCTAATGATTGGTCAGAAGTTGTGCTTACGCATGTTGAGCCAGTTAAGAATTCCATTCTTGGTAATGGCTGTGTCTGTGGTTTGAGATTATACATTTGGGTTCAGGCACTTTGCAGTCTGCCTGTCCTTTTACTTTCTGCTCATGGAAGTCCCCATGTTCAGTGACTTTGAGGTAGTTGGAGCCCTCTCTTCTTTCTCCTGAGCATGTGTGTGCTGCTTTCGCATGTGCTCAGAATTCTGAAGCAATATAGATCTCTCTCTGGGAGCTTATCAAGGACCACTGTGTTTGTCTTATTATCCAGATTTCCCTGTTCTCTTTCTGGCTTGCCTAAATGTATGCTTTAGCATTTGTACCTAATGAGTTTCACAAATTTAGACAACTGGAATGTTGGCCTTTCCTCATGTTTACACTAGGATCTCTTATTTTTGACAATTCCTCTGGGCATGGTGATTTTCTCTATTCTTAATCAGGGCAGCCACTTGAACAGCAGAACTGCAGGTACTCATGGCCTGCCCAGGTCTGGAATAATGACTCTGCCATGAAACTCAATGGGAGGAAGGCAGCAAATTTTAGCTGAAGTGTCATAAAACCTCATTGTTCTGATTGAGGTGAAGGAGTGTTTCTTAAATTACTATTAGCAAATTATTTGGTTGCCTTGCTTGGAAAAGGTCTTGACGTGTGTGTGATGGATTATATATTGTTTACTGAGAAATGATGGCAATGAACACTGAGCCACCTCCAGCCGCCTCCAGGCAGGGCATTATAGAATAGTAGCAGCATACCCATCATGCAGTAGTTAAAGCAGTTCCCAGTTCCCAAAACACAGGATACATGACCTTGTCTCCATTGCTAAGTCGCAAAGAGTACTTTCTAGCTTATATTTATTTTAGTAGTGAACAGGCAGTATCTGCCTGTTTAGTCTATCTTTATTCTATGAAAAAACACTGAACACCTGCTTATTAAAAATAATCTCTTGTTCACAAAGAATACATACGTGGGTCAGAGTCTGCTCTGGGCTCTCAGCTGGGAATGCTGTCAGTCCCCTGACGTCCCACACTGTTTCCCACTTTTGCATTCTATCTTTGTGTCTGTTTCTTAATTCCTTCGGCGCCACGTGGGTTGGGATCTCCACAACCGAGGTCGTCTCAGCAAAGCCTTTATTCAATTTCTAGATTCATGGAGTGATTGCTTTTGATGGTTTTCTCCAGTTTAATTTTTCTTTTCAGTGAAAGAATATGCTGATATTCTGGAAGTCACACTCATTGAGTAAATGTTTAGTCTTAGACACCATAGATTTCATTACGAGAAATTTGATTTAGCTCTTTTTTATATTTTCTATATTTTGATAAAATATTTGGCATATGAGATATAGCTACGATAAGCGGTTTGTCATCCTCATCTGTTAATTTAAGTTTGGAATCAGATTTAATTGATTCACATTTTTCTTATTTTGTGTTATTTTTCCTATTTCTTTGCGTTCCTGATTATTTGTTTGTTTTTGGATGCAAAACTTTGTGACTATTACTTTTCCTGTGTGCAGCATAGTTCATATTCTTATGGATAGTCTTGAATAATCTTAATGAAATGTAATAAAGTAGCTTGGAAACATTTTTACATTTCTGGGCTTGCTTTTAATATTTGGCAGTTGTTACTGTAATCGTGCTCAGTTTCGGGCTATTTCTTACTCCTGTGGTAAGACAGTTCTCTGTCCACTACTCTGTCTACCATTCTATGTTTCAGAGTTTATTTCCAGCAGTGTGTGAGCACAAGTCATTGTTAGCACCAGTGTGTGTATGTGCGTGTGTGTGTGTGGAGGTGGGTGCATGTAGGCATGTACGCTTGTGTTTCTCTCTTGATACTCCGTCTTAGTCTCTTGGTCTCCCTAAACTTTCAGCTTTCACTTCTCATTTCCAGGCATCTGCCAGCAGTTCATGGATTTCTCCAACCTGAACCATGGACTGGAAACTCCGTCAAGGTATTTAGCTGTAACAAACGTGGTTCAGCTAATGTGTTCTCAACTCATAGGTATCATTTCCAGTTTTTGCTTCTGTCCATTTATATATATGCAAAAAATTGACAAAGTAAATAAAATTACTATTTTATTTACTTTGTCAATTTTTTGCATATATTCAGGAGGAATAAGTTTCTTAAATTAACTGTCAGATCTAATTAAATTATTAGTAAGAAACCTAATGAACACATATGTAATTTAAACAAAGAATAGTAAAACTGTGACAACTAAAAAAAATGACTTCTTAATCTTTTAAATTAGCAGATAAAATAATTGACTTCATAGATACCTATATCTTCAGGAACAACTTATCTATTAGTGCCTGTGGCCTACAGTAATTTTAGATGCCCACTCAAATGTGTTAATTTCTATTAAAATCAGAAAAACAAATAAATAAGCTTTTAGGTAAAAATAATTCCCAATATGTATTCTTGACTTTATATCAGTGAAGTTGTAAAATACATATATTTTTTTAAATGGAGAAAGGAAATCGTAAAGACTAAAATGCCCACAAAAGCCATAATGCAGTCTCATATTAATCTGTTGCTCTTATTCATGATTGTAAACCTTCGTACTTGATTCACTGTCTTCCTTTATATTGAGAGATAATTTATATTTATGATGATTTCAACAGTCAAGTGTATAAATTATTCAGCAGCCCGATCCAGCCATTTGCTTGAAATTTTCAACGCTAGTGATATTCACCATCAATGTTCTTCAAGCACTCACTCCCACATTCTTAACCTCCACCTTGTGATTACTTAGAAATGCTCTACTCTGAAACAGTAGCTTTAAATTCTTCATCTTTGCATTATAATTTCTGATTGTTACAGCAGTCTAATTTTGTTTCTTAGACTGCTCTTCAAACTCTAGCCCTCCGATTTCAGTCATTCATCTCAATTCAATCTCTGTATCTACATTTCTTTCCCTAAACTATTTTTACGATCCTTGACTACAAATTTGTCAAGATGCTCAACTTTTATATCTATTATATATAAGTAAAGAAATGCCACCTCTGACTCACTGTAGTTATTTGACTAATTTTGACTTAAGGCAGGGTCTCTGAGTGCTATTAGAGAAAATAACTCATATAGAATGTTGGCAGTAAATCGGTGTCCAATTTTAACTGACCCCACAAAGCTTTCCTAAAATCTCAAGGTTTTGCTATTATTTTCTCACACTTACTCTAACAAACATTAGAACGTTTGTCCACTATCAAAACTACAACTTCATTATGCCTTTGCTCACATCAGGAGGTGACCAAGGTGGTTTAAACCATTAACTAGGAAACTTTCATGTCTCAATTCACGTCTACATTTTTAATAGCATTCACACCTACATTTCCTTCCCTCTAACAAAAGTAAAAGTATCTTTTCTCTTCATCAAGTCCAGTGCCTCCATGAGTGACTCAACCATGCTTTAAAGAACAACTGATAGTAATCCTTACAAAACTTTAATTACCATACAAAATACTGATGGATCCTGCTTAGCATACTGATTTAGGATAGGACCTCAGATTTATATTTTTAATGAGTTTTGGGAGGATGTGAATGCTTCTGGTTTATAGAACATGCTTTATGTAAAATGAATATATTTTACCATATTAATTACCCTTTTTTCTTTACCTTTAACATCTTTTGTTTCTCCCGTATTTTTACATTTTTATTTAATCTCAAGTTGTCATCTTATATATTAGAAAATATTTCTTGATATAAGAAATAATAACTTGATATAATAATAATAATTTCTTGATATAAGAAATAATACAAAAATAATAACTCTACTTATTGTTATCTATTTCCTTCCTTCTGCAAATTTCATGTGAACGGGATTTAAAATTTACCCTCGAATTTCTTTTTTCCTAATTATTTGTCAGTGTTATTGCAATCTGGTTTCCACCCCCTTGATTTTACTAAACTTGGTATTGAGATAGTTACCAAAGAACTTTAACAAATTCTACTTTAACCAAAGAACTTTAAACAAATTTAAACAAATTTACCAAAGAACTTAAAAAAAATTCTAAACCAATGAATATTTTTCTTCATTTCTTTGCTTATTTTTATTTTATGTATATTTTATTGTTCTGTGGTTATAATGCCATACCATTTTCCTTTCTGGATATATTTCATGTTTCCTCTCTTTCTATTTCAACCATACTACAATATCCTTTCTCTTTTGTGTACATTTTCTTTTCTGCTGATTTTCTGTTTTTAGCCCTTTCCCCTCTTCTCAGAACATCCTTCCTAGGTGATGGTCGTGTACATTTCCTCAGTCACTACCTCTATGTTGATTTTCCGTGTGTGTGTGTGTGTGTGTGTGTGTGTGTGTGTGTGTGTGTGTGTGTTTTAACCCATAGTCAATGTTTATTTTCCTTATCCTGAAGCCATAAATTAAGCTACCTACTCAAGAAAAACATGTGGATTGTTTCTCAGAATCTCCAACTTCAGTCCAAAACGGATCTTATCCTTCTCCCATGTCATCCCTCAGATTATTTTAATTTCCTGTGTTTCCTGTCTCAGAGAATGCCAACCTCTTCCACAGTCACACAAACTAAAATCTCAAGCCTCACGAACTACACAACTCCTTCTATCATTGCATAGACAGCCCACAAATGAACAGCTCCCCTTGAGTCAATCCCCTAATTATTTGTTAAATGCATCCACTTCTCTACATACTACCTGCCATTTTTTCATTTGCATCACCATTACCATTTTTCACTTTGATTCCCATATCTATTCCAAACTCTTCTTAATGTTGCTTTTCCTTTGTCCCACTGCATATTTATTTCTTAGAGAAGACATAAAAATTGTTCTAAAATGCAAATATCTCCATTCCACTTGTCTACCTAATGGTATTTAAGAGCTTCCATTATCTTCAGTAAAAAGTTCACACATTTTAGTGAGCCATATATACATATAAGCATTTCTTTATAAACTTACCCATGTTTATCTTTTCAGTCTTTTATAAACCACTATTACTTTGTGTTAAAAATATAGTAACTGTCTTCTTACTTCCCAAATACGTCATTCTTTATCTTCCTTTCTTATGTGTGCTACGCTGTACCAATAACTCTCTTGTTTTATTTCTATCACAAGTTCCTCTCAACCTCAAAAGCCTCTGAGATCAGTACATACATTTGTTAGCTATTATCCCTCTGTTCCCTTATATTCCAAGGAATACGCCTATTACAGTGTTTTATCTAGCAATATTATTGTATTTTACTTATTTGTAGTTCTCGTCACTGTGCATTTTTTGAGTGCAGTAATATTGCATATCATTCTAATTACAACTACAATAGAGCTAAATCCACAATAAGCATGAATTAAATGCCTTTTTTAGGGGCTGGTCATGGTGGCTTACACCTGTAATCCCGGCACTTTGGTAGTGGATCACTTGAGGTCAGGAATTCGAGACCAGCCTGACCAACGTGGCAAAACACCGACTCTACAAATACAAAAAATTAGCCGAGTATGGTTATTTGGGAGCAGCAACTATTCAGGAAGCTGATGGAGGAGAATCGCTTGAACCCGGGAGGAGGAGATTGTAGTAAGCTGAGATCGCACTGTGGCACTCCAGCCAGAGTGTCAGAGTGAGACTCTGTCTCAATAAAAAAAAAAGCTATTTAAAAGAAGACTTAAATAAAGAAGTCCTCACATAAAATATTATTTATAATTAGCTTTTAAAGACTGTTGTAATATCCATTTTGTCTGAAGCTGAATAGAAATTATTCAGCAAGTTATTGACCTAAGTAATGGTCAATAACTATTAACTCTATAATGGGCTTCTCTATGTTTTGGTATATTTTTCTTGCTAAAAGTAGCTTCAGCTTAAGCAGGTTACATATGACATTTTGACCACAGTCCTAAGAAAGTGTATTCTAAATATTTTTTTGATTGGGTGTGTCATCATCAGTATAAAAATTAATAAAATTTTAGATCAGAGTATTATATAAATATCTATATGTTATATTGTTTACAATTTATTTTCTCTTAGTCAAAGGATATAATGGTTGAAATATAAAATATATACAATGAAATATATATGTATTTATTCTTATATTGGGAAAATAGAATGTTGAAGTAAATCAAAGAATATTTTATCTAAGGGAAACAATGATATTTCTTCTGTCTCTTTTTTCTTATGAAAAAGATTAGATACCTATAACACAAATAAACAACCTATATTGAAAATACTTTCACAATGAAGCAAACATAAATCTGTGTATGTATATATATATGTATTTATATATATATATATATATATAAATACATATATATATTTAATTATTTCTCTTGAAGCTTCAACTTAATATTCCAAAATTAAATTTGGCTTCTCTTTACTTCCCAAGTCCCTTTCTCTTCCTGTGCTTATTATATCAGTGAAATCATTTATAATTTCTAGAAGCCAGAAACCTGACCTTCAACAGATGATTTGTACTTTGTTCTTAACACTGACAAGCTAATAACTAATGAGACATTTTGATTCTATCTCCTAAGTATCTTATAGATGAATCTATACTGCAAAATCATATGACATTCTACTTTATCAATATCAACAAAATGTTTTTGACTTGCAGATATTTCAAATAAGAAGTATGGCACACCCCTGTTAGGTTTATCTTAGCTGTAATGGTAAACTGGAAAGCAAAATACGGAAGTTTGGAATTAGTTGCGAGGAGACCAGTAGCAAGTAATTACTTCATGTTGAACCTCCCCAAGCCTGACCGTAAGCAGTAGAGCTTTTCAGTTGATCTAAGTTTTTCTGTAGATTTCTGTTACTGTGCATCTGAACAGATCAACCAACTTTAGGACTTTTTTTTTTTTTTCAGCAACTAAGAAGCATTTGAAAGCTGTACCCACGTATCTTCCTTAATCTGATGTTTGGATTGTTTATTTCTTTTTTAGTGGTAACCTGCAGAGCAATCAGGCTCCACTCTAGCTGAAGTCATGGTTTTGGCCAGTCTTGCACATGGATTATACTTTTGCAGTCTTTCCTAGTCACCAAGTCAGTATTAGTGAGGGAATGTGTTCTCTTTCTGGGTCCACCAGGGGGCGTAGTTTTAAGGGCAAGAACTTCCCAGCACCACGCCCCCCTACCAACTCTCTCCATCCAGGAGATTTAATGGTTTATGTTTACATTTCGAGGGCTCAGAAAGAAACAAAAAGTCAGCTACTCAAGCGCAAGTTCTAAGGAACTCCTTTTATTGGCCAGGGCTCTTAGAGAAGGTGGGGGTTCCTCCCAGGTTAAAAGTCCCCTTCTTCCACACCCCTTCGGACTCCGTGTTTGGGTCCCCTTCCACAAACATTCCCTTTGTGGAAGCTGTTTTTCTCTCTCCTGGATTTTCCTTCTGGAGTCCCCTTCCACACTCTCGTGGAAGCCTGCCTTCCCCTCCTAAACTCCATTTCTGTCTATTCCCCTCCACTCAGTGTGGAAGCTGCTTTCCTCTCCTGAATTCCCTCTGTCTGGATTCTCTCACTCAGTATGAGAGTTAGCTGTTTCTTTCTCTCTCCTCCTGTTTTCTCTCTCTTTAAATAAATCACTTTCTACAAATACTTTTGAGTCCCGCATTTACTGCACACTGCACCGTGGTCCCCTCTCTCATTCTTGAGAAGGCAGGAGACCAAGTACCTGGAGAAACATCCTCTGAGGGGAGCTGAGGGCACCCTGAACCCCAGTATTACATTTGTAACTGAAAGGATAAGGGCTTGAGGAAACAGGTAGCCTATTCTCCATGATATGCTTACTTCACATGGCATGCCTGTGTCAGAACATCTCATGTACTCCATAAATATTTACACCTACTATTTACACATAAAAAGATAAAAAGTTTAAAAATAGAATTTATAAATTCAAAATCCTGCTTAAGGTTGTGGATTAATTACTTATATTTCACCTGCAGCACTAGGGTGTATTCAGTAAAAATTTGATCAGGGAATTTTTTAAACAGTAGTCTATAATTAAGATTAAAATAATTTTTTTTTTGCAGTAGAAATACTTTTAAAATCCAAAAATAAACATGTGTCATCTTGATTAATAATCATAAGTTCAGTACATCCATTTAACAGCACATTGAACACAGTTTATTTTTGACTCTTTATATAAATAAAAATATGTAGAATATGTGTATTTTATGTCTGACTTCTTCATTCAGTATTATGTTTATGAGATTCATTCAGTTGGACAGCAATTTTTAAATTTACATTCATTACATAAAGTACTATTGTTAGCAGCAAGGAGTATATATGGGTCTGCAGAAACCTCAATTCTTGCCTCCTCAGAAGAAAGAATTTGTCAGAGGGGAAAAAGGCAGAGAGACCAAGGCAAGTTTTAGAGCCAGAGGGAAAGTTTATTAAAAACTTTAGAGCAGGAATGAAAGGAAGTAAAGTAGCGTTGGAAGAGGGCCAAGCGGGCAACTTGAAAAATCAAATGCATGGTTTGGACTTTGATTCAGGGATTTCTATGTGGCAGGCTTCCAGGGGGTTTTGTCCCTTCTCCCCTGATTCTTTGGGTTGGGCTGCCTGCACTTGAGATAGGCTGTCTGCAGTTGGGAGGGGCTGCCAGCACTTGGGAGGGGCGGCATGCACCATGTATTTACTGGAGTTGTATGTGTGCTGACTGCAGGGGTTCTCCCCTTACCAGTCAAATGATTCCTGGAAGGTCATATACTAGTTAAACTTCACAATTTTGCCTCCTAGTGATCATGCTTGAGCCCAATCGCCCAGCTCCGGACACTTTATCAGGAAGTGGCTGACCACCAGCTTCAGATGTTTCTGTCTATTGGGAGGTTGCCTTTCCCTGGCACTGGCTGTGACCAGTTATTTTGGAGAGACAGTTAACAACCACTTGACCATTACCTGATGGTCAGTTGACATTTCTGGTTGTGGGGGTGGTCTCCTGTCCTGCTCATGTCTGACTAGCTACCTACTGTACCACTATACCGAACTGTACTGTATTCCATAGCTATGTGACATTTAGATACTCTACTGTTACTAAACATTATGATTTTGGTATATTTCCCAGAGGTTGACTATAAAAGTACTATTTCATGAGTATACTAGTATATGTCTTTTGGTGAATAATGTACACCTATTTAGGGAAGGAGTATAAATAGGACATGAAATTCTGAAACCTCCATTGCAAAATTACAACTGAGACAGTGAAAGAGATCTGACTTAACCAACTCCATCTCCTTTCTAAACTCCACGCTGTCCTTGTTCATTCCTGGGCGTACGCTGAACTAACTTTGTGGGGGAACTCAGTTTATCATTTAAAAAAAAGACAATCATAACTTTTGTCCAAAACAAACCTTCTTTTTGCCTGGGACCTAGTAGTTTAGGAGTCATACAGCTGTAGGCTACAAGATTCTGACATTCCCTAAACTGCTTCTAAAATCAGTGCTTGATGTATTTTGCAGACCCTGTACTTTATGGATCAGCTGGTACCACTCAGACTGATAAACTGCCTCATCCAATCTTGTGCCCGCCCCCCACCAAGGTACTGACTTAGCGCAAGTTTCAAGTCCTCACGATTTCATCTCTGACCTAACCAAGAGCCAGTGCTCTTGACTCACTGGCTTTCCCCCAACCACCAAATCATCCTTAACACCACTAATCCCCAAATGCTTGGGGAAGACTGATTTAAGTAATGATAAAACTCTGGTTGGTCTCCTGCTCAGCTAGCTCTGCATGAATTAATCTTTCTTTGTTGGAATTCCCCTGTCTTGATAAATCAGCTCTATATGCTTCCAGAGAGCAGTGGACAAAGTGAACCCACTGGGCGATTACAATTCTGGCTCACAGGACGTGTCATTTACCTTTGTAAAGACGTGTAGTTTTCACATTCACAGTCTATCAGTGTCTATTGCTTTAAATTCTCAACATGTTTGATGATTTCAGTCTTTTAATTACCTGGTAAGACTGTAGTGGTGTCAGTTTGACAACCAAAATGAGTGACCAAGGCAGGTGACCCCAATCAATTGAGGTTTATTGAGCCTGCTTGAGGGCTTGCCCATGAAAAACACAAGTAACAGGTGCATCTGTGGCTATTGATTCCAAAGAGGTTCTCAAGAGGTTTTATATTCATACATTTTCCCTTAAATAAAAGGGAGGCAGTGAGACAAATGGTCATATACATGTGAGACTTTAGTTAATGCCCAGTAAATCTACATTTTACGCAATATAAGGTGAACATAGGAAGAAAATAAACATCTCAGGGAGGGATAAAGGAATGATCAATTTCATCTTGTCTTTGTTTTGTACCTGGGAAGATAAATCAGTAACGGACATTATCAGTGTGACTCTCATAAAACGGCTGCTTTCTGTTCAGCCTTTAGGGAAGAAAGCCTAATGGTGGCTACTAAGTGGGGATGGGGGTGGCGTACAAGAGGCCTATCTGACTTCCCAGACTGCTATGGCTGGGAACTCAGATTCCAGGGTTCTCCAGGGTCTCCTCAGTGAAGAGTGGATCTGTTTAGTCAGTTTGGGGGCTTAAAATTTTATTTTTATTTCTCAAACTGTAGATTTATTCTATATCTCCCTGATGGTTAATTAGATTACTGAGCATCTCACTTGCTTATTGGCCAATAGAATATCCTCTTCTGTGAAATATCCTCTTCTGTGAAAAGTCTCAGTTTTTCTGTTGAATGTTCTATCTTTTCTATACTGATTTACAAGAAGTCTATTTGTTTATTAAGTTTCGGTTAATAAATTGCATTGAATATCTTTTCTCCCTAAACCCTTGGTGATTACATCTTTTTGCCATCACTACAGGTTTTCATTTTTTAGAATGTTATATAATTGGAATTATACAATACATATTCATTTTAGACTGACTTATTTAACTTGTCAATATGCATTTAACGTTTATATGTCTTTATAGGACATGATATCTTATTTTTAAATCATTGGATAATAATCCATAGTGTGAATTTCAGTTGTATCTAGTTTTGAGTGATTATACATAAAGCTGCTATAAACATTGGCATCCAAGCTTTTGTGTGGCCATAAGTTTTCACATAGTATGGGTAAATATCTAGGAGTGTGACTGCTTAGTCATATGGTAATACTATGTTCGGCTTTGTAAGAAACTGCCATACTTTCTTTTAAAATGACTACAACATGTTACACACCCACTGGCAATAATTGAAACCACGTGTTTCTCACATCTTCACCAGCCAATGGTATTTTCAGGTTTTGCACTTTAAGCAATCTAATAAGTGTGTGAAATACTGTTGGAAATACAATTTTTAATACTGTCTCTCATGCAGCAAACTTGTTAAATTCAATTTTCATTTTTTAAAATTTCTATTTTATATGTTAGACGTATTTAAATTTACCTGTGCTATTCTTTTTGAATCTGGAGTTAGATTTATTACTTTAAATAAATTAATCAATTCTCCACACATCATTCTCTCTCTTCAAAACAATCCAATGAGAGTTTGATGGGTAGTACTATGTATACGAAAATGGAGTTTCTTGCACCATAAGTGACATAAAATATAAACCTGAAAGTGTATGTAGAAATTCTGATACTTCTGCATACCTTTTCTTTTGCCAGATGGGGAGAAATCTAATTTCCTGAGCTTAGTAAACAAATCCTCTACTGGAAAAAAAAAAGAAAAGAAAAAATATAAAAAAAAAAAAAGGGAAGGTCTCTAGTTTACAGCTCTTTAGAAAGTAAATGAATTACTCTGTTTCACTTTCCTTTGAAATGTAAACACACACCATTGGGTAGATAAATCTGTCTCCATTTAATCCTCTTGAATCACTCTAACTCCCCTCAATGGTGTCTCTTAAACTAGATTACTGTAGATTTCTTTGCTTAAAACATCTTAGCTGTGCCTAAATTTGAAAAATATTCATATTGCTTTTTATACTATTAGTAGATTAACTCTGCATTTTCTCTACACACAATTATATGATTATTTTATGTTTTTTTCCTACCTAAACGGACTGGCTAGGGCATCTAGTTCAATGTTGAACATATTTGATGATAGTAGGCCATTACTGGACCTTTCCATTTCCAGGGAAAAATCTTCAAATTTTTATTGTTAAGTAATGTACTGTTAGAGGTACTATCTTTTCACAAAAATAATTTATCAGGAGTTTCCTTCTATTTCTAGTTTACTATGAGTTTTTCACATAAATGGATGTTAAATATTACCAAATTCTTTTCTGTGTAGAAAATGACTTAGTTTTTGTCTTTAATGTAGTGAAATACTTTGATTTTTCAAATGTAAAATCACTTCTTGACTGAACAACTATTTGAATAATGTTAGACATAATATGCTAATATTTTGTTTAGAAATATTCATCTATGTTCATAAAAATGACTGTAATTTTTCTTTTTTATAAAGTCCTTGTTTATGTTTGGTAACTTTACAACATTTGGCAGCCTGAGATTATTCTGTGAGTAAATATAAATCAAATTTTTGCTTACTAAAATAGACATAGAAATATTTGGTTTAAAATTTTTTCCATGTCAATGTCATAACTTATTTTTCTAGAGATTTACTGATTTTATCTAAATGATAATTGTTATTAACATACACTTTTATAATACACTCATAGAGAGACAGTATTTGTAAAATTTGTAATAATGTTCAATTTGCTATATTTTTTCTGCTACTATGTATGTCTCCTTCCCCTATTATTTCTTTTATTAATTTTTGCTATCCCTATTATTTCTAATAATTACTTTTAGATTATATACTTTTAGTTAAATATTGTCTTAGAATTACCATTCTTAATTATCTTTTCAAATAGCCAAATTTGCCATTTCTCTATTTTCTATTTTATTAAAGTCTGCTGTTATAACATTTATTAATCTTTTCAATTTTTTGAGTTAAATTTGCTTTCATTCTGCTTCATTAATTAATATTTAGCCTTTTCCTAGAACAGTTCCCTTATTATTCAGCAATGAGACTACTTTATATATTGCAGGTAAAATCTCTCTGTTAGATTTAAGTATTACAGTTTTTGCATTGTATTTTTATTTTTTCGCAACATTTTTAAATTTAGGTCATGTTTAATGAGATATAAATTACATAAAGAATCTTTTGTAAATTTAAGTAGTTTCAACAAATGTATACAGTCAAGCAACTACCACTTCAATCAAGATGTAGATTATTACCACTACAGAAGAAAGCTCCCTAAAGCCTCTTTGCTATGAAACTTCTTCAGTACCCTGGCCCTGATCTTTTACTTGTAATTATACTTTTCTAAAAAAAGAATGTTAATAATATAAATTATAATTTATGCAGGCTTTCTTTCTTCTAGCGTTTTTAACTTAATGTAATATTTATAATAATATTTATTCATAATTATTTATCATAGTTTTCTTTTAAGAAAATATTACAATATATTGACTTATCACAAATTATTTCACCACTTTTTAATTGATAGAAATTTTAGTTCCTTCTAATTTGAGGCTATTATGCAGAAAGCTGCTGTAGGCACCATTTGATCCTGAAATGATTTTTATTTCTTACTGGCAGGGGGTGGATTAGACATACTGCCAATTTAGATTATTGTAATCCATTCAGAGATTAGAACATTTAAAAACTTAACTTCTGTCAGAATATGGTATTATTTCTTCCTGTGGTGATATTTTAAATGCTTCGAGTATTCACCAGGGCCTTTCAAGTTTAGTAAATCTGAAATCCATTTTTACCCCTAGTTCTTTAATTCTGATAAAAGTCTGGTCAGTTTCTCTGCTTCTCAGTGGTTGGGAACATCAAATGATCTATAGAGAAATGCTGAGGTCAGCTCATTTGGTTTCTCTTCTCTTAAATATTTTACCATATAGATCCTAACTACTATGTTAACTGTGTGATATTTATACATTATTGTTAATATCAGCAGAAAGATTGATCTGAAACAGACATCAGTAATTACCAGAAACAGATTCTAGGAATATGTGAAAAACAAAACACAAAAAATAAAGGTATCTCTGTAATTAGTAAATGTATGATTTATAGTTTACTTTAATATGACTATGAAGATATTCTAATTATAATAATAGTTTACAAAATACAACTTCAATCATTATTTTGAAAAGTAATGTTTGGAACAGTGAAAACATGTTACATGCATACCAAATATCTGAGTTTTATTTTCTTTGAAATTTATATTATTAACTAGATAATGAAAAGATGTGAATCAGAGGGAAGTAGATAAATAATAAGTTAGAGGTAGAATTTTAAGACATTTTGATAACATTGAAAAGTAAAGATAATCAACTAATAAATTATTAATAATTCACTTCTGTTTATTTGTGATACTAGTTTCTTAAAACTACTGTAAGAAATTTGATGGTTGCACACAACATACATTTATTCCCTCACAGTTCTTGAGACTAGAGATCTAAAATCAATTTTATTGGATAAAGAATAAAGTGACACCAGGATTGCATTCCCTCTGGAGACTCTTGGGAGAATCATTTCCTTTTTTCTTGAAGCTTATAGTTGCTACCATTATTCCTTGACTTTTGACCACATCATTCCAATGTCTTCTTCTGTGAACAAATTACCTTTTATATCTGTCAAGTCTTTTTATGCCTCCGTCTTCTAAAGGTACATGTGATTGCATTTAGGGACTACCAAGATGATCAAAATAATTCTCCCTATTTGAAGATCTTTATTTTAAGCACATCTGAAAAACAAAACCTGCAATTAATAGTAGGAACAAATATAAAACTTAGAACAGAACTAAATGAAATAGACTTAAAAAAATGAAAAGAATCAGTGATAAAAGGATTATTTTCTGAAAAATTAAAAAAAAATAAATCTCTTGCTAGACTCATAAAGAAAAAGAAAATGAGGGAAGATTCCAATAAAAGAAATCAGAAATGAGAAAGGAGACATTACAGCTAATATCACAGAAATACACAATATATTCAGAGACTATTAGGAACAACTACAAACTAAAAGAAAAAAGGAAACCCTAGAGAAAAGAAATTCCTGGACACATACAACCTATCAAGATTGAATCAAGGAGAAATAGAATACCTCAAAAGACCAATAACAAATAATGAAATTAATCAGTAATAATAAGTCCCTAAACAAAAAAAGTTCTCTCCTGGATGGATTTTCTGAAGAATTCTGCTGAACTTTCAAAGAACAAGCACCAGTTCTCCTCAAATCATACCCCCCCCAAAAAAAATGGAAGAGAAGGAAATTTTCACTTTCTCATTCCATGAGGCCAATATTACTCAGATGCCAAAACCAGACAAGAATGCAACAAAAAATAAAACTATTGTTAGTTTTCCTTGATAAAAATAGGTATAAAATTTTTCAAAAAATGCTAAGAAACTGAATCCAATGCCAAAATTATAAAACTACTGGAGTAAAACATAGAAAAAGCACGTCATAGCATTGATCTAGGCAAATATTTTATGGCTAAGGTATCAAAAGCACAGACAACAAAAATAAAAATAGACAAATGGAACTATATTACACTAAAAGCTTCTGTACATCTAACGGAACAAAAGAGCAAAGAGACAAAATGTCTAATGGGAAAAAATATTTGTAACTGATTCACTTAACAGGAGACTATTATTCAGAATACAAAAAGAACTTGAACAACTCAGTAGCATATCAGAAGTTCACCAAATTATTTTGTGAATATCAAAATACTTATTCTAAAGTTTTTATAGAGAGGCAAAAATCCAGAAGAGTCAACATAATATTGAAGAAGAAGGACAAATTGTAATACTGATATTACCCAACATCAAGTCATGTTTTAAAGCTGTAATAATCAAGACAATGTTTTATTGGCAAGAGTGGACATATAGGTCAAAGGAACAGAATAGAGAGCCCAGAAATAGCTTCATATAAATATACGCAAAATGAATCATGGAATTCAATGTAAAAGGCAAATCTATAAAACTCCTAAAAATACTATTGGAAAAAAAGTAAAATTCCTGGGACTTGGCAATGACTTTTTACATGCAACACAAAAAGCACCATCCATGAAAAAGTGACAGTTGGAATTCATTAAAATTAAAAACTTCTGCTCTGTGAATTGCACTGTCAAAACAATGAATAGGCAAGATAAAGATTGGGAGAAAATATTTGCAAAAGACATAGCTGATAAATGACTGTCATGTAAAATATACAAAGAACTTTTAAAACAACAATAAGAACACAAATAACTTGGTTAAATGATGGACTAAAGACCTTAGCAAATGCCTAAATAAAGAAGATACATGGGTGGGAAACAAGCATGTGAAAAAATGCTTCACATTATGTCATCAGGAAAATGCAAATTAAAACAGCAATGACATATTACTATATACCTATTTGTATGACTAAAATTCAAAATACTGATAACATGAAATGCTGGCAAGTTTGTAAGGCAATTAAAATGGAAAATGACACAGCCACTTGAAAGACAATTTGGTGGTTTGCTGAAAAACTAAACATGCTTTTTCCATAGAACCCAGCACGGATATTCCTTGGTGTTTACTCAAAAGATCTGAAAATGTCTTTTTACACAAGAACCTGAACATGGATGTTTATTACACCTTCATTCGTAATTCCCTCAAATTGAATGAATGTCTTTGGGTAGGTGAATGTATAAATAAACTGTGGTACCTCCAGAAAAAAAAAAATTCAGTGTCAAAAAGAAATGTGTCATCCAGCCACAAAAAAATATAGAGGAAAGTTAATAAGTGAAAGAAACCAGTCTGAAAAAACTCTACATACTGAATGATTCCAACTACATGCCATTCTGGAAAAGGATAAACAAGGGAGACAATGAAAAGATTGCTTGGAATTTGGAGGTACAAAGGGATGACTAGGCAGAGCACAGATAAATTTTAGCACACTGAAAATACTCCGTATGTTATTATAATGGTGGATATATGCAATCATATATTTGTTCCAATGTGTAGAATATATAGCACCAAGAGTAAACCATTCAGTTCAGCATTTAGGGTTCCAAATATTTCTAGGTTGCTGTAGTTAGATTAAGTTGTCACAGGCAATCAATTTAGAATCATTTTCATTATCTTTTAGTCATTTTATTTTATTATTTTTATAATACTGTAACATAATTTAAACATCATAGAAAAATACAACAAAAACAGAAGTTCCTGTGTTATAGTAAGCATTTTAAGTTTGGAGAGCTGGAGTGAAATATTATCGCATAGCTTAATTATTGAGCATGATTTGAAGAGGACTAGAGGCAATGTAGTAGTCCAATTAGGAAGATATTACACTGATTCAGGAAAGAGAAACTAAGAAAAATGTTTATATATATATATATGAAGAAATGATTACTAAAGTAATATTTATTAAATGACCTTGACAGTATTTTATAATAAATTAATTATGAGGCATCTGGGGCTATGTTTACCTAAGATGGAAAACCTAGAAAAGCACTTGATTTTAAGTGACTTGTGATATCCTGATTTTATAACAAACATGCTAAAATTGATATTTGGTTGGGATTCCATATAATGTTCTCAAATAGGTAGTCAGAAATATAAGTTTATGTTTAAGAGGAGGGAGCTTCTATGCAGATCCAAATTTGTGAGATAGCATAACTGTTTGAAGCCTGGTTTCACCTCTTACTATATATACGTAAAACCTTAGGAAAATTACTCTCTTTGACTCTGAGTTTTCAATTTAAAATAATAGAAAATAAATGATATCTACTTCAGATATTTGTCATAAAGAATAAATATTTACCATGTAGACCAGGAACCTATTTAGAAATAAAGGGCAATAAATATTTGTTCTTTATGTCATGCTGATAGTGGTGTTGATATTTGTAATGTACTACATATTTCACTTTTACTAAGAATGAATAATTTATGTCAAAATTAGCAGTAAAGTTCCCATGAAAAGGAACAAAATCTTGTAATGTTGATATCTTCTAACCATATCAATAATGTTGACATTATATCAATCATATATCAATCTATAGCTACTCTATTGCTTATAAATTTTGAATCACTAGGGAGGCAATTTTAACGTGGAAAGTGTAGCTATTTGTAGCTATGAAATGTATTTTGTATACTACAATATTTTATTATTCCTTTCTCTCATTTCTTTTTTGTTGATAATATAGGAACTTTTAATTTAAATCTATTATGTTCTGAATATGCATATAAATTTTAACATTATGCAAATAGTAGACTTTTTCAAGCTAAAGATATTCCATTTTATTTAATTCTACACAAAAGTTTCACCAGAAATAACTGTTAATAATATAGATTTTATCTATTTAGATAATTGTCTCCTTTAATTTCATAATGCATCAATTGTATTGAATTTTTCTAGTTTTGAAAAATTATTATAGTCATTCTACATTGCACTGAGGCTTGAGGTATCGCTTATTCAGCGTGTTATTGAAATCAATATTTGTGACTTCTTATTTTGGCATACATTTTTATGACCTAATATTTTCTCGTATGTATTTTGTTTAGATTTGGTGCCAATATTGTATTTGATTTTTTCTGTCATTTAACATATGTTTTGAGAAATGGTTTGTCTTGATGATCTTGCTACTTTTAAATATATTTTTTTAGAGAATACAACTTATGCAGAATATAACCTTTCTAGTAAAATATGTCATAATATTCTCACATATTTTTAAAAAATATCTTCTGCATCTGTGATTATTTTCATCTTCCTATTTCTTATGGACTTCTCTACATCCTCTTCAACTGCCTTCTTTTCCTCTTCTTGTTCTGATTCTCCTATTTTTCCAACTTTTCCTTCTCTTGTTCCTCCCCTGCTCCTCTCTTCCACTTTTTCCTTCATTTTCATTTCTTTTCCTACTAGTTCCACTCCTCCTCCTCGTTCTCCTCTTTTCCTCATCTCTTTAACTTGTTTTTTTCTTTCTATTATTTATTTTTCTAAATTCTCCTCTTTCTTCTCCTTCTTTGCTTGCTTCTCTTCCTCCTCCTTCTCAAATAAATAACTTCCCTTCATGGTTTAGGGAAATTTTCTGTCCTTGCGTGGTCACTCCCTTCCACTCAGGCCCAGTACCCAGTCCTTTATTTCAGATATTTTATCAAAACTTCTACTTTGCAGATCAGTAGTCTTCATTTCCATTTGGGGGGCTAATGTTGGAGTTTATTGTTTCAAAAAAAAAAAAAAAAAGGCTTGTGGTAAATGTTCTCCACTTAATGATTTACCCATGACTCCTTTAGTTCCAGCATTTACCATTGTTTTATTGAAGGGGCAATCGCGTTTGAAAATACTATGGTTTTTTTAAAAAAATAATACTGTATTTGGCTATAGTGTAGATTATTCATTTATTACTGGGTTTTGACAGTAGTTTCTCTTCCTTCACCTCTTTATTTATTTTTCTAGAGATTTCTTAGCTTTCTGTCTGATAGTAGACTTCAGCCTAAATTTCCAGAGTTGCAATACATTTTTATTATGCATAATTGTATCTATTTCTTATACTATTATAATTTATTTTGTATGTCTTTCATATTGAACCATAATTTATAAGTAGTTTTGCAAAATACTGAAAATGTTAAAATTATTCATAGATATTAAACATGTTATATTTAGTTAATACCTAATCATACATATTCTCTATCACTATTTTACTCTAATTTTAAATTTACATAATATAATTGACTCATTCTCCAAAAACAACTTTTCCTGTATTTAATCATGTGTTTTACAAAATTCGAATATATGAAAGGATAAATGATGTGAGTCAATTTTCATAAATTCTAAATAATTTATCATTAAAATAACAATTTATTTATTTCACTTTAATTTGACAACAAATAACATGTTTTAATAAACACTAAAATTGATAAATGATCTAACTATATTTGACTAATAAAAAGAGGTTGAAGGAATATTTAACCCCATATGGCAGACCATTAAGGACTATTACAGTTAATCAAAGAAGCTAGAGTGTTTGAATTTTATATCTTCTCAAACAATAAAATATTTACATTTAATTTTTCTCTGAAAATTTAGGGAAGCTCTCTCTATAAGTAAATAATTACTAGCAAAGATTAGTTTCTTGTCCTGTGATTTAGGATATTTAATTACATAAGATAAATAAGTACTCTAGAATATTTAAGCCAAAGAAAGCAGAACATTTAAGTGTAAAATAATAGAATTTCATAGTCTATGTCCATGTGTACACATTATTTAACTGCCACTTATATGTGAGAACAAGCAGTATCTGTTTCTCTGTGTCTGAGTTGTTTCACTTAACAGTTCTATCCATACTACCGCAAAAGACATGATTTTATTCTTGTTTAATGCCTGAATAGTATTCCATTGTATGGATGTTATATTAGTCTGTTCTCATGCTGCTTGTGTCTATGTACGTAAGACATACTCAAGGCTGGTAAGTTTACAAAGGGAAGAGGTTTAATTGACTCACAGTTTTACATAGTTGGAGAGACCTCACAATCAGGACAGAAGGCAGCGAAGGATTAAGTCACATACTACATGGCAGCAGGCAAGAGAGCAAGTGCAGGGAAACTCCTCTTTATAAAACAATCAGCTCCTTAGAGATTTATTTACTATCATGAAAACAGTATAGGAAAGACCCACCCTCATGATTCAATTACCTCTCTCCAGGTCCTTCCGTGACATGTGGGACTGAGGATTTTCTCAGGTATTCAATGGCCATTCAGACTGTTTATGACAAAATTTGTTTCATCCACTATTTTTTTCCAAAGGATAAATCTGCATTTTTCTTACATAAATATATTCTGTTAATGTGATTCTATTAACTTTAATGCTTTTTCAGTTTACATTTTTCCTAATAAATAAAAGGTTTAACTGTGAACGTGGTATATCAGACTGTTTTATGGTGTTTTTTTCCATATAAAATGCAGTAACATTTAGTAAATAACCTGTCATTTCCAATAGCTGTTCCCTAAATCCTTTATCACTTATCGATTTATCACAGAAATATGGGTTTATTTGTATGCATTCTGAATCTATTTCTAAATCAGTTCTATGCTATTTTATCTTATGATATTCTAATATTTAAAAATATCCACTAGGCACAGCTGCCTATCTGTACATTTCTGTTTCAGAGTACAAATAATTTGCTTACATATATATACTGTGATGTAAGTCACAGAATGAATTTACAGGTTTGCTCAAAAATAAAACCAAAAAGTAAACATTTTGATTAAGATTTATTGAACTGGTAAACTTTGAGTGGACAATTTAAGTATTTTATGTTACATTTTCCCATTGACAAAGGTTGTACATTTCTCTATTTATCCAAATATTGATTTATGTCATCGCGTGCATTCTAAAATTTTACTTAAAAATTATATGCATTCTTTTAGTCTGATTGCTATGTATTTTAGAAACAATTTCTTTGAATAGTATTTTTTATAGTTTACTATTAAATTTTCTGTTAATTTTTTAACATTTTACATCTACTAATCACATTAAATTCTATTAATTCTGAAAAATTGTGTATTTCTTTATGGTATTTCTATGTGGATGGTCATGTTACCTGGAGATATTGATATTTTTATTCTTTGTCTTCTAATTCCTCCATCATTTATTTAACTTGTATTATCTGGGGCATTTAAGCATATGCTATTTTCAAGCTTCCTCTCTGATAAAACCTCAGTAGAATTAAATTTAAAAGTGTTTAATTGAGCAATGAATGGTTCATAAATAGGGAAGCCTCTAGAGCCAGAGTATGCTTAGAGCCTCCAACTCAGCCACATGGTGGAAGAAGATTTATGGACAGAAAAAGGAAAGTGACGTATAGAAAACAGAAGCGAGGTCCAAAAACAGCGAAATGGTTACTGCTCTTATTTAACTTACTGCTCTTGTTTGCCTTATTTGACCACTGTTTGTACAGTTGGCTACATTGATTGGCCAAAACTCAGTGATTGGCCAAAACTTAGCATAGGCTAAGCTCTGTTTACATCTCCACTTGTTATAGTTCACAATATTCAGAGAAACTTTTAGGCCAAACTTAAAATATGTAAGGAAGCAGCTTTAGGCTAAACTTGACTAGTATTTCTTACAATAAGTTTTCACAGAGAAAAATTATCCAGCATTCTGTCTAGAAAAATAAACACACAAACAGATGCATACACACATGAACAGACAGCTGTGATTATCAATTTTCAGTGTATGTGATTACAGATAAGTCCTCTATTCTCAGTAAGTGAGGACATCTGATACATCACTATTTAAACTATTGTTGCTATTTTGATCTTTGGTCTACCCACCATTTCTGCTTCAGAGGTATTTGTTATCATGTAATTACTGAGACATTTTGAAGTTCTTTCAAGTAGATCATTTACATCTTGGCTGCCTTCATTGAGAGTTAAGGTTTTAGGCTTGGCTGGGCATGGTGCCTCAAGCCTGTAATCAATCCCAGCACTTTCAGGGACCTAGACAGGCAGATCACTTGAGGTCAGGAGTTTGAGGCCAGCCTGGCCAACACAGTGAAACCTCATCTCTATAAAAATACAAAAACAGCCAGGCATGATGGTGGGCACTTGTAATCCCAGCTACTTGGGAGGGCAAGGCAGGAGAAATCACTTAAACCCAGAGGCAGAGGTTGAAGTGAGCCGAGATCACACCACTGCACTGCAGCCTGAGTGACAGAGTCAGACCCTCTCTCAAAATTAAAAAAAAAAAAAAAAAAGATTTTTGGCTTAATTGAAATACGTAGACACTTGCTACTTACATTTCTGCCTATAACTTCAAAACATATTTACAATCTTCTTCTATTCCTTTGTTTTTTACCTTGAAAGTGAAAACAAAAAAGACTTTATTGCCATTTAATCATTCGTAATATAATAAAGGTAACTTCTTTTCCATCCACTGTTTATAATAGAAATTACTAGATCTTTTGGGCTTGTTTTTTTCAACATGATTCTATCATTAATTAAGCAGACAAATGGTTACAGAGACTCCACGTATCACCTATGGAATTATGGTGCAACCCTCAAAGAGAAGATTATATACAATTACAGAGTAGTTCTTTTAAGTTTATGAACAAATTAAAGCTAAGGGTCAATAATACTGTTTACTTTTAGATTATCAAAGCTCTATACCCATAGCTTAGTGCTTTTGAGAGAATCTGAGAATTTTTTTCTCAAATTTTGACTAAAATAAAATACCCTAAAAGTATTAGTTTTAAAATAACATTGTTAGGCCCTAAATTACTATTTTTGGAAAACATTTTTAGAAATGGGTAAATAATAATCCTATTAATTATAACATATTTTACTGTATTAGTAGATACAAAAACTGTGATTTCTAATTCAATGTTTATTCTTGAAACTTCATTATAATGCTTTTAGGTATAAAAGTAATGTATGCTCACTTGGACAAATTAACAGACGTAAAAATATATAAGATTAATAAATAATAAGTTCTCTTCACATGTCACCTTCCCTTGATTAGCTAGTGTTTATGATTTCTCCTGCATTTTTCACAACCTATTTCATGTCATCTAAACATATGGAAACGTGTAATATGAGCAAATGTAAAAACAGATATAAGGCCAGGTGCAGTGGCTCCTGCCTGTAATCCCAGCACTTTGAGAGGCCGAGGTGGGTGTATCATTTGTGGTCAGGAGTTCGAGACCAGGCTGGCTGACATGGTGAAACCCTGTCTCTACTAAAACCACAAAAAAATGAGCTGGGTGTGGTGGCGCGTGCCTGTAATCCCGGCTTCTCGGGAGGCTGAGGCATGAGAATCCTTCGAACCCAAAAGATGGAGATTGCAGTGAGCCAAGATCACGTCACTGCACTCCAGCCTCAGTGACAGAGTGAGACTTGTCTCCCTGCCATCAAAAAAAAGAAGGAAAGAAAGAAAGAAAAAATAGATATAAAATATAATGCAAATATTTCATATGTGTACTCTGTTCATAAATACATAAAAATCTTTTAAAATCAGAAAAAAAAAGATGATTAATCATGTTGATGGAGCCTGGCTTTAAAGACGAGTATTATGTAATTTAATTGGGCTGTTCATTTTTTCTAGTAGTATTCAAAATGCCTCTCTTGATGCCTTTAAAACCAGTGTTTTAAGGCTGAGTTTAATCTAATATAATGTTCTTATGGAAAAATAAATGGTCTTGTAAACTACTAATTTGAAAATTAGGGAATAAACATCATTTCATAACTTTATTTTTTCTTTGAGAACTCTTCTTTAAATTTTTAATTCATTTATCGACTGAGATTTTTACTTTATTGTCTTAAGTTTCCATTTAGTAATATTTCAGTAGCACGTCTTGTAATTGAAGAATTCATTGTTTAACTCATATATTTAAGATTGAATCATTTGCTATGGTTGCTAATGAGAAGTGCCAGCCTTGCCTGAAATTTGCTTAAATTGGAATTATCTAATCTTTTGGGAATATTTGTGCTTTTTACTCTTTCCTGTTTTGCTTAACAAATTTGATTTATGTGATTTTTTCTCCTGTGACGTGCCTTGTACTTTACTGGAAAAAAAAAAAAGCACAGAAACACTGGGAGGAAGTTCTCTGTAGTTTACTAAGAGATTCTGAAACTAATTTACATTATTAGCACCAGCCACTGGAACATATGAAAGAGTGACAATAATATTGTATATTTTAAAATAGCAAGCATCTCTTTAATACAAAGCACATACTTCTTTTATTCCCCAGAAGAAATAAAGTATCTTTCTATCCAAGGTGATATAACAAATTACTAGCAACTTTTGACATTACTAAACATTGGTTTTGCAAATAAACAATTCAACCTTTGTATTGTTTTAAAGTTAGAGTAGCATATTTAAGTGATATCATTAATAGGAGTTTTGGACATTAAGTATATCTATCACAAAGAACAGCATTCTCAATTACATATCTATTATGTTTTTAATGGAGATCTACTTCCTAAAATGGAAGTGGGTATCTAGGTTTATTTAATTTATTTTCTAAACACATGAAGATAGGTCTTTTTAAAATAAGATTAAAATTTGTTCCCAGAATACAGCAGTCATGGTTAAGATTTGTCAATAAAGTTACCGAATCAAATTTGACTTTATATGGAAAATATAATGATTTTAATGTTATTATTGCAGACAAAATTAGTGGTTTATTGCTACTAATATTTCCTGTAATTTACTAGGTTGTATCAAAGAGGAAGTCACTTACCTGAGATAATTTCTACATAGAAGCTTTTGGGAAAAGACTTTACTCCCTAAAACTTAATAGCAGACATATAATAACAGCAACAAGATTATATATAATAATATAGCCATTGGAAGACAATAGTAATTTTTTATTTAGGTTTAATGTCCTAAATCTTCAACTTACTTGTATTGTTTTAGTAACGTGGCTTTTTTATATAGCAAGAATTTCTCAATAATTCCAGAATACTTGATTTTGGTTCAGAAGTAAAATATTCTGTGTGTTCTAATTAGCCTTACGTCATTTCACTATAGTCCATCTATTCAGAACAAATGAGCACATTTATATGAGAAAGTATACTAACAATGCATTAATGATAGTAGGTGTAAATAGCAATTAGTATTATTTCTCCTTCAAACCTGCCCAGTGAAGAGAATGCTGATAAAAACACATGCAGGAAAAAATAATTCCATGCTTATCTGACCATTTAGAGATGCTTAGAAAAAGGTGACTAAGGAATTATAAAAAAATACACAATAATACAGACCCTATGAAACTCAGGATAAAATTTGTTTCCATCCAGAATATTAGTGTCTTTGTTTGGTCACATTTCTCGACATTCAGCTCATCACACAATTTTTTTCAGGGAGTTTTGTATAATTGATCCCTGAAATATCTTGTGCTCCCTCAAATTGAAAACATACAGGTCTTGAAATCTGGAACACACACACACACACACACACACACACACACACACACATTCTAGGTAGTGTAATCTATTGAGATAGAAGTTGAGCACTAGAAAACCATTTCTATCTGAGGACTTTTAGGACTTGCAATGTTATGGCTAATTGAAATACACATAATACAAGTGAATATAGCTACTGCTATAAAATATGTCCCCTCGGTTCTCACTATCCTGCATTCTGATTCTTTTTCACTTCATTTCCAATCTGTCTATTTGGTACTTGAAACACTGCTACAATGTTAACAAATCTTAATGACTTCCACATTTTCGTGCCAACACTAAGACTAACTGAAACTGTTTATTCCAGTGATAAAATGCCACTTCTTTTGTAGTCTTGTGCTTGGAGTTATTCATTCCTTTTGATGGTATGAATCTGAGGTGGTCTCCTTATCCCCTGCACTTCTAGATCACTACTCTTCCACCTTCAGTCAAGCCAGTATTTTTTTTGAATTACATGTAATTCAGCTTTGTCACCCTCTGTACATACATGCTAACACCTAGAATCCGCTTCCATCAAAATCTTTAATAACAGACTGAAAGTTTTATTTTCTAAATCGGCCATTAATATAAAAATATCAGTAAAGAATGATGTAGTAGAAAATTTGAATCCTTAATTTTTTTTAACAGCAAGGTCTTTTGTTATATAATCTCATTAACCTCACCTGTGCTTTGTCAGCGGCAGGTAACTGCTTTATTGCTGAAATTACTTATTCAGCCATCCCACTTTTTAAAGACAGCTTTCTATATTTCAGCTTATTCTTGCAAGTGCTCTCAACAGTAAGGACACACAACAAATTCATACAGCATTTCTTAGATCCTAGCCATTATTCTAAGTGTTTTGCAGTACTTATATTTAATTCTCAAATCACCATCATTAGATAAATCTTATTATAGACACTTTAAACTCAAAGAAACTGAGGCTTAGGAGATTAATCACTTGTCCAAAGTTACTGTGTTTATAAAGTATAGAGCTAAATTTCAAAAAATGCAGCATGGCTTAGTATCTATGCTCTCTAGTACTACAATTATAAAAAACTCAAGCCTATAAGTCTCTATATTTATGTTTTTCACCTGCTCGATTCTAAATAATTATTTGACCATTATGTTTGCACTTATACTCTTACCAATATACTTCTATTAGAAATATGGGAAAATATGAACACAAGATTAATCAAACTAATTGTTCTTTCCCAGAACGCACTCTGGTTGGAAGTGTTCCTTAGAAAAACTACAGAATCACACGAAGTTATGCAACCAATGCTTCTCTCACCATGTCACAATAGTCCTCCTCTCTTCCCTCACCATGTTCTCTCTTCAACTTTTTCCACAGTCTGCATAAAGCAAACTCTACTTTCTTCATAACTTTTCTTTTTTCCTTCTTTGTTCTCATCTAATTTACTTACTTATTACTTGCAACAAAACTTAGAAGGCATCAATGAGGAGTCCTCTTAATTTCTTAACCTTCCCTATAAAAGTAAGTATATTTGTAACCATCCTTTTGTCTTTTGCATTTATTTCAACAAAATTCTAAATGATAATGATACTAATAAATGTCTACCTCTCATACTTTATTTTAAATATTTGACGGTGAGTTTAATTTTCTTTTCTGCTCATGATAGAAAAACAAAATAATTGTCCATCAGGTAACATAAATTAAAATCTATAAGATAGTAAAATATTATATTAGGATGATGCACTGATGTTGGAAACTATATAGAAACATAAAATCGGATTAACAAATGGTAGATAAGTAGGTTTTATAATTTATTTAATGGCATTCGATTATAACAAAAGGGAACACATTCACATTTTGTTTATAACACTTGGTTGCCAAAATTTTCATTTCATAAACAATTTGATTCTTCATGTTTTATGGATCTTTCCATATGTTAAGTATTGCTATCTTTATGCCACATATTTTGTAAGCATCTTTCCCCAGCTTGCATATTGTTTATGATGGTGTAAATATATATAAGTTGAAAATTATGGGTTCAGATTCTCATTTTCCTTTGTGACCTATTCCATTATTTTTATTCACAACTTCATCTTCACCCAGGGTGTGGTAATTCATATACATTTAATCATTTTCTAAAATGGAATTTAATTTATGGCATTATGTGAAATGAAATTTTGTTTTAATATTCTCATATACAAAATGTTCATTTGTTGCTGTTTATTTTCTTTTTCATTGAGATCACTTTCTATGTCCCTTTAAAAATATTATTTCAAGCATATATATTCTATTCCATTAACATACAGCAAGAACTTGGCCTATGTTGAAATACATATATATGTATATGTATTTCATATATATATAAATGAAATATATATATATATATATATATATATATATATGATGGAGTTGATTGAGAGCCTGCTAGAAATGGCTGGGGCTCTTAACTAGTAGGCTTAGCTCCAGGATAATTGCATTGAGAGATAGTCATTACTTTAAGTACCCTAAATGCATACATACATATATACATACGTATATACATATGTATATACGTATGTACATATGTATATGTATGTATATATACATATATGTATATGTATGTATGTGTGTGTGTGTGCATATATATATATATATATATGTATGTATGTATTTCAACATAGGCCAAGTTCTTCACGAATATGTTGGTTCTATTCAAATTTCAGGATGATGAAAAACCAGACGGTTCAGAAGAAAATTGTAGGGCTAATAACATTATACCACATGTTTAACATTCTTTGTGTATACTTGGAGTTAATTCGAACGAGTAATCCATTTTAATTCCCTCTCATAAGATCTTTTGTTAGACATACATGATTTTCAGGAGTGTTTGACATTGCTTGCAGGATTTAAAATAACTTTCATGAGAACTATTGTCAAGAACTGGATAGAAATTGGTAGAGTGAAATAGCAAGAAAAGAAAATATTGTGACTAAGGAAATGAATATGTAGGGATAAGTAATTTTTCAGAGTGGAGGCTAATGTGGATGAGCTCTGCAGGCCAAAGTTGAGAACGTTTTCATCAAGCATGAAGTTGCTATTTTCTCTTTAGTCCTTAGTTTCATGACATGGCTACAAAAATATAAATACCAATGGCCAGGTATCATGCACTAAGTGGAGGGCACTCCCAAAGCTGGAGCAGCATGTTACCACTTGCTTTGTTATTCAATCTATCCCTACAGGTCCATGTTCTCTGTTGACATTTGCCTTTGTTTCACGATGAAGCTGCCCTAATGTGTCTGGTAATTTTTAACATTCATCATCCATGAGGCCAAACATGACAGAGTTGATTGAGAGCCTGCTAAAGATGCCTGGAGCTCTTGACTAGTAGGCTTAGCTCCAGAATAATTGCACTGAGAGAGTCATTACTTCCCTAAATTACAGAACTCCACAGAAGTTTCCTAGACACTTTATACTTCTCTAAAGTGAATCTTCCAATTTTAGGATGGAGATAAATTGGGAAGCTGGATATTGCCTGACAAAGATATTCTATTTGCTGGAATGGAAGACAAGAGCAGGTGCATGTAAAATTCTATAGAGACTTTTCCTTACCATCCACCTTTGCGGCCCTATCTTCTTTTCAATATATTCTGTTCTATTACTTCTCTAAATAAATTATTCTCTGCCTTGCTTTATTGCATAATATTCATTCATTTTTCCCCACAAATATGTCACATTTTATATACAACATATAGTTTTACATTTACAATTGATACGTTTAAAAAACATATGTATATATTTTGGTCTCTTTTCCACTGAAAATACTTTGCTAGTTGTCTTTGTCATTATGATTTATTTGCCTTGTCATTATTTATACTATCATGTGTGGTAGGAATTAGACGGAAGCAAGGATAAATTATATAAACAGTTGCAACCTTTAAATTAAGAATCATCCTTTATTCATTGTGTATTGGCTTTATTATCCCTGAAATCTGTGTATCTCTTATTTAAGTGTCTGTTATTTATGAAAATTGAGAGAACAGCCAAAAATCGTATTTTTGTCATTGGCTGTTTGGGGTTTCTGTAAACTATTTCTCTCAAAAAATATACTTTCCTTCTAGGATCCTAGATCACAATAGAATTACCCACTGGAGAGAAAATGTATACTATGTAGAATGTTAACTATCCCTCCTCTATTCTAAATAAATCTTTTCCAAATAAACCACATTCCTCATACACACATGGATCTCTTCAGCACAAAGATGATTTCTTTATAAACACTTTTGTCTCACCATTTAATAGGCCATGATAAGCTGACAGAAAGAAAAAAATGTGTATATACATGTATCAGCCTATGACTTGTGAATGTATTTCACGTAATACTGATTTCTAATCCTGGCACCTAAGGCTAGATGTCATAAAAATTTTTTTGAAAGAAAGGTGGAATTTAAAATATAAATTCCTACCAATAATACATTTTGTTAATTAATGTTTATAATTCATGTGTAGATATACATATATAGTTTAGATATGTATACAAGTATTCACAAAAATGTGTAAGGTGTAGTTTCCATATATTTAAATTGGTAATTTAAATTATTATGATTTTAAACTTTTATTTAGGTTCACGGGTACAGGTGCATGTTTGATACATAGGAAAAATTGTGTCATGGGAGGTTTACTGTACAGATTATTCCATCACCTAGGTATTGAGCTTAGTACCCATTTGTTATTTTTCTTGATCCTCTCCATCCTGTCGCCCTCTACCCCCTAACAGGCCTGAGTGTTTTTGTTCCCCTCATTGGGTCCATATGTTCTCATCATTTAGTCCATGTGTTCTCATCATTTAGTGATGACTACATGTCCTCACTTATAAGTGAGGACATGTAGTATTTGGTTTTCTGTTCCTGTGTTAATTTGCTAAGGATAATGGCCTCTAGCTCCACCTAAGACCCTGCAACAGACATTATCTCATTCTCTTTTATGGCTGCATAGTATTCCATGGTGTTTATATATCATGTTTTCTTTATCCAGTCTGTCATTGATGAGCATTTAGATTGATACCGTGTATTTGGTACTGTGAATAGTGTTGCAGTGAACATACATATGCATGTGTATTAACAAATCATTTATAGAATGACTTATAATCCTTTGGGTACACACCCAGTAATGGGATTGCTGGGCCGAGTGGTATTTGTGTCTTTGGGTCTTTGTGGAATCATCACACTATCTTCTAAAATGGTTGAACTAATTTACACTTCCAACAACAGTGTATACGTATTCCTTTTACTCCAACACCTCATCAGCATCTATTATTTTTTGACTTTTTAATAATAGCCTTTCTGACTGGTATGAGATAGTATCTCATTATGGTTTTGATTTGCATTTCTCCAATAAAGAGTGCAGTTGAGCTTTTGTTCATATGATTGTTTAATGCATCTATGCCTTCTTTCCAAAAGTGTCTTTTCATGTTCTTTGCCCACATTTATGGGATTTGTTTTTTTTTCTTCTTGTAAATCTATTTAGGTTTCTTATAGATGCTAGATATTAGACCTTTGTCAGATGCATAGTTTTCAAATATTTTCTCTCGTTCTGTAGGTTGACTGTTTGCTCTGTTGATAGTTTCTTTTGCTGTGCGGAAGCTCTTTAGTTTAATTAGATTCCATTTGTCAATTTTTTGCTTTCATTGCAATTGCTTTTGACATCTTTGTCATGAAATCTTTGTCTGTGCCTTTGTCCTTAATAGTATTGCCTTGGTTGGCTTCAAGGGTTTTCATAGTTTTGGGTTTTACATTTAAGTCTTTAATCCAACTTGGGTTAATTTTTGTTTAAGGCGTAAGGAAGGGGTCCAACTTCAGTCTTCTGTATATGGCTAGCCAGTTATCCCAGCAACATTTATTGAATAGGGGATCCTTTCCCCATTTCTTGTTTTTGTCACTTTGTTGAAGACCAGATAGTTGTACCTGTGGTCTCATTTCTGGGTTCTCTATTCTGTTCCATCAGCCTATGTGTCTGTTTTTGTACCAGAACCATGTTATTTAGGTTACAGTAGCCCTGTAGTACATACAGTTCAAAGTCAGGTGGCATGATGTCTCCAGTTTTGTTCTTTTTAGTTAGGATTGCTTTGGCTTTTTGGGATCTTTTGGGGTTCCATATATATTTTAAAAAGAGTTACTTTTAGTTCTGTAAAGAATGTCAGTGATAGTTTAATAGACATGAGAATGAATTTACAAATTGATTTGGGCAGTATGGCCATTTTGACAATATTGATTCTTCCTATCCTTGAGCATGAATTGTTTTTCCAGTTTTGGAAAACACAGTTTGTGTCACCTCTGACTTCTTTGTGCAGTGTGTTGCAGTTCTCCTTGTAGAGATCATTCACCTCCCTAGTTAGCTGGATCCCTGGGTATTTTATTTGTTTTGTGCCAGTTGTGAACAGGAGTCTATTTCTGATTTAGCTCTCTGTTTGCCTGTTGTTGGGGTATAGAAATGCTACCAATTTTTGTTTTTTCAAATTGATTTTGTATCCTGAGACTGCGTGGAAGTTGTTTATCAGCTTAAAAAGCTTTGGGGCTCAGAAAACAGAGCTTTTCTAGATGCAGGATTATGTTATCTGCAAAGAGAGATAGTTTGGCTTTTCTCTTTCTATTTGGATGGACTTTATTTCTTTATTTTGCTTGATTGCCCTGGCCAGAACTTCCAATGCTATGTTGAAGAGGAGTGGTGAAAGGGCATACTTATCTTGTACCCATTTTCAAGGAGAA
The DNA here is from genome assembly GCF_009761245.1 of Sapajus apella. NCBI lineage: Eukaryota > Metazoa > Chordata > Mammalia > Primates > Cebidae > Sapajus > Sapajus apella. The sequence continues at coordinate 34,901,893 of NW_022436949.1, forward strand.
TGGCTTCCAGTTTTGGCCAATTCATTATGACGTTGGCTGTGGGTTTGTCATATACGCCTCTTATTATTTTCAGGTGTGTTTACTCAATACCTAGTTTATTGAGAGTTTTGAATATGAATGGATGTTGAATTTTATTGAAAGCCTTTTCTGCATGTATTATGATAATCACATGTTTTATGTCTCTAGTTCTGTTTATACAATGGATCACATGTATTGATTTGTATATGTTGAACCAACCTTGTATCCCAGGGATAAAGCCTATTTGATCATGGTGGATAAGCTTTTTGACATGCCATACTAAATTTGGGTTGCCAGTAGTATTTTGAGAATTGTTGGATTTATGTTTATGAAGGATATTGGCCTGAAGTTTTCTTTCTTTGTTGTATCTCTGCCAGGTTTTTCGTATCAGGATGATGCTCAATGTTAAGTAGTTGTTCCTGCTCCAGTGTGGAATTAAAAGACCCAGGTTTTCCAGTACTTCACTCTTTCAGGTAAGCTTTGTTTCCCCAGCATTATTAGTAGATTGTTAGTTTTTCCCTGTCTATTGTACACCAAGAGGTCATGAAATACTAAGCACAATGTCACAAAGATGAGCAAATATTCTCAAGCAAAAGCAACTTATTACTCATTTTATCAATCTTTTTTTGTAGCTTAAATTTTGTTCAAAACATTCCTAAGGTTTTTATAAATATGTTTTGTCACGTTAATGATGCTGGCCTCTTAGGATGAGCTAGAGAGGAATCCCTTCTCCCTGATTTTTTAGAAATACGTTTTGTTATGTTTTCCCTGCATTTTCACATGCTTTCCTGATATATACCTACTACGATATATTGCAAGAAATAGAACCCCATATATATTTTCTCATTGTTATTTTTTCAGCTAATTCACTTTGACTGATACTTTATAAAACATGTGGCTCTTAATCCTATTGTACATGCTATGTTACTTAGGATTGTCTAACTTTTTCAAATATGCATATCAAGCTAATACTTCTACAACAGTGATTTGACTATTATAGCATATAAAAAATTGTGCTAAGATAAAAACTCTGCTTTACCCATCTCAAAACCTTGGTTATGTTTAACTTCCAAGAAGAAATAATCAGTGTATCCTAGAACAGCTATCCTGTGATCTGCTTGTCTGGTCTTCAGTATTTCTTTTTTGCATTAATTTGTGTGTGTGTGTGTGTGTGTGTGTGTGTGTTCATTTGTTGTTTGTTTATAAATATTTCCCTTAGTTTTCACAATACTAGATTTTAAAAAGTGTTCATCTTTTTATGACCTACTCAATTGGAGCATTATTTTAAATTTTCTGAGAAGAAGGCAGGATTTTGCAGAGGCCACAACTGTATCACATGGACTTGTAAACCTACTGGCAAGGGCGGGAGGCAAATATAGGTTAACAAGTGATTTTGAGAAAAATAAATGGTATCATTGCAAGAATAAAAATAATTTACAAGTCATTGGGGTTTACTGCACACAACTCGAAGTAAACTTAAATCAAACTTTAACACATTAAAATGGTTTTCCAAATTATAAATGCTTTCTTGGAAGAAAGTTAAAATGTTCTGAAATGATATGAAAATTATTCATTTTAATGTGCTTAATTTTAAAACATTAGTGCCCTATGAATTATATATTATATATTTACCAAATGTGAATGTGTGTAGATATTTAATCAGAAAACAAGGGAAAATTGTTTATTTACTAAAATTACTGTATTTACTAAAAGTTCATCTCACTTTTTGCTCTTTTATTCTTTGGGGGCATGTAATTTCTTTTTCTGCATCTGGTTATCCTACACAAATAAAACAGCTAATTTCAAAATAAAAATACATTAAAGAATATATGAAGTATCCCTTTTTTATTTCACATTTAGGCCAGGGCAGACCTAAATTATATATCTTTGCTTATAGTAAAGAGAGAGCAGCAGCTATAACTTAATTAGCTTGCCCTTCTCACTAGCAGTGTGAAGTAGGGCACCACTAATTAATGTAGTATTCTTCCAGAGGGCTAAATAGAATTGTTCTCACATATTTAAATTTAACTGGAAAGTATATGCCATGAACTCTAGAATTCTAATAACTTAAGAGGCTCAAATTTTCAAATTCAGCATCTGTTTTGAACATTCTAAAAATATGTAAATGCAATTTTCCTAGTTTACGTAATACTCTATTCCATAATAACTCAATTGTCTTCTTTAATGAATAAAATATATTCTCATTTACTGTAAATATTCTACTATTTGCAACATTTTAATATATGTAAATATATTAAAGTTGGCTAATAGAGACTACAATATGTTGTAATGAAATATATAAATCTGTTAAGTAAACAAATTATAGTTCAGCAAGATAAATCCCAACTAAAATTTTATCTTAAAATGTATAGAGAAGAAACTAAAATATATTTTAGGTATTGTTTCTTACGAAGAAACCTTATTTCTACATATTCTATATTTAAACTTCTAACAGGAAAAGATTAACACCTGTTCAACCACATACTCATTAGTGCCTGAAATCACAACACCTGAAATCCCATTCTCTATCTTTTCTACAATGTGATGTTTGTAGTGAGTAAAACATGAACTTTATATGTTCATAGGCCATTTCTAGTCTTAATCATCCATCTAATACTATGCAAGACTATTAAGCAAATTCCTGGCACACAGAACCAATTTCAATAACGTTTGTTGAATGAATAAATATGAATAATAAGTTTTATTTATAGTAGGCTTACCAGGGATGTGTGTGTATGAATGTATATGCATATATCCACACAAAACACATTTTGTCATTCATAGATTATATGAATGTCTATTGGCTAATTTTAATATTTTTTATTGAAACAATATTTGCACGTATTTATGGAGTAAAGGTGATATTCTGATACATGTACATAATGTGTAATGGTCAACTCAAAATGAAATCATTTGAAACATTTATTGTTTCTTTGTGTTTGGAACACCACAAATTTTCTTTACTAGTCATATTGACATATACAATATGCTGTTGTTAAATATGGTCATGATACTATGCTGTCAAACACTAAAACTTGTAATAATTACACAAAGGGGAATGAAATATCTTTGTCTTATGCTAAATTTTGTTGGTTTTACTAATAAATTCGGTCCTGATATCACAGTAGATAAAAGTTTATAACTAGAACAATTATGATTATATATGAATAAATAACATTTCTTATACAATTCAGATAATTTTATTTCATTGTTCTTCTTAACACCTCAAAGATGTCTGGAAAAGCATGATAAACAACCCATTATTAAGCTATCAAAAACACAGATCAATATTTGTGAATGTGTATACTACATCCTCCATTTTCAGGACACGGCACAAAGTCCATGTTGTCCAGATTATAACAAAGAATAACTGCAAAACTAAAAGAAAGTTCTCAAAAAGTGAGCAGGTTTTTAGTAAATGTCAGCATAATTTTAAGGTTCTAGTTTTATTATGCTGATAAAAATATTTTTATTTCTCTACTTTTTCAAGAGCAACTCTAATGATAATATTCCCAGATTGATGAGGAATAAGCTTTTAATGAGTAAGGAATATAGACTTTGTAAAACTATTCTGTGTGGAGTTGCAGTAAACTGAAGCTGAATAATATAAACCGTGTTTTCCCACAATCAAAATAAAATCATTTTTTGGTGATATTATCTATAATATATTCATTGCAGTATTATTTTTCAAAGGATTGCATTAATTTCATGTATAATACAAGTACTTGCATGCCTTTTGAAATATCTGAATTTATCAAACAATAAAATGTCCACTCATAACTAAATAACAATGAAATGTAATGTGATATATTACATTGTTTTATTTATTTTCTCTCAAGTCTCTAATATTTGATTGGAAAAGATTGATATTATAGATCAAAAGTAAGATTAGAACTCGCTCTTTAGTGATATGAAGAATATAAACACGGAAAGTACGAAGGTAATTCGGGGAGACAGGAATTCTGGAAGGAAATAAGTGGAGAGTTCAGTGAAGAGGCTGTTTACATAGCGGTGATCTAGATAAAGGCAAAAGAACAAGGGATAACTCCCTAGGATGAATCTCCCAGTAGGGAGTTATGACTACTCCTAGACCTGAAGAGAACCGTTCCAGAAACCACAGTGACTTGCAGGTATTCTAGCCAGCAGATGAGGGGGCTGTTTATTGGAGAAATACAACCAATGCCAACCCATAACTCAGAAAAGAGACGTTCAGATTTGTGTAGGGCAATGTCTGCATTTCTACTGAAGACTACATTGCCTTATCATCACCTTCTGCTGGTATTTCTTTGCAGTTGAAACCAATTGAAAACCAGAGATCAAGTAGGCACTTTAAGTAATCCATAGAGGTCTTGGAGCATAGTATACCGTGGCACTATGGGTGTGGTTGCGCATGCATCCTGGCGGTGGCAGGGCTGTGGGGTTTGTGCATGTGTATGTGCCGGTGAGGGCAGGGTGGCAGCAGTGAGGTCTGTGCACCTGCCTATGCACTGGTTGTGGTGGGGTGGTGAAGTCCACATGCACACATGCCAGCAAAGTGATGGAGGGAGTCTGTGGGTGAGTATGTCCTGGCTGGGGCCTTTCTGAAGACGCTTTCTGATGATTAGGCAGAGTGTGCTGGAGAAGGAGTTATGGCAGGGGCCACTGGTGAGTGCCTCATTTAGGCATCCAAGACTCTGCGGTAATTAGGTGTGGCCAGGCGGAACCCCTTAGAGAGTTTGATTGACATGGGGACATTCAGAACTGTGTGGCCCTATTCCACAGACAAGTTATCCCTCTTTTGTTCAGTCCGACAATAAACAAAGGCCAAAGCCACCTAGTGAAGCCTGGTGAGCCTTGGGGGATGGACATCTCTGGTTGTGTTCCATTATAGCTGTTCCCATACCAAACTCTCTTGCCTTCACACAGGCTGAAGTCTTGTCCCTGCCAACTGTCCAGGTAGCTCTTCTTGCCAGTACAAATGTCCCTGACAGTCCTGGGGTCTACTGCAGCTAGGATTCTGGAGGCCCGTGGTGAGAGTGTGCCACTTCACACCTATTTAGCTCAGGGCTAGGAATGAATCCTGGTGCTTCACAACACTATGCATTTTGCAGCTTTCTCTTCCTTCATTCCAGGCTCTGTGTCCTCCCTCCATCCACCCTCAATGCCTTCCTTGCTTGCTATAGCCAGTCTTGCTATATCCAGTCTTCTTGCTATAGCCAGTCTTCTTGATGGTCTTGCTATAGCCAGTCTTCTTGACGGTCTTGTCTCTCTCTCTCTTTCTCTTTTTTTCTTTATGCAAAGCTCTTCCTGGCTGTATGGACTCTGACATCTTGGCTCCCAGTCTGTAAAATAGCTGTTTTTATGCAACACTTTATTACCTGAAGATCCGAGCAATATGTTTTGAAAAAATATTGAAGTATTTTGTTTGATGTTAAAGATCAAACTCATATATAAAGTATATTTGGGGATTAATTGTGATTTATGGACTGAATTGTAGTTTTTTTGTGTTTGTTAACACAGATATATATTTATTTGAGCCTTTAATTGTTCAAGACTATCTCCTTTCTTAATTGATCTCCCACGTTACCTCTGCAACTAGCATTTTTTTTGTACACGTATAGGTGGTCTCAAGGCTCTCCATTCTATTCGCTGGTTAATACGTTAATTACTGTAGAAGAACCATACTCTTATAATTGCTGTAGCTTTATGACAAACATTATAATCAATGGGATAATTTCTTCTCTATGTGTTCCTCCATCACAGAACAGTCCTGTATATATATTTTGCCAATTTTTGTATTTTTAGTCGGATATACAGAAAAATGTACACATTTTTTCTTATAAGGTTAACAAATTTCCTTTCTGTTGCTAATTTTCTAAGTTAACTGCTACAGATTTCTTATACCAGGTAGGAAAAAATGTGTTCCAGAACAGTATTATAAAGATATAAAAAATTGAAAAACCAGATAAAATATGTTTAAAGGAATCAAATATCTACAGAAGCAACAAGAAGTGGAAAGGCTGTTTCCGTAGAGGTGAATTCTACAGAGGTGAACCTTGATTTACTATAAGCTGCTGAGTTTTGTTTGTTGCCTTTGTTTCTTATTTTTTTTAGCCACTTTTACACTTGCACTGTGCCTGTGATTAAATCTATACCAAACTTCTTATTTTATCTGAGAAGGTATTTTAAATATCTTCATGTATATAAAATCATTCCAAAATATTAAGATCTACATTTGATAGACAATACTTATATGTATTATATTTAAGCTAAAATTTTCTCTTCTAGAGTAGCTCCTATACAAAAAGTTCAAAAGCAAACAACCTTGTGAAATGAACAAAAATATGCTGACATAAATAGTATCTGCTAAGCACTGCAAATTAATTAAAAATAATTCCATAAATATGGGTAATGACATGGCACACTTTATGTAAGATACATAAATGGTTCTTAAACCTATAAAAATTTGTCAAACTTACTATGATGTTAATACATATTTCACCAGAAACCAGATATGATTTTTATATTATTATATTGTCAAGATTTTTTTTTATTTTAAAGCGAGACAAATGGGAACTTCATACACTGTGTGAATGTGAATTGGTAAGAATTTTTGAAGAAAATTTTTACAACATTTATCAAAAATTTTAATTATCATTAAGTACTTGCAAAATTCAAGGTGAAGCAAAACTAAGTTATAATTGCATCCCTTCAGATTTGCAAAAAAGTACAAAATCTAACACAACTAAATCATTACAGATATATAAAACAATACAATTTTTTCTATGTTGCTATGAAAGTATAAAGTGTATGATCGTTTTGATTAACAGTTTGCCATTTTATAGTAAATTTGAAGTTACTAACATTCTAAGCAACAGAAATTCCACTCCTTAAAATGTATTGATGTACCAAGATGTATCCAATAATGTTTAAAGCAGCATTATTTATAACAGGTTAAACAACATATTTAATTAACAATAAATATACAAATTAATTGTAGTAACAAGTGACAGATCACTATAAAATAATGGAAATAAATTAACTCCAACATACAAAACCAGTTGCCTTATGCTTAGAAATATAATTTTTGGTGAAAGATGGCAAGGCACAATCTGATTCTGTGTATGTACATTTTTAAAACTGACCAGACCAGGCGTGGTGGCTCTTGCCTGTAATCCCAGCACTTTGGGAGGCTGAGGTGTGTGGATCACTTGAGGTCAGGAATTCGAGACCAGCCTGGCCAACCGGGTGAAACCCTGTCTCTACTAGAAGTACAAAAATTAGCTCGGTGTGGTGACACACACCTGTAATCCCAGCCACTTGGGAGGTTGAGGCAAGAGAATCCCTTGAATCTAGGAGGCGGAGGTTGCAATTAGCAGAGATCACGCCACTGCACTCCAGCTTGGGCAACAGAGCGAGGCTTTGTCTCAAAAAAAAAAAATCTTGGCCAACATGAACTATATTGATGTATTGACTATGCATGCATGTTATCAGTGGTCAAGCATCAAAAAAAGCAAGGGAAAAATTATCACTAATGTTAGGATGGCGATAAACTTGGTAGAGTGGAAGTATGTTTTGATAGATTGGTTATATAAGGTGTTTCTACAGAGTTACTATTCTTGAAAAGACACACATGTTTTATAGCCTCTTAAATGTAATCAAGGTATTGCTCAAAATAAAGATGAGATTAAAATGTGCTAAAATGTTATTGTCAAATAGCTAGAGGATGAGGATTTATTTTGTATTACTCCAGATGGCAGATATAATCACCGGGTGAAATTTTGAAACAATCAATGTTTTCTTTTAGCAGTAGGGATATTATGGCAATCAGAGGTCTTTGTCAGCTGGGAGAATTTTAAAGCAACTACACTGTATTACTTTTCTTTAAAAACTGAAATTTGCAAAAGCATCCACACATCTTAGAGTTTTTGAGCTGGACTACTGAAGAAACCTACCCGGTCTCGATGCCACTATCCTTGCGTATCTGATAGTCTTTTCTCCATTCTGCTCTTTAAGGAATTTTTGTACATTAGGCCCTATATGCACTGCTAATTGAATCAGTGTTATTTTTTGCAAACATAACCTTTAAATTTCTTACTATTGCCTAAAAAATTCACAAATAATTTCTCTCTCCAGAGGGAGGGGAAGAGAAAGGTGAGAAAGGCAAACGAGGACCAGCAGATAAAATATTGAACAGGCAGGGAGTGTTGGGGAGAAAGGAGGACTCAGAAGGTTTGTACTTTAATTACATTTTAGGATATTATAGTATGAACATTATGTTTATAAGCAGAGAAATTATATTCCAAAAAAAGAACAGCAAAAATAGTTTGGGAATTTGACAGCGCAAACGGTGGAAGAAGACAAAGTTCTGTCTTAAAGACTCTTTATTTCAATATATACATAAACATATTTAAAAGAGAAACTAAAAGCATTCCATTTCTATAAGAAGCCAAACAACAAGCTTACTCTTAGTCACCCTGTACTGATGATACTGTCTTTTTCTCAAAATGAAGACTGGCTTTCAAAAACAATGTAGCATGTTGACCCATTACTGTAAGAATGAACAGTATCAACTATCTAGAAATCAGAATTGTTGATATTGGCAGTCTCTTTTGTATCCAGATGGATAATATCAAACCATCTAGTCATCAGATTACTCTGTATTTCAGTTCATTCTCTGAGGTAACAGTTAATGGCTTTTCATCCTGAGAAACACATCAAAATGCACTTTGACTAAAAAGTACTTTTTAAAAGTCATTGTTAATTGTGTTTTATTTATTGTGATCGTAATTGTTTTATTTATTAATAATTCTGATTATTTTTGTTTTTGGTGTTTATGTTTACTTATTCCTGATTTTTAGAATCTTCAGGCCTTTTTAATGAACATAATTTCTATAGATTATGGTGCTGGATACCAAGGTTTGAGTTTGAAACTGGTGGGAACATTTTTATGGGAGGCCTGAATGTCTTTGGCCCGGCCTGGTCCCATTTGACATCTGCAGACCAAATCTGCACAATTGAAGTATTCTAAGTATCTATTTCTAACTCCATATATTACAATATATCCAACCCACCTCTTTCCTCTATTTTATCATCAATAGTTTTTACTTGACTTTTATTTTTATGTCTTCAATGATTTAATTATATCTCTACATATTATTGAAAATTCTCTAAAAGTCTTGTTTGGATGTAGCTTGGTATTCATTAGTGTTCACATTTTCAGATAAACTGATAAATGAAGGGCACAGCAAGAAAAGTAACAACTGAAAATAAGGATGTAAAAACATTCTCTATTTTCCTGGAGAAATGAGGCTATATTTATATGTAACACACTATGGACACATAGAGAGTTGAGTTTTGCTACATGGAATCTTTCAGGGAAGCTGAATCAACATTTTCAGAGATCCATGGGTACATTAATTGAAATTTTAACACATTTTATTAAATAGACCAGCAACTCAAAATGACTTGATGGATTTTTTTCTCCAGTGTCTAAGTCATTTCCATGGAAATATGTAAGCTCCTTTAAGGTGGGAACCAATTCTGATTCATCCTATCTGCTCTAAAATCTAGCACATCCATCTAGAATCATTTAATTCAGTATTCTAAGAACTATTATTATTATCAATAATGCAAATAAATCAAGTGAACTGGGCTCCACGATGTGCCGAACACAATTTGCATGCTTTAATTAATTTAACATTTATAGCAACTCCCTTATTAAGTAGGTACTATTAGCAATCCAATTATACAAAGTGTGTTATGTAACATGCTGAGCTCATACAGTTTAAAAAAAGTCAGTAAATTGTATGTTTGAGCATTACATTGTAAAAAGAAAAAAAAAGAACTCTTTGTAACTTGAATTTCCAAAAGGGAGTCTGAAGCATTTTTGTACAATACTGAGTTGACTGAGCAAAAAATGGGAAAGAATGAGCTATCATTATCCCTTCATTAAACTAGGTCTATGGGACCTTGGCCAAAGTCAGCATAATGAGGTGGTAATAAAGAAAAGTTATTCTGACCTTTTTCTTTGTTATACTTTGTTCTGAAAGTTTGATATCATCCTTTCTGTAGGAGCATGTTTATAATTGAATAGTTTTTTTCAAAACCAATGAAGGTAACTCCTTTTTGCTGCTTTTGTTTGGATGATGAGCTATAATTTTATTTATCTTAAATGCTCCATCAGGTATATCGATTTCCTCAGTATATAAAAGAAACTTATGAGATTTCTGCAGAAAGATGATAATGTTAGAAATGAGATGACAATTAATGCTCAGCCAAAAAATGTTTATAATCTTGAAAATATTAGAAACTATGATGCATTTTTGAATAGTCAGTGTTGAAAAATAAAATATTAGTTTTGACATAAATTCATATGTAAGTTATCAATAACTGTTTGTATAATTACTGAATTACATATTAATATTTGTAAATACTATTTACCAATGACAGACCTAATCAGAAAAGAGGTTTTTTTGTTTGTTTGTTTGTTTTCGTTTTTGCTCCAAATTAACTTCTCCAATGTTCGGATCCTGTCTTTTTTCTTATGTAACACAGACAAAATGTTGATTCTTAGCCATTATGTCAATTATGCATTTTTATTTACCTTATCACAATAACTACTTAATTAAACTTACTTAATTACCTTTGTTTAGGAGCTACAACCCATGAATTGGAAAATATACAGGATCTGTTCATAGTTACTGAGCTTCTAAACCTTATTTTACATTAATCATTTGGCCTTGGGCAAGTTATTTACTATTATTTGGGTGCCATTTTCTTCATATGTAAAATTCAGAAATAAGATTTCAAACCTTGAATAAAATATTCTGTTATCAACCACATAAATTATTGAGAATCTTTATTTTTTTGGAAATGTATTAATCACTCACACACACCAGGCGCATACTCCCGCAGATAGATCGTGGTTGGTTTCATAATGAATTGAGAGCAGACATCTCTGGTATCAGTGACAGAGGCTTTAGTAAGTCTCTGCGGCTTCATTATGTTCTCAATTAATGTCAATCATGGCATAACATTGGTCTTAGAGTGCAGATCCATTTGTTAGTTTTTTTTATCAGGCCAGGTTCATTATAGGGCTTAGTGTTTTTTCCATACCACATAACCATTCAGTTAACCAATATTTGTTCTTACCCTTTAGCTAAATATTGATATTAATTTGTCTTGCTTCAAGTTAAATTTTTGTTATTGCGCTTTGACCCTTATGTTTGTTAAGTAAGACCTTTTCAGTTCTGCAATTGCAATACAAATTACCCTTAAGAAATTACTTTGTAGAATTTTACTTAATTTAAGCAATGGTTTGGGACAGCCTTTAACATGCACAGGTATCTATTAGTCATTTGGACACACAGACACAATTATGTCCTACTTATTTACTTGTTTATTCGAATATCCATGCATACCCATTCTTATCTGTAGTTTGATAGTTGACATATTTCGCATTTTTATAACATCATGGTAATTGAAGTTTCATACAATTTTGAATTTATTCTGTAGTTTCTCACCTCATTTTAGTAGTTTCTGTGAATTTAAATTGTAGAACTATAAAAGCAAGAAACATGTTGCCTAAAAGCGTTACAAATGAGAGTCTGATGTATCTCTGAAAATGAAATGAAAATGAACAAAGTTAACTTGACAGATAAATGTCATCATGCTTCCCAATGTGCTATATTATTTTTTAAATATGTAAATGCAAATTATTTGTAGGGTTGATCTTCCTGCTTTCATCATTGCTCCATTTTAGACTCTTCTCAACGCTGCATTCTGAGTGATTTTACTAAATTCTTAATCCAGCTCATGTTACTCTTCTGTTTCAAATCCTCCAATTACCTCTCATGTCATTTCTTTTAGCAAAGGTCTTTAAGGCATTCAACATTTGTCTTCTTACTCCTCTTTGAATCCAGTTTCTATTTTGTTCTAGCCACATATTTTTTCTTATAATGTTTTCTTTTAGAAAAACAAAAATGCCTAGCTAGTTTCTAATATAAGGCATTTGTTCTTTTTTTAAAAAATTAATTTAATTGTTTTATTTGTGTGTAAGTACATAGTGAGTACATATATATTTATGGGGTGCATGAAATGCTCTGATACAGGCATGCAATGTAAAATAAGCACATCATGGAAAATGGAGTAACCATCCCCTCAAGAATTTATTCTCTGAATTACAAAAAATTACGGATTACACTCTGTAAGTTATTTCAAAATATACAATTAAGTACTGAATAGTACTCCATTATGTATACGTACCACATTATACACATAGTTATTATTGACTATAGCCACCCTGCCTGGCTACTAAATAGTAGTATTATTCATTCTAATTATTTTCACCTAATAACCATCCTCATCTTGCTGGCCCCCAGCCTCAACCCACACTCCCCACTACCCTTCCCAGCCTCTGGTAACCATCCTTTCACTCTCAATCTCTAAGAGTTTGATTTTTTTTTTTTTTTAAGATTCCACAAATAAGTGAAAATGTGATATTTGTCTTTCTGCTCCTGGCTTATTTCACTTGACATAATCATCTCCAGTTCCATCTATGTTGTTGCAAATGACTGATTCTCATTCTTTTTTAAGGCGGAATAATACTCCATGGTGTATATGTACCATATTTTCTTTATCCATTCATCTGTTGACAGACACTGAGGCTGCTTTCAAATCTTAGGTATTGTAAATAGTGCTGCCACAAACCTGGGAGTGCAGATATCTCTTTGATATAATATTTTTTTTCTTTTGGGTTTATACCCAGGAATGGGATTGCTGGATCATATGGTAGCTCAATTTTTAGTTTTTTGAGGAACCTCCAAACTGTTCTCCATAGTGGCTGTTCTAATTTACATTCTCATCAACCAGCTACAAGGGCTCCCCTTTTCCATATCATTGTCAGTATTTGTTATAAACTGCCTTTTTCATAAAAGCTATTTAACGGGTGAGATGATATCGCTTTATAGTTTTGATTTATATTTCTCTGATTATCAATAATGTTGAGAATCTTTTCATAGGCCTGTTTGCCATTTTATTGTCCTCTTTTGAGAAGTACCTATTCAAATCTTCTCCTCATTTTTTGATTAGATTATTAGATTTTTTTGTATAGAGTTGTTTGAGCTCCTTATATAGCCTTGTTATTAATTTCTTGTTAAATGGGTAGTTTGCAAATATTTTCTCCCATTCTGTGGGTTGTCTCTTCTTTTTGTTGATTGCATCCTTTGCTGTGCAGAACCTTTTTAACTTGATGTGCTCTCATTTGTCCGTTTTTGCTTTGCTTGCCTGTTTCTGTGGGGTATCGCTCACGGAATTTTTGCTCAGACCAATATCCTAGACATTTTCTTGTAATAGTTTCATAGTTTGAGGTCTTAGTCTTTAATCCATTTTGATTTGATTTTTTAATGTAATGAGTTTTATTTCTCTGCATATAAATATCTAATTTTTCCAGCACCATTTGTTGAAGAGATTGTCTTTTTCCAGTGTATATTCTAGCCACTGGAAGAACTCATTTTCTTTGTTGAAAATGAGTTCATTGTAGTTGTGTGGATTTGTTCCTGGGTTCCCTGTTCTGTCCCATTGGTCCATGTGTCTCTTTTTATGCCAGTAAGATGCTGTTTGGTGACAATAGCTTTTGAGAATAATTTGAAGTCAGATAATGTGATTCCTCCAGTTTTGTTCCTTTTTTAGGATACCTTTGGCTATTCTGGGTCTCTTGTAGTTCTATATAAATTTTACAATGTCTTTATCCATTTCTATGAAGAATGGTATTTTAACAAGGATTGCATTAAATCTGTAGATTACTTTGAGTAGTAAAGACATTTTAATGTTATTTACTCTTCTAATCCATGAACATAAAATACTTTTTCATTTGTGGTGTTGTCTTCAGTTTCTTTCATCAGTATTTTATACATTTCATTGTAGAGTTATTTTACTTATTTGGTTAAGTTAATTCCTAGGTATTTAATTTTATGTGTGGCTATTGTAAATAGGATTACTTTTTAATTACTTTCACATTGTTTACTGTTGGCATGTAAACGTGCTACTGGTTTTTATCTGTCAAGTTGGTATCCTGAATTAACTCATCAGTTCGAATAGTTTTCTTGTGGAGCCTTTAGGTTTTTACAAAAATTAAAATGATATAATCTGCAAACAAAGATAATTTGACTTTTTCCTTTCTAATTTGGATGCTGTTTATATCTTTCTCTTGTCTGATTGCTTCAGCTATGACTCGCAGTAGTATGCTGAATAACAGTGAGGACAGTAGGCATCCTTGACGTGTTCCGTATCTTATTGGAAATGTTGGCATTTACTCTTCTTCCTTTGTCTGGAAGAAGCTTTCCTTCAATTTGCTCATGGTTCACACCTTCATTTATTTCTACTTTTTGATTCATTGTCAGCTTCTCAGTTTCTACACTCTAGATAACATCTAGAGCAGTTTCTACACTCTAGATAACATCCCGCTGACAGTTTAACACTTCCTGTAGACTTTCTTACCTATTTTTTTTAATTATAGAAATTACTCCCTTCTAAGGGACGACATACGAGATTTTGTGAATACGTCCTGTGTTTTTGTTTTTTCACTTATGGCCTTAGATTCCTAATTACTGTATCTTATGTGGGAACTGAAAAATACAAAGCAAAAATTAAGCCCTCTTACTTATCAATAATGTAGAAAAGGCAAAACTTTACCTTTACCTTCTTAGGGTCCCCAGCTGTTTCTGAAAATTAGTTGGATGTAAAATAGATTAACAAATTTAAATTGTATGCGAAATGGGAACTCTTAAAAGAAAATGAATACTCAAAGAAATGGAAAACCCCAAATGTTTTTTTTATACTTGGTTGAACAAGACTGACAATTGTGGAAAATAACTAATTATGTGGAGAGGTTAAAGGAAGATAAGGATTATTTTATCAAGGTCTGTGTGTTCAGAATTATCTCACTATGACTCTCCAAAGAATATTTGTTTTCTTTTGATACACCAAAGCATCATTCACATGGGAGATTTTATCTCCATTTTTCAGAATGAAAGAGAGATTTAAATGCCCTTCTTGCATCTGCTGTTTTTCAAGTGTCTAGCTTAAAACAATCTTTATATTTAGTATAAGTGACTCCACTTCAGTGTGGCATATTTTGGAGACATATTCTGCCATCTTTCACTGGTTATGGGAAACCAAAATATGTAAAAATATATTTGCAATTTTTATCAAATACTTGTATAGCACAATCTTTTATATTGCACAGATTTTCTCTTTGAACACTCATTCATGCATCCATTCATTTATTGTGTTTATGTGTACCAGTCAAAGTTAGAAATCTTTTTCTAAATTTTTTCTCAATTGGAGAAGACATTAGTATTTTGTGAAACAATGCAATCATGTGAATACTTTCATATGTTCACAGGGAAATTCTGCTTTACTATTTTTTTACACTAAGAGTAACTTTTTATTTAATAATTCAGACAAGATGCATATTAGTATTTACTTCAGCAAGAGTTTACTTAACCTGCCTTTTATATGAAAAATAGTTACCAAGCTAATCTTTTAATCTTTAAAATTTTAAAAGTGTACATACTCTGTAGAAAAGAGATTAATCAACAAACTAAAAATTCTTTCAACAATGTTGTTTTTGGGGTACGGTACTTATAATTGTTTTACACCATTTTAGGTTATTTGGAGAAATAGGTCAGGTGAGACATAAGTTGTAAATTAATAAGTAAAAATGTAATCCCTTGATTCTACTATTATCTTTCTATAGTAAGCTGCAGCCACTTGCAATTAAAATATATGTTTTTCAATACATTACAAAATTAAAGAAAATAGAAAGTACCTATTTTCAGGTGACTAAATATCCTATTTACTTTAATTACAATTTTCTAAAATACAAAATTTCTCATACTGGGAATCACAGAGGCCTAGATATCTGCAAGAATTTAATTTTATATTTTAATTTCAATATTTTTAAAATAACAATTATAACTTTTTTAAAAAGAAAAATGTAACTATTAAATAAAGCAGTGAGTAATTCTGTCTTTAAGACAAACTATTATTGGAAATTTTGCTAGTAACCTTGAGATCTTTATTAGAACATTTAAATCAATTAAAAATACTCATCTGAATGTATTTATATTTTTCTTAAAGGTAAGGAAGGCTATATTCATTTTTTATGTAAATAATTATTCAATTCAGTGTTTAGATTCCAATCACGGCAAGATATTGTGAAAAGGCATGGATTTTTTTTAGGATGAACTTAGCTTTAGACCATTCCTTTTGTACGGTGAAACTTTCAAATTGAGTTAACGGGTTGATTATCCCCCTGGATATTCTGAAAGGTTCTAAACAATGAAGGGAAAATCACATACTTTCATTTCAGTTACCCTTCTAACTAAATATGACTACAGCTCTGCTTTTCATAGCTATATTGAAACTGTTCCCATAAACTTGATAAAATGAAACAGAGAATAAGGGAAGGGAAGAAATGAAAATGAAGCAAGCTTTCAACACATTCAGTGTTAATCATTAGGTCAGCTTGCTCTTTGACCTGCTTCCTCACAGTTTTTACTGCCTATCGTCCCCAAATCATGTAGATCCTGTCAAAAGATTACACTTTCCCTTAAGTTCTCTATAGGTAACGACTTAATCATTTTGAAATCTTGTTTTCCTTTTGAAGTATCCTTTCAGGACCTGCATACCTGTAAAGCTACTGATGCCAGCTGCTGCATAGGACCCCATGAGTATCTGACTCAATAAAGAAGGCAGTTTCCACATCCTGCTGATTGCATCCCCCAACCTTGACCAATCAACAACCCCAATTTTCTCGACCTATGCCTTCCACAATCCTTTTAAAAAATGCAGCCCATAACTTCTCTGGGAGACAGACTTGAGGGTTTTTCCTGTCCCCTTTCTTGGCTACCATGTGATCAGTAAACTCTCTGCTACAAATGCTGTTGTCTCAGTGCATTGGTCTGTTATGGCACAGCAGGGATACAAATTTGTTAATCCTATAACAACATTGTGCTGAATATAATTCAGTTGCATACTCAAGCAATTATTAAACAACATTTTAAAATGCCTTCCTAAATATTTTAACAACTTAAATGATTGAATGAATAAAAATTAGTCTATAAAATTTTATCAACCAAAGTAACATGAAATAAAATTCCTCGTTTTAAAAAAACAATGTTATAACTTATAAAATGGAATATTTTATTTGTGGTTTACATATATAATATATATATTTATATATGTAATATATATGTGTGTAAATGATTAAGTTTACTTGCTTTATAGACAAATCGTAAGCTTTAAAATGCAGAAACTTAAAAACATTTGTTATGTAATTGTAATATTGATGACTTCCAATTAATTGTAACATGAAAAATAAATTAGCATAACTAGGCAGAGGACCGGAGATTTTTAGGGCAATAAAAATACTCCCATATAATAACATAATGGTAGATATATGCCATTATATTTATTACATTTGTCCAAACTCATAAAATGTACCACACCAAAAGCAACCCTAATGTGAACTATGGATGTAATATATAGATGCTAATAAAACTAATGTAAAATATGGTTTATTAATTATAACAAATATACCACTCTTGTGCAGAATGTTGATAATGGGGAGACTACAGGTGTGGGGAAGAGAGTATATGGAAAATCTTTGTACTTTCTGTCAATTGCTCAATTTTCTGTGAACCTAAACTGCTCTAAAAAAGACTGTATAAAAGAAAAGAAAAAAGTTAATGTTATAGAAGTATAATGTTGACAAGTTCAAACCAGCTTTAACATAATAAAAAAATTAGCATGTTTTTTCATTTAATTTAAATGGAGGGCATTATTCTGCCATCATTAAATCACAATTAAATTATAAATTATAATTGAAGTAATTAAATGAGGTCGATTTTAATTTTTCATTATTTTGTTTCAAGTTATTTCTCCTTGTAACTGAATTGTTATCTCAATTGCTTTTAATTTCCCATCAAATGAAAAATAAAGAAATGATTAAATATGTTATTTGTTCTGATGAAGTGTACTTGTCTTGAAGAAGTGGTAAAACAAAAGTTTTGAGCTTGATTGAATATCTTTCTTTCCACTATAATATTGATTTGCATTTAAAAGATAAACATTGGAGTATGCTGTTAGTAAAATAGTCAAGATTTTCCAAAATATTGATAACCTTAAGAAATAAACACGACCACCCTACATTCATATACCCATCCCTTTTCTTTGTGTGTGTGTGCATGGATTATTGTCACAACTGACATTTTGCTTTACGTTGAAATAAAAGCTAGAGAACATGATTTTAAGGACTTAACATTAAGTGAAAAGGTAGCGAAAACTTTTCTGTTGTACTTTGGGTGATTTTATCATAAGGTGCTATATGAAAATATAGAAAGTGGGGCACAGAATCCAGGCCTCACTGAATATTTAGTGAGTGGGGGAAATCTGGAGAAGTGAATGCTGTCTTAAGTGGAAGAGGTAAATTATCCACTTACAAAAAACCACTCTTTAAAGGGCTGCTAAGAGACATGTTCAAAGAGCTAAGAAAGCTAAAATCACGAACTATAAGTACAGCTATAAAAATGTATAAACTGCTAAAGTCAACTTTAATAGTAAAAATAGTGTGATAGGTACAAGTGGCAAATAAATTTACATCAAACAGAGCTGAAAAATTGGAAAGGGTTTTACTGGAAAATAAATGGAAGTTAATGATATTAGCCCATCTGAGGATATCTGGTTTTTCCGAACCCTGTATTCAATTCCACAAGATTGCTTAACTCCTCACTCCACACTTCTTATACTTACCAGGATAAATCATGAGAAAAAACAGGAAACATACTTCAATTTTATCTGTCTACTCTTGCTTAAACCCAATCATTCAGTCTAAGCATGAAGTCCATTTACCTGGTTTGCAACAACCTACTGCTGGGATATTAATAAACCATTCTTAGTTGCAACACAGATTTCTCATGCAGGTCTCATTCTAAGAAAACGTGCTTTATTTTTATTTAATTTTCAGATTAGACTTCGTCAGTTTGTTTCCCGTTCTTGGTGTGCATGAGTACAATCATTCGTATGGTTAAAATAAACAATGATTGTGTACCTAAAATATGCCAGGTCACATGGTAAATGGAAGGGTGCCAATATTTCCTGTATACTGGCAGAGTCTAGGACTGTTGCTGATCTCTAAATATCTCCCAAATGTTCCAGCTCCTTTCAAATAAACTACCATACAAAGGCTAATTTTTAGTATAACGCTAACACTACTTTTGAAATTCAGACTGTGTTACTCTTTCAAAAACATTTACAGACATGGTATTTATGCCCAAACAGGTAGCTTGGACAACATTTCTCCCCTATTAAACTGGAGGATTCTGTCTGTTCTCAGTCTGTTTCTTCTCCATTAATGGTCCAAAACTATCACAAGAAAACTTAAAAAATGTGGTATAGCTATGTTCTGACTGATTATGCATGCTCCTTTTATTGTAATTATAAATAAAGTTAAAATATTTTTAAATTAGGATTGCATTAACAAAAAAAAAGCTAGATATATAGCAAAAAACAGCTTAAAGTTCAAATGAGATTATCAGAGACATAAAGATTGAAAACCAAAATGTATTGCACATATATTAGATAATGAATATTTACCTGCAAAGTCGTAATACAGAAAGATAAAAAGTAAATAATTCATTTATTTAGTAATTTGATTATTATTAATCACACACGATGTATAATGTATTTATGTAGGACCTGTGATATATCAGTAAAACAACCAAAAAAACAAAAATAAAAATCCTTGCCCATGCAGGGCATACCAAGCAAGAGAAGATAAACATCAAACATTAAACCTAAGTAACAAACAAATTACATGGCATGTATGAAGGCAATGAGTTCTACAGAAAGAAAGAAAACAGTAGACCAGATACAGATGATCTGGAGTGTTCATTGTGTGTTTGTGATGGAGGTGGCATGGTTTGTTATATTAAATAGTATATTTGGGCTTTATTGAAAAAAATATTTTTAAGAACTTATGAAGTAGGTAGAAGATGAATATGGCTAGGACTAGTTTGATCCAAATCCTACAATGCAAGTATACTTATTGTATTCAAGAAGTTTAATACAACAAATACAGCAGAAGGAATAAAAAGGAAAATAGCAATAGATGACTCAGAACATCAGTGATAAATCATATGGGATCTTACAGGCTATTGGAAAGACATAGAGAGGTAAAGTAAAATGAAATTGGGAGATATTATAGGGTTTGGGAAGAGAAGTAAGATGATTTGACATATTTTGAAAAGCAATCTGTCACTGAGGATTGAAGCAGAGATTAATATTGAAGACTATTACAGGCAAGAGAGGTTAGAGGTGATGAGGTTTTTGAGAGAAGAACAAGTGAAGGGTTATAGCCTGAGAAAAAGGAGGATAGGAGCCGTCAACTAAGATAGGAAGCCTGCTTGAAAAGGATGTCTGGTGCAATTCATGGTTTTTGCAGAAAGACTTTGCCTTGACTGTTAGACATCCCTTGGAAGTGTCAAGTAAATATAAGGAGCTGAAGTTTAAAAGAGACATTTGAGTAGGAAATATAAACATAAGAGCATGGTTATAGTTACACATAGCCTTAGCACTGTAGAAAGTGGATTGAAACAGGTGGTATAGTCGAAGTGTAAAAGAAGACAAGAACTGACCATTAGAGTATTTCAACTTTTCATGGATATGGACAAAATATGAATCATCAAAAGAGAATATGAGAAACTAGCAAGATCAGAAACATAAACAAACAAAATCCTCAAGAGAGTATAGTACATGGGAAACCAATCTAAGAAAGTGTGTCATGGAGAAGAAAATGCTTATTGTGTCAAGAACCCTTGACAAGTCATGTAGTCATTAAATACCTGTGTTCATTACCTGCGGGTTAGTAATATAATATTAGGTAAATAAGTAGCATGTCTCCAACGTTTACTTAAAGTAGTTGCTAAAAAAATTTCTAAACTTTCATTCATTAATGTATCAAATACGTATTGAGCATATTTTGTGTTCCCAGGTATCTTCTAGACGCAGGCAACAAAGCCCAAATAGTGAGCAATAAAATCTACATTCTTGGCCAGGTGCCATGTCTCACACCTGTAATCCCACCACTTTGGGAGGCCGAGGCAGATGGATCGTAAGGTCAAGAGATCAAGATCAACCTGGCCAACATGGTGAAACTCCATCTCTACTAAAAATCTAAAAATTAGCGGAGCTTGAGGTGCACCCCTGTTGTCCCAGCTACTCCGGAAGCTGAGGCAAGAGAGTCTCCTGAACCCAGGAAGCGAAGGTTGAAGTGAGGTGAGATTGTGCCATTGCACTCCAGCCTGGCAAAAGAGCGAGACTCTGTCTCAAAAAGAAAAAAAAAAAAAAAAAAAAAAAGGAAGAAAAAATTGACATTCTTGCTTACAAAAGCCTACACAAACAATAAAAACAAGCAGATAAACATGTCAGAGTTGACAGGTTTTAAAACAAAAATCAACTGAAGTGATGAAAAGCCTGCTATTTATCTTAGTTATTCATGAATACTTCTCTGAGAAAGTGTTATTTCTGCAGAGACTTGAAGTTGATGAAGAAATGACCCATGAGGACCTCTGTGAGATAATCTCCCAAGGAGAGAAAAAAGTAAGGGCAGAGAAGAGGAGTAGGTATAATGGGATTCACTTACTACAAGATCAGAAAGAAATTCAGCACAGTAGAGCCACATGGTTGAGGCAAAGAGATAGGAAAGGCAGGAAGCTAGATACCAGATAACGTATACCTTTTTTGACATGACAAAAACTACGTAATTTGCTCTAAGGTGAGATGGTAAAATTTGTATAATTTTAAATAGTGATGTGACATTATGTGACTTAATACATAATTAATTGGAGTACTCAGTAAGTGTTTTTAATGAACAAGAGAAAAGGAGGATTGCCGTTCTAGGTTAATGGGATGTTATTCCAGGCACAACGCCAAAGTCAGAATGTCACAAGGTTTAAAACAGAATAAATTTAGCTTACCTATATTAACATTTCAAACCTCACAACAACGGACTCTAATTTCAATGAGACTCTTAAATTTCCCTCACATAAAAAGAGTTATCACATATTTTAAGTGAATTGAAATGGTAAAAATAAATTACAATGCAAAGGGTACTGAAGTCTGTATAATATTCCACTTCATTTATAAATCACATTATTTTCAAATTCTTCTTTTTAGAAATGTATGTTTTTCATTATCACTCTCAGAGATAATCCTGTAATAAACAATCTTGTCCACACGTTTGTTTTTTCACCTTGTTTCAAAATACTACAATACAGTTTTAAGTACTAGTTCAAAGGTTTTATTATTTATAAGAATTTTGAATATATTTCAAAATCCTTCTACAGAGAACTGTAAAGTATAATATACCCAACAGCATTAAATAGGAAAGTATGAATTTCCAAAGACATTTACAAGCATTGGCATGTTTTCTTCATGAATATCTATGGAACAAATTATGTCACAGTTTTATTTTATATGCATTTATTAAGAATGAGATTTATAATTTATTATATGGTAATAAGCAATTTATATTTGTTATTTTATGTATGTGTCTTCTTGACATTTATATAATTTTACATTTCTGTTTTATTTTTCCTTTATTTAAAAAAGTTATTTATACAGTGATGGTATTAAAGTTTAAAAAAGAAATTTTGCATTTTTTTGAAGTAATAATTTTTGGCTGTTTAATTATATATTTTAAATAAAATTTATTTATTCAAATTTATCAACATGTCCTTTATATTAAACACATTTTCTCTATTATAGAGAACAAGGCAAGGATGTCCATCCTCAACAATTTTATTAAATGTTAGTTTGAGCATACAAATAACATTTAATTGAAAGTCCATCTAGAAACAAAGTATAGAAACTGTCTTGACTTGCAGATGGCATAATAGTAGAAAATTTTGAGAATCGACCCTCAAACTAAAAATAAAGTTTAGCAAGATCTGGAAGAATGATGTCAGAAAGATGATGGAATAGCAGGTGCTAGCACTTGTCCTCCATAGAAACATGGATTTAACAATAATTTACAGAACAAAATAGCTTTATGAGTGCCCTAGATTCCAATTATGAGGTTGCAGCACCTTAGATATAAACAAAATTGTGACCAAACACATTAAAATTGGTAAAATCAGCAATTTCACTTTACTGGTATCAGCACCTCCCCCAAAGCCTGTACAGCTCAGTATTGACGGAGATTGTTCTCTCCAGCAATTTCTCACTTTATGGAATGACAGAGTAGAGCACCTATGCAAGTTCCAGCCTTTCAGTGTGCTCTAGGAACCAGTTTCTGTCCTAGGTCACATGGAATGTTGTTGCAACTGGCATAGTTCGAATTTCTGGGCAATGCTGAAAACAAAAAAGAGATGGCCATCTACTGTAGCAGGCACAACACTGTGAGATTGAGAAAAGGTGCACAACAATGTGTTTTTTTCCACCAGGATGAAGGGAGAGGTTGAATGTACGGTCTATGTTTTGGCTTTTCAGTGAACTACCCTGGGGAAATGAGTTGGAGAGCTAAATGCAGCCAACGTGGTTCTGTGACATTGATAAAAGAGAGGCAACATCAAGACTGATTCCAGAGTGAAGAACATAAGTGGAACATGCATACTCATATGGTTTGGATCTGTATCCGCACCAAATCTCATGTCGAATTTTAGTCCCCAGTGTTGGAGGTGGGTGAGGGACGATTGGATCTTGGATGTGAATTTTTCATTTTCAGCACCATTCTCTTGGTGCTATTCTTGTTAAAGTGATTAAGTTCTTATGAAATATGGCTGTTTGAAAGTGTGTGTCACCCCCTTTCCCCCATCTGTTGTTCCTGTTATGTAAGATGACTGCTTCCCCTTTGCCTTCTGACATGACTGTAAGTTTTTCTGAGGCATCTCCAGAAGCTAAGCATATGCCAGTGTTATGCTTCCTGTACAGCATGAGAAGCTGTGAGCCAATTAAATCTCTCCTTCTTGTAAATAGCCCAGTCCCAGGTATTTCTTCATTGCAGTGCAAGGATGGACTAATCCAAAAAACTGGTGCCAAGGAGTGGAGTATTGCTATAGAGACACCTGAAATATCAGATTGGCTTTGGAACTGCATAACAGGCAGGGATTGAAAATACTTACAGGACTCAGAAGAAGACAGGAAGATGAGGGTAAATTTGAAACTTGCTAGATATTTGTTGAATGATTGTTACCCAAATGCTAATAGTGATATGGACAGAGATGGTCAGGATAATATGGTTTCAAGTGGAGATAAGAATCTTATTAGAAACTGAAATAAAGGTCACTTTTGTTATGCCTTAGCAAAGAGCTTGGCTGCATTGTGCCCCTGTCCTAGGGATCTGTAGAACTTTAAACTTGAAAGTAATGAATAAGATATCTGGCAGAAATTTCTAATGAGGGTAATGTACATCAAAACCACAAGAAAATATCTCCCCCTGTTAGAATAGCTCTCATAAGAAAAAAGAAAAAAAAAAGATAAATGTCAGTGAGTATGTGGGGAAATATGAACTCTATACATTGTTAGTGGCACTGAAAATTGTGCAGCTTCTATGTAAAGAAACATGGAGATGCTTCACAAAATTAAAAATAGAACGACCACATGATTCAGTAATCCCATTTCTGGGTGTATGCTTAAAAGTACTGAAATCAGTGTATTGAAGAGATATTTTCATTCACGCATTAATTGTAGCATTATTCATAATACTCAAGATAAGGAAAAAACTTAAATATCTATTGATGGATATGGAGAAAGAGGAAAAGTTTTACACTGTTGGTGGGAGTGTAAATTAATTTAACCATTGTGGAAGATGGTGAGATGATTTCTGAAGGATCTAGAATGAGAAATACCATTTGACCCAGCAATCCCATTACTGGGCATACATCCAAAGGATTATAAGTCATTCTGCTATAAAGACATATGCACACCTACGTTTATTGGGGTACTATTCACAATAGCAAAGACTTGGAACCATCCTAAATGCCCATCAGTAATAGACTGGATAAAGAAAATGTGGCACATATACATCATGGAATACTATG
The DNA here is from genome assembly GCF_009761245.1 of Sapajus apella. NCBI lineage: Eukaryota > Metazoa > Chordata > Mammalia > Primates > Cebidae > Sapajus > Sapajus apella. The sequence goes on from NW_022436949.1 coordinate 34,926,993, forward strand.
CAGCCATAAAAAGGATGAGTTATTGTCCTTTACAGGGACATGGATGAAGCTGGAAACCATCATTCTCTGCAAACTGACACAAGAACAGAAAACCGAACACCATATGTTCTCACTCATAAGTAGGTGTTGAACAAAGAGACCACGTGGACACAGGGAGGAGACCATCACACACCAGGGCCTGTTGGGGGTGGGGGGGTAGGGAAGGAATAGCAGGGGGTGGGGAGGTTGGAGAGGGATAACATTAGGAGAAACACCTAATGTAGATGATGGGGCGATGGATCCAGCAAACCACCATGGCACGCGTATGATGAAAAGATTTTTTAAATGTGGTATATACAAAAAATGGAATATTATTCAGCCTGAAAAGAAGAAAATCTTGTCATTAGGGACAATGTTAATGAGCCTGGATAACGTTATGCTAAGTAAGATAAGTAAGTCACAGCAAAATAAATACTGCAGGATTCTACTTACATGAGGTATCTAAATAGTCAAACACATAAAAATAAATATGAAAATGGTGCTCATCAAGAGATGAGAAGAGGGAAAAACGAAGACTATTTTTTTATTGAGTATAAAGTTTCAGTTATATTAGATAAATAAGTTTTAGAGATATGTTCAACACATGGCTACACTTAGCAACATGTTATTGTACATTTAAATTTTTTATTAAAAGAGTTGTTCTAATGTTAAGTGAAAATAGGAAAATGTGACACTAAACATTAGAAACAAGAAAACAAACACTAAAAACACAGAGAAGCACAGGAAATTTCTGAAGTGATGAATATTTTCTTGATTGTGGTGAGGGCTTTATGAACATACACATATATCAAAAGTCATCACATTGTATACATTAAAAATGTGCACTTTTTATATATCAATTATACTTCAATAAAGTTATTTAAAAGAATTAAACAAGAATATGATATAAAATATCAGTAAACAAAAATAAAATGTAATAAAAACTATTTCTGTAAAAAAGAACAATTAATTGGAAAAATTTTAAATTTTATTATCTATAAAATAATTATGGATAATCTGAATCAAATAGGTTTAAGACATGTACATTGAAAACTACCAAACAATCCAGTGAGAAATTAAGCAAATTTTAACTATATGCAGAGATAAACTGTGCTCATGAATAAAAAAACTAAATATTTTAAATTATTATTATTTCTTAAATTATTAATTCAACATAATATCAATTATAATTGCAGAGGCTTTTTTTCCCGTGAAATTGACAAACATGCCTTACAATTTTAATGAAAATACAGAAGATTCAGGAGTAATAACAATCATCTTGCAAAGTACACTTTTGAAGTAAATATGCCTCCTGATTTTGGCCTTTACTTTGGCGATATGTTATTTAAGTAAACATGTTTATAGCATAAGGATAGATATGATTGAATAAAATGGAGAATTCAGAAAGAGACCTGCACTTATAGATTAAATTTACCTATATAAAAGCACAAAAAAAAAGTAATGAGGAAAAGAAATATTTTCAAGAAATGTTATTACAATAACAAGTTTACTTACTTTTCTTTTTTTAAAAACCATGAAAAAGGATGAGTTTCTGTCCTTTGCAGGGACATAGATGAATCTGGAAACCATCATTCTCAGCAAGCTGACACAAGAACAGAAAACCAAGCACCACATGTTCTCACTCATAGGTGAGTGTTGAACAATGAGAACACATGGGCACAGGAAGGGGAACACCACACACTGGGGTCTGTTGGGGGTTCGGTGCTAGGGGAGGGATATCAGGGGTGGGGAGGTTGGGGAGGGATAATATTGGGAGAAATACCTAACGTAGGTGACAGGGGGATGGAGGCAGCAAACCACCATGGCATGTGTGTACCTATATAACAATCCTGCAAGATCTGCACATGTATCCCAGAATTTAGAGTATAATTTTAAAAAAGTAAAAAAAAAAAAAAAATCTTCGATTTACCCTTCCAGATGATTTCTGCCTTTCAGCTTTTTTAGATTTAGACTTTTTTTTTCCTCAATTTTCCTCATATTTTCTTCAATAATGAGGAATGTGACAAAAAATCTAAACTAAAAAATAAAACACAACCGTTAATGTTAATGGAATTATTTCAAGAATACGTCCAGAAAAAGCAAGACTGAAACATAACTTTGGGTGTGTAGCTTCATAACACTTGAAAGCAAAAATTCACGTTGTTATTGTTTTAGCTTCTACTGTCATTGCTCTTATTTTATTTCACTTTGGTACTTATTGTTTTCTGAAATTGCAAATGCAAAACATAACAGCAGAATGTCTAATGTTAAGGTGCTGGTGAAGACTAGAACACTAGCCCCTACAAAGACCACTTAATAGGGCTCTATGAAACACATACTGAGAGTAATACTTCTACCTGTTTATATCTTCATGTATGACAAACCAACCTCTAATGTAGTGTTAGCGATAAAGAAGCAAATAAGAATCTTCTTGATCTTCTAGGAAGTTATTCTGTAGATCTATATATAGGATAGCAAACAATTTACATCTAGTCATCGAGAGGAAAGATGAGATAGATTAAAACTCAGAAACTATGACAGACAATGAACAACTAACACATGCAAGGGGTGGGATTGAATTATAAAGACTATTTTATGCTATGCTAAAAGCCCAGAGTAAAAGAAAGACTTCTGAATAAATAAATGCCCTTAAATTGATTTTTTAAGAAAAATGACCTGTGGCCAAGTGTTGAAAGAATTAAGGAATATCTGCTATATTTCAGGCAGTCAACAAGCTAATATATGTAAGCTGATGTATGTATATTGTATATAGTCCTTTAACTCTTGCAGCAAATAAATAAGGTAACTGTTATTAACTGAAGCCTAGAGAAGTTAAGTAATTTACCCAAGATGTCTCCATAGCAAAGTAGAGATGTAAAATGTAGATATAAATAACACCAAGTACTGGCTTCTTTCCATTATATCAATGATTTTTAACTGTGGTTGGTTTTGTCCCCATTCCACTCCCAAATACCTCATAAAGTACACTTGGCAATAACTGGAGACATTGTTGATTATCTCTAAAACCAGACTGGGACAGGGGCACAACTGACATCTAGTAGATAGAGGCAAGAGATGCCACTAAACATTTAACAATGTATGGGCCATTTCCCTCAGCAAAGAACTCTCCAATCCTAAATTCTAATAACGCCAAGCCTGAAAAACTCTGCACTCTGTAGAGTTTCACCATGCCAAGTAGACAAGCCAAAAGTATTGTATTAAGAAAGAAAAAAGGGATATTCTAAAGAGATATGACAGAACATATGTTTGAATGGCTACATTTGAATGCAATCAAAAAGAATCCAAAATTTATCCTAACCACAATATGGTCTTGGAGAAATTGTCACGAATGCACTATGCTTATCTTTTAAATTTATTCATTCATCTACAAATCTACAGAGCATTTTCATAGCGTTGCTCTTATATTATTCTCACACTCTCATCAATAAAAAATAAAAAAATTACAGACATAAGACATAGACATAAAAATAAATATAATCTAAAAATAAATACTGAAACTAATTTTTATATAATAATATATAATATAATTTTAATATATTTCCTGAAAAGAGTATTAAATGTTTGGTAAAAAGAAAAAAAAAAAAACTCTTAGTATATTTATCGTCAGCATACAATATGTCAAGTCCTGTTCATCTAATACAAAACCCTGGAAGCAATTCCACTTAACAGAAAATGCTCTGGATTTCCTCCCAAGGTGGAATTTATAGAAGGACAGTGATCTGAGAAGATTGCCAATTCATTTCAGTGCTACCAGTACATAGAGAAGATGGGAAAGAAGAGAGGAAAAAAAGAAATGAGGAAAATAAAGATGGTAAAAAGCTCATTCTGACTGTTATAGATTGAATCCAAAAAAACAGCCAGAGTGAGCTCTGATGGTACACACACAGATATGTAATAGGCTGTCAACTTCAACATTTGAGATTCAATGAGCAAAGAGAAAGCAAGTAAAAATGATGTATTTCTATTTCTACAAATATAATTAGCAATTCATTTTCCATAGACAACTATTAATGGTCCCATAAAGAGTGTTATACTTTTTATCCTTATCTACTGTGATGATGATGGCTGCTATTATATCATACAGTTATTCACATAGTAGGTTTTTTTTTTTTCTGATTTCACCCTTGGGAATATAGTTCTTGGCTTAAAGCAAAATTTTGTAGTCATGAAGACTCTGATACTTTAAGAGATCTTAAACGTAAAATGTGGGTTGGAGGTAGAAGGATGAATAGGCAAAGTGTAGAGCACAGAGGACATTTAGGAGAATGAAAATACTCTGTATGATACTCTAATTATGGTTACATATCATTAGAAATTTTCCCAGACCTGTAGAATATACAGCTCCAAGAGTAACCCTCAAGTAAATGATAGATTTTGGATGATAATGATGTGTAATTTCATTGAGGTATCTAATGAATTTAATGTATCTAATGTAGGTTCATTAAATACGGCAAGCATACCACTCTTGTGGGGGATGCCATAATACAGGAGGCTACGCACGTGCTATAGCAGGCAGTAATATGGGAATTCAATAAAATTTGTGGAAAATACAATTAAAATACAAAAATAAAAAACATGAGCTTTATCTCTTAACAGAAGCTCCATCAATGTTGAGGAATTTTGTTAGTGATGATACCAGCCATTTAGTTCATTCATAAAGAACTGAGTGAGGGCTCTGGGAATTTAACTACCAATGCGATTGTTTTTGTGTTATTAACTGAAGAAAAATAAAGGTCCTTTATAAGTTTTTTAATATTAGGAGACAAAGAAGTCAGAAGGAGCCAGGTCAGGACTACAGATTTTAAGGTGGATGTTTAATGATCTCCCGGGGAAAGTCACAAAATTGGCCTTGCTTGATGACTGTAATGAGCAGAAGTATTGCTGTGGTAGAGAAGGGCTCTCTAATGAAGCATCCTGGGCATATTTATGCTAGAGCTTTGGCTAACTTTCTCAAAACACTCTCAAAATAACTAGATGTCATATTTATTTGGCCCTCCAGAAAATCAACAAGCAAAATACCTTCAACAACCCCTGAAAATTGTTGCCATGATATTTGCTCTTGATCAGTCCACTTTTGCTTTGACAGGACCACTTCCACCTTTTGGTAGCTGTCGCTTTGATTGTGCTGTGTCTTCAGAATTGCACTGGTGAAGCCACGTATTATATCCTATCATAATTCTTTAAGGAAATGTTTCAGGATCTTGATTCCACTTTTGGAAAATTTCCATTGAAAGCTCTGTCCTTGTCTACTGCTGATCAGGGTACAAGGATTTTGCTACTTATTTTATGTATGTATGTATGTATGTATGTGTTTGTTTGTTTATTTATTTATTTATTTATTTGAGATGTAGTCTTGCTCTGTAGCCCAGGCTAGAGTGCAGTGGCATGATGTGGGCTCACTGCAACCTCCACCTCCTGTGTTCAAGTGATTCTCCTGCCTCAGCTTCCCCAGTAGTTGGGACTATAGACACACACCACAATGCCCAACTAATTTTTGTATTTTTAGTAGATACAGGTTTTTACCATGTTGTCCAGGATGGTCTCGATCTCCTGACCTCATGATCTGGCTGCCTCAGCCTCTCAAAGTGCTGGGATTACAGATGTAAGCCACTGTGCCTAGCCAGTTTTGCTACTTATTGAGTAAAAAATTCTCTCAACTTTAATTTTTTAGTCCATATTATACAAGCTGAACCAACTGAGATGCCTATGTTGACTATTATTTCTGCTGTTAAATTGTTTGTCCTTTTCAAGATTAATTTTTTTCTCACAAATTGGTGTGGATGGTTGACCACAATGGGCTTCATCTTTAACAATGTTAACATTCTGTTGTTCCTTCTAAATGCATATTATACACTTGATTTATGTGGGACATTATTCCCATAAATTTTTTACCAAGCATTAGTGATTTCACTATTTTTCTACCCAAGCTTTACCATAAATTGGATGTTTGCTCTTGCTTAAACTTTAGCAAAATTTATGTTACTATAATAGGGAACTCTTTTCAGTGTGATATCCCATCCTTCTTAGTGATTCAAACTAGAGGCTGTTCAGACACGTTACTGCAGGTTAGTATAAATTTATTTTGGTGCAAAAAATCTTGAAATCCATGCATAGTTTTTCATAGTATGCATGTTCTATGACATTTTAAATCCCTTTCTGTATGGGAGATTTTTATACCTTCCTCCCTTTTTTTCCATGAGCCTAAAACTTCTCTAAAATATCAAGTGTTTAAAATGGTTTAATTAGCCTATTATCCAATGAATGACTGCTCTCTCTTTCTCTCCCTCTGTTTCTTTCTGCGTCTCTTCTCTCTCTCAGTTGAATAAGCTAATGGTGATTAAACACAAATTAATAGAAATTGAGATACTATCCACCAATGATTTCATTCATTTATTTTAAGAAAGACAAATATTAACACCTCCCGAAAAATGCATATCTTTTCTTTATTTTCATTTAGAATTTTAACTCAACCATATCCAAAGATGTAAATTCCTAATGGCACAATTTGCTTTACTGCAGTCTTGAAATAGTCCTTCCAAAAAATTTTTGAGTAAGTTTATATGCATATACCTGTATGTTTTTTCATTATAAACATTTCCCTTTTTCTATATCACATATATTGCATAAGCATTGTTTCATTAATTTTTATTCAAACATCACAATTAACTCTGACCAAAAAACAGGAGCAAAATGTCAAACTCATTGCTCTTTACACTAGATTGTTTCTCAAGGATGTAATATTAATATATCATTGTACAAAACAATTAGAGGATTTTTATTCTAACAGTAACTTAATGGATTCATTATTATACTACATACAAGTTTCAAGAATAATGAAAATCCCTCTAAAACATAAATACAACAAACTCTGGTATATAAACTAGGTGTAAAAGTGTGTTTTTTACCTTAATGTTATAATAAAATTGAACTTCCAAACTACACAGAAAGGTAAGAGGTATCAAATAAAATGTTAACAGCTAGTAGAGTTACAAGATAAAGAATAGTGTTAAAAATATTTATTTACTTTGAGCACTAAAAGTTGGGGGTTTTCTAACACTTGTGAAAATACATCACACCTGGGCAAAGGAGTTTGAAAAAGCAAAGCAACACCTCCTGAGTTCAAAATTACAACTGGGGAATCCTCACTGAGAAGGCAACACTCCAAATATACAATGATGAGTGTGGGCCTAAGGCTTGGGTTTAATTAGAGAACTAACTCTTCAGCTGTCACCAATCACAGTGCAAGTGATAGAACAAGATGGAGAGAAACTACCACGGAGATTCACTACAGAGAGAAATCTAAAGCAAAGGGAAAAGCAGACAATGAGAAAGTTTCTTCCCAACAAAATCACCCTCAACACACATAGTATAAAAAGAATTTAAAACTTGTTGTGGACTGAAGGCAGAAATAGCAAAAACAAGCTCAAACTGAGTTTAAAATATAACATGGTATGTCTGTGGTCTTTTTGTTAGCAATCTGATTAATTCTTGTTAATGCATTATATTTACCTTCTTTTGTTCACCACTCCCAAATTGATTTAGCTTTTCTCATGGTAATGTGCTGCAGTTGACAGTCTATTAGATGTTAGTCTATGTTCCTTGAGAAGCTCATTCATAAGGTGAACTTTGGATTCAATCTGTAATCATCAGCATGTACTTTTCAACGCCTTCCTTTTCCTTCTTTTCCTCTCATCTCCCTAGTGTGTACTGATAATGCTGGAATGAATTGATATTCTTTACTTTGGATGATTCATACTTCTTCTACACAGGAATTCCCCGTACACTAGTCTCCCAGGACATTTGTTTATTATTGTCCAGAACATTTCTAAGATTTCCAAATGAAGTTTATCAAAATTAGATGCTCGTTTTTTTAAAGACACTACAAAATAGATAAAAAGACAAGTCAAAATCTGAGAATATACTTTCAAATCACACAATCTTGTATCCACAATACCTTTTTATTTTGCTCATCTTTTTCTAGGTTTTTGAGGAAAAAAAGTATTTATGTATGCAGTATATAATATATTATCAGTAGGTGTTTATTGAATATGAAAAAGTGTGTGTATTTAGATACTGACATTACCTCTGTCACACGAAATAATCTAAAATGTATCATAAAACTAAATTGTAAAAAATAATACTGTAAAATTTCTAAAAGGTAACTTGGAGAACATTTAGTGCCTTTGAGTTTAGTGATGATTTTTTTTTAGATACATCACTGAAAACATTAATTTTGAAGGACAAAATTTATAAGATGTAATTCATTAAATTTAAAAACTTTTGCTCTATGAAGTGCATTGTTAAGAGTAAAAAGAAGAAGCCACAAAGAGAGATACTTGCAAAAGCATATCTGAAAAAGGACATGCACGCACAACATATAAAGAATATTTAAAATTCAAGCATCCATTAACAGATAAATGGATAAAGAAAATGTGATATACAAATACCTTGAAATACAAGTCAGTCTTAATAAAGAAGGAAATTCTCTCAAAACATAAAATTTGTGAAAACACGGATGAATGTGGAGGACTTTGTGCTAAGTGAATAAGGCAAACACACAAAAACAAGCAGTAAACGTTCTCACATATATGTGAAATCTGAAATAATCAAATTTATAGAAAAGAACAAAATGATCGGTAGCAGAGCCTGAGGAGTTGGGGGAATGGAAAGATGTTAATCAAAGGATACAAAATGTCAGTTTTACGGGAGAAATAAGAGGTTTTTTGATCTCTATTGCACAGAGCGGTGAATATAGTTAATAATACTGTATTATCCATTTCAAAATTGCTGAGCACATTTTGAATGATCTGACCACAAAAAAAAAATGGGGTGATGGATGTTTTAATTGTCTTAATTTAATCACCACACGTTGTATTTTCTTGATTTAATCATCACACATTGTATTTATAGATTATAACATCACTTTGTACCCAATAAATATATACAATTATAATTTGTCAATTTGCAATAAAACAAAAAGCATTTTAATAAAACCTCAATGAAAAGAAAAGAATTGGCCGGGCGTGGTGGCTCACGCTTGTAATCCAAGCACTTTGGAGGCCAAGGTGGGCAGATCACCTGAGGTCGGGAGTTCAAGAAAAGAATAGAATTAAAAATCTGAACAGACATTTTGCCAAAGTAGATACACAGCTGGCAAATAGCATATAAGTAGATGCTTAACAACATATGTCACTAGAAAATGCTGAACAAAACAATGAGATTCTTCAATACACCTATTAGAATGCCTTCAATCCAAAACGTGGACAGCAGCAATAGTTAGTAAGGATGAGAAGAAACAGGAAATCTCATTCATTACTTAGGGGAATGCAAAATGATACAGCCACTTTGGTAGACAGCTTGACAGTTTCTTACAAAACTAAACATTGTCATACAATAAAATAAGGCAATTGTGCTTCCAGATATTTATCCAAATGAGTTGGAAACATCTACCTATCCAAAAACTTGCTCATGAATGCTTACAGTAAACATTTTGTCCATGATACCCCCAAAGTTGGAAGCATTCAAATATCTATTAATAGGTGAATGTATAAATCAACCAGGTTATATCTATACAATGGAATATTATTCAGCACTCACACACAAAAATGAGTTACCAAGCCATGAAAAGATGTGGAGAAAACATTTTTGCATATTACTAATTAAAACAAGGCAGTCTATAAAGGCTGCAAGGCTACATGTTGTGTGATTCCAACTATATGACATTCTAGCATTAGTGGTTCAGTAGTAGAATTCTCACCTGCCAACTATATGGCATTCTGGAAATGGCAAAACTATAGAGATCAGTGTTTTCCAGGGGTTCAGTGTGAGGGAGGGAGAGAGGGATAAATAGGAAATTTTTAAGACAGTGAAATTATTTTGTATGAAACTGAAGGGCGGATAGATGACTTTATGCATTTGTGAAACTCCATAATTGATGACATTCTAGTAATGAATAATGTTAATAATGAAGGAAACTGTGGGTATTGGGGGGCACAGGAGGTGGTTTATGGGAAATCTCTTTCTGCTATATTCTCTGTAATCCTAATAATGATCTAAATATGGTTTATTAATTTTAAAGTATCCTACCACAATCCAGATATAATCACTGTCAGTTGGCTTTCTGAATCTGAATATTGCAAATTAGTATGTTATTCAACTGTAAAGGCTCATTTAAATTCATTATATAAATGTTAAAATTGCTTCATATTCACATTCTTCAACAAATAGCTTGCTTCAGAAATTCCATAACAAACACACTTATCAATGACGAATTTAGATGTAAAAGAGTAAAAGAAAATTCTATAATTACAAACAGGTTTTCTCTGCCCCTATTAAAACAATTATTTGAGAATAATTGGTTTGAATTTTTGTGATCTTTGAGTCTATCCAGGAACCCATATGCCTAGGTCTAATTCACTCTGAATTTAGAGGTATAAATTATTTTACAACTCAGAGAAACACAAAAATCGACCTGATTTTTCATCCTTCATGACAGAGAGTGGATAGAACAGTCTGATGAGCAGCCTTCATTCCATATGTTCTGTTTAAATCTTGCCAATTTCAATGCTGTGAAAAATGCAAATAAAATAAAATACCTGTTTTTTATTCTTGATGATTCTGGAATAAAAGAAAATTACTTTCACATTTGGTAGCCAATAAAAAAGGTGTTATAAAGAGTTTAAAGTGAGTCTTAAATAAGATTATTTGCAAAATAGGCAAAAAGGGAGCAAAGAACTCAGCAGATGCAAGGGATTTGATGACGGCAAACCGAGACAATTGTTGGAAAATGGTGCTGTGGAAACTTTATAAAGATTGATCATTCTGCAGAATGGTGAATTATTTAGATTGGGCAAAGTTATATATAAGGAAAACTGTTTCAAGTTTCTCTTAAAAATAAGCAACTCAAAGAAAGTAATAATGTTATCCCACACATGTTGGAGCAAAAATAAAGCGGGCATATAGATAAGAAGGGTGAGGTGCAATTACAAAATAGAGGACACTATAATTTGAGGAGTTGTTAGTTTGGTTCTTTTAGGTAAGGATTAATATGCATCTTAAAAAATGAATTCCATTTGAGGTGATTGCAGGAGAACAAAGTAGAAATGTTTAGCAGTTAGTGAATTGCAAAAATCAAAAGAAATGCCAGATTGCTGATAAAATTTGGAGATTTTTAAAGTGTTATATTTCAGTGATTTGAAACGAGATCACCAGGTGTTGCACTAGATTAAACAATGGCTAAATGCTGATAGAATGGGCATAAGACTGCAGTTATTTCCTCCTACTTGGGGATATAAAATTAAACATGGCTTATGTACTTCTATCAGCTTGATGCAGCATAACTGAAGCCCTGAACAACAAATATTCTTGTTCTGAAAAATCTGGCTAGGCTATATGCTTCACAAGGAATGGCACAATTCCTCTTTTTATCAAACTCTTAAATCTTACCTTCTTACTTAGTATGTTTTATCATTTCCCTTGAACATATTAAATACTATTACATAGGGTTTCATTGAGGGCTGTGTGACAGAAAATAAGATATATGGGTAAGATGATCATCAGAATTACAATAGAAAATTAATTCATATGTATTTCTGATTCAGTCTGCAATAGATTGCTTCAGGTTATTATTAGTCTATAAAACCTTACTATTAAAAACATTGCTTTTTTTCCTCCCTTAATTTTGCTTTTAATCTTTTGAGATCTTCTTTAACGTCTCTGAAGAAATACTTCCAAAACTTAGTATACGATTGTATCTTTAGTTAAGCAATCTTTCAAGTACATACATCAATAAAATATATTAATGTTTCCAAAATAACTTATTTAACTAAACCAAAAGATTTCTCATTCAGGGCATTTTCATTACTTCTTTAGGTTTTCTAAATATACATTTTTTAAAGAGAAGGATTTTTCAATTTGATCATATCAATTAAGACGTCAATTAAGGCACAGATGCATCTGAGAGTCTCAAGGCCTTGTTTTGTTTCTCTGATTTGGCTTCCATTTGGCAGCTGCAATTTGTACATCGTAAAATCTGTGATGAATATTCAAACCAGTTCAAGTGAGATAAATCCAAAGTGCACTTGCATAGTTATAGCCACTGAGTAACGTGGTAATATTTTTCTTTTAAATTGTCATTTGTAAGTATATCCAGAAAATGATGTGTGTATATATGTGTGTATATATGTATGTATGTATATGTGTGTGTATATATGTGTATATACTTCATATATATATATACACATAATTCACTCCTGGTCTTAAGCAATCCCTCCCTCTCAGCCTTCCAAAATGCTTGGATTATAAGCCTAAGCCACCACGTTGGACCTTAACACTCCCTTGTACAAACATTTTACTACCAAAGGTAAACAAGTGTAAATCAAGCATTAGAGCCATAAAGTATTGTTTATTTCTGGGTAGGAATGTTAACTTGCCTCACATACATATAATATACAACTTATACTATATAATTTATAGTATATGTATGTGTGTATATATGTGTGTACATATAAGTGTTGTGTATATATGTGTATATGTGTGTGTGTATATATACACACATATAGATGCTTCACACATCTAAACTATATCACATTTTTTATTTTAGCCTAGGGTTACCTATCTAGAATGTCTATCTTCAAGAACTGTAATATAGTAATTCATGCTGTTTTAAGCTCACTAAAATTGTAATTATTTTTACAGTAGCAATTGGAAACCAATACATGTGAATGTCATTTGCATTTTTGTCCTTTCTCCTGAGATATATATATATATATATATTTAGATATAAAAATATGTATGTTTTATATATATATATTTCTCCATTAAAGCTATCATATATAATTGGACACTATTAAACATTTAGTTAGATGTTCTTAAACTTTATTGCAGTTTGATAGATCTACATATCATATACATCACTTAAGCCTAGTGACATGATATACGATGTCATATATCATATGTATAGTATATATATATGATATGCCTAGATGTAGAATTTTGGTGTTTATCTTGTTTGGTATTCTAAGCTTTTTGTATCAGTGGCTTAATGTCAGTAATTTTGGATAAAACTTAGCAATTATTACTTTAAATATTTTTTTCTGCTCTAACAAATCATTTCTAACAAGTACTTTCACTATTTGCTTCTGGTATTTCTTTAGTTTGATTTATTGTTATTATTTGTATCTGTAAATTGTAAAAAGGGAGATATCGAGACCACTTTTTAATAGGTGTCTTCTAGTTTGACATAGATATACAGTGATCACTTTTCTCATCCTCACCTTCTTGATATCTCAGCATCTTTGCAACTTAATTTGTTAATATTTAATTATTCATAATAAATTATAACTTCAAGTTTTAATTATCTTAGAGCTGAGAAAAATTAACAATCTATTTAAAAATGAAATTTCACTGCTTATGCTTATCCAGAGCACATTTGTACATTTTCCCCACACCCACATTTCTGTCTTTTATTGAATATAGTGTGAATATCATCACTTACTCATATAATATAAACTTTGTGATTTTCTTTTTTTCTTACATATTAAATGTGTAATAGGTAAAGACTTCTAGAGTTGTAAATACAAAATAGATTAAAAACTCATGAGAGTTGCAAATGAAATAATATCCTATTGTAAGTGTACTATTTTTGCTATTTAAGTTTTTTCGTTACTTATTTTTGTTTAGATGTTCTGGAAGTTTCTGGAAAATATGTGTAATATGATGTTTTAGACAAAAAAAAAATGCCATCTCAAAGACATTCATTGACTAATCCCCTGAAACTGTGCATTATATAACAAGGAGGATTAGAGTTGCAAAGCAACCGAACTTGAGATGAAAAAAATTATCTTTCATTATCCAGGAAAGACCAGTGTAAGCACAGGAGTCCTTATAATTGAAAGAAGGTGACATAAAAAGGCAAACCAACAAGATGGCAATGTGAGAAATATGTAACTGTTTAGTGTTGGCTATGAAGAAAGAGGAAGGGATCAAGCATTAAAGAACAAGGAAGACTTTAAAAGTCAGAAAAGGCAAGAAGCAGACACTCCCCCAGAATCTCTAGAAAGGAATACAAACCTGGTGACACCTTGTATTAATCAGCTTTGTGTTGCTGTAGAGGAATACCTGAGACCAGGCAAAAAGAGGTTTATTTCATTCACGGTTCTACGGGTTGTACGAGAATGGCACCAGCACCTGCTCTGCTTCTGGTGAGGCCTCTGAAAGTTTTTACTCCTTATAGAAGACAAAACAGGTGTGTTAAATGATAAGAGAGGGAGCAAGAAAGAGAGGGGAGAAGCTTCTAGGCTCCTTTAACTACCTTTTTATGTGAACTAACAGCCAGAACTCACTCATTACTGCAGGGAGAGCACCAAGGCATTCATGAGCGAGCTGCCTCCATGACCCAAACACCTCTCACCAGGTCTCATCTCCAAAACTGGGGATGAAATTTCAACATGAGCTCTGGAGGGGGCAAACATTCAAACTGTATCACACTTGGATTTTAGCCTAGGGATGCCTGTCTTGAATGTCTGACCTCGAGAATTGCAAGATAATAATTTGTTTTGTTTTAAGCCCACTAAAATTGTAATTATTTTTACAGTAGCAATAGAAAACTAATACATTTCTAGGTCCTTGAGGAATTGCCACACTGTCTTCCACAATGGTTGAACTAATTTACACTCCCACCAACAGTGTAAAAGTATTCCTATTTCTCCACATCCTCTCCAGCATCTGTTGTCTCTAGATTTTGTAATGATTGCCAATCTAACTGGCATGAGATGGTATCTCAATGTAGTTTTGATTTGCATTTCTCTGATGACCAGTGATGATGAGCATTTTTTCATGTGTTTGTTGGCCTTATATATGTTTTCTTTTCATATGTTTATTGGCCTCATGTATGTCTTCCTTTGTAAAGTATCTGTTCATCTCCTTTGCCCACTTTTGAATGGGCTTGTTTGTTTGACCCAGCAATCCCATTACTGGGTATATACCCAAAGGATTATAAATTGTTCTACTATAAGGACACGTGCACACGAATGTTCATTGCAGCACTGTTTACAATAGCAAAGGCCTGGAAACAACCCAAATGCCCATGGATGATAGACTGGACAGGGAAAATGTGGCACATATACACCATGGAATATTATGCAGCCATCAAAAACGATGAGTTTGTGTTCTCTGTAGGGACATGGATGAACCTGGAAACCATCATTCTCAGCAAACTGACAGAAGAGCAGAAGATCAAACACCGCATGTTCTCACTCATAGGTGGGTGTTGAACAATGAGAACACATGGACACAGGGAGGGGAGCACTACACACTTGGGTCTGTTGGGGGGAAATAGGGGAGGGTCAGTGGGGGGTGAGGAGCTGGGGAGAGATAGCAAGGGGAGACATGCCAGATGTAGGTGATGGGGAGGAAGGCAGCAAATCACACTGCCACGTGTGTACCTATGCAACAATCTTGGATGTTCTTCACATGTACCCCAAAACCTAAAATGCAATAAAATAAATTTAAAAAAAAATAAAACAAAACAAAAGAAAAAAAAAAAAAGAAAACTAATACATATGAGTATTATTTGCATTTTTGCAGTTTCTCCTATTATTTAGACAAGATTTCTACTTATGTATATTAATACTATCTACATGAAAGCAGAATTTTACATGACCAATTTAAACTCTAGAAGCATTACTCTCCCATTTTTTCCCCATTAAATTAATTGGTGATTATTATATTAATATTGCTATACTATTTTAGTTTCATTGATTTCTAGCATACATATGCCTGATTTATAGTTATATATTACTCTTTTTTTAATATTCAGCTGGCATTTCATTTTAGGTATAGGTTTTTAAACATCACATAGCTGCTATTTTTGTGAAAATTTAGCTCACTGATTTTTGTTATTGTAAATGTATTTATTTTTATTTAGTTTTCTTTCTTGACATTTCATGTTACATATTCTACTTACTATGCTGTTCTATTTTGTATAAATATGATCCTTGTTATGTTTATGTTTGCATAGTAAATTATACTGTTCAAAGTAAAAGTTAAATATTAATTTTCTATAGTCAGCATTGATTAGTAAATTTGATATTTTGAAAACACAGTAACAAACATGAAAACAAAAAGCAAGAAAGATTTTCTGTAAATCTCCTTTCTGCTTTATTAATCTCCATCTGATAATCAAATTAAAACATGCATTTAATCTCCTCAACTAGAGTTTAGGCAACTTGAAAGTAAAAATGCAGAAGAAACCATCAGTTGATTACATTTTATTTAAAAACTGTTTACTTGGGACACTAATAAATAGCAGGATTCCCAAGGTTCAAAAAATTGTACGTAATTCACTTTCTTTAAAGATGTAACCATTGTTATTTTTACATATCTCACTTAATATTTCTTCTCTTTATTCTTTTATCTTTTTATTTGTTTTACATGTGACAGAGGCTAGCTTCTATAGCTGCCAAAATTGCATTAATATCCTTGTATGTTGAGTTTTAGATTGTGTAATGGAAAATTCATAGCAATTTGACAAAAGTGTATGCCCATTGAGCTAGTAATACATTTAAATGGTGCTTTTGGTGTCTATAGCATTTTTTTTAAGAAATGTATTTTTACATTCTTCAACAACGCATATAGTAGAGTGACATCAGGGAGATGTTAGAGGGAGGTTCCAGCCCATGTTACACAATGGAAATGCAGTTTTCACAATGAATGTAGAATACAATGCCTTAAGAGAAGTCTAATACCTACTTAAAAGGTTGCAAGACCCCACATGAGCACAAAAAACAAACAAATAAATGAAAAACTGCCAAATTGAAAGGTTAAGAATTACAATTTAACCTTGAATATGTTAGTTTTTTCCTAGCAGACATAGTTCAGTGTTAATACTGAGCTTTCATCTCATGATATCTCCCTTGGGGAAAAGATAGTGGAGTAACCTTCCAGTATTCCTGGCCTTTCAGTGCTTTACTGCAGAAACTGGTTTCTGTCTTGCCTCACCTGGGGTGCTGACAGACCCAGCATAGTCCAGATGCTTGAGACATCTAAGAACAACATAAAATACACTAGAGATTTCTGCAGCCAGTACAGCTCTGCAAGTTGTGAGCAGGTTCAGAACCTGAGGATTCTCTCACAGAAGGAAGTGAGTGGAATGGAGCATGCCACAAATACATCAGCCTTGCTCCCCAGGGGCCCAGGTTCTGACTGGCCTCACCCAAAGTGCTGATGAGATTGCCATAGTTTGGTGAGACAGCTAAAAACAAATAAAGAGGTTAGTAGCTTGTTCTTTGAGAGATCCCCATACTCTCTCACCATACTGATTAGCAAAGGATTTTGCCTATCAAAACTAGTCTGTAAAAATTGGGAGAGATAGAAGTTTTTTCGACTGTACAGACTACAATCCATGACTAAAGGAAAATGAAGAATCACAGGAACACAATATGACCAAAGAAATAAAGGTCAGCTGTGGTGGTGGCTTATGCCCTCCACAAAAGTTTAATCCGAGCACTTTGAGAGACTGGCCTGAAACCAGGAGTTTTCATGTGTCCTGGGCAACACAGAAAGACCTCATTTCTACAAAAATAAAAATAAAAATATTAGCTGGGCATGGTGGTATGTGCTTGTAGTCTCAGCAAGGGGGACCCTGAGGCTGGAGGATTACTTGAGCCCAAGTGTTAGAGGCTGCGGTGAGCTATGATCACACCACTGTACTCCAGCCTGGGCAAACTCGTCTCAAAAAATCAGTGAGTTACAAAAGAATACAGATATGCAATTAAATAAAATCGAGAAAATGGCCCATGAATCAAATGAAAATATCAATAAATAGAAACCATTCAAAAAAACCAAGATATTCTAGAGCTGAAGTATACAGTAACAAAATCGAAAAATTCACAAAAGGGGTTAACAACACCTGTAATCAAGAAGAAGAAAGAATCAATGAACTTAATTTCTCACTTGAAATTATCTAGGCAGACCAGAATATAAAAATAATTTTAAAAAGTGAATAAAGACTAAGGGAATTATGGAACACCATCAAGTGAACCAATATATGCATCATGGAAGTATCAGAAGGAGACAAGAAATAGACAAAAATAAACAGGGAAAACGAGGGGTACAGTTAGCTTATTTTAGGAAATACTGTCTGAAAATTTCCCAAATCTGAAGAGGGCAATTGGCATCCAGATTCTTGAACCATGGAGACTTCAAATAAGACAAATTTAAAGAAATATACACTTGGTCATATTATGATAAAATTGTCAGAGTCAAGGCGTAAAAAGAATTTTGAAAGCAACAGGAGAAAAGTGACTTATTAAGACATTGACTAGCAAAACAAGAACCTATGAAAGTATAAAAGTCAAAGGTAAATATGTGGAAAGATACAAAATACTGTAATAATTTAATGGTAGTCTGTGAATCACTATTAATTATAGTATAAAACAAAGGTACAAAGCAAAGCTATAGCTACAAAAATGTAAATAGATACACAATAGAGTATATGTAAATTATGAAATGAATAACATAAAAGTTTGAGGGTGGAGAAGTAAAATGTAACTTTTTTATACAATTGAAATTAAGTCGTTATCATTATAAAAGACTTACAATTATAAGATGTATTATGTAAGCTCACTCATGATATTCACAAAGAAAATGCTTTTGTGCACAAAAGAAGGTACTCAAAGTACAAGAGAAAGGAATTGAAGCATAACACTAAAAATTAACATAATATAAAGATAGAAGAAAAGGAAAACAAAAAAAGAACAGACAGAAAACAACAAGGTAATAATCTTTTCCTATCAATAATTATTTTAAATAAAAAGAGATTAAACTCACCAATGAAAAACATAGATTGGCTAAATTAATTTTAAAAAATACCCTACTATATGCTGTCTATAAGAGACTTATGTATACACTTGAAACATACTGTCTATAAGAGACTTATTTTATATTTAAATGTACACAAAGGCAGAAAGTGAAAGGATGGGGGAAAGATAGTCTCTGCAACAGATAAGCAAAAGAGAGAAGAGGTGGATATAGCTTTATCAGACAAAGTAGACTTCAAGTCCAAAATTATCACGAGTCAAAAAATGTCATCATATAATGATGAAAGAATCAGTATTTCCAGAAGACATAACACTTATAAATATATATGCCTTCACAGTTAGATAACACAAATATAAAAAGCAAACCATTGATGGATATGAAGGGAAAAATAGATAATGTAACATGAATGAGAGATTTCAATATATTACTTTTACTAATGGATAGAACAATCAGACATAAATTCAACAAAATGGTGGGCTTGAACTATACTATGGAACAAATGGACCTAGAAGGCATATACAGAACAGTCACTCCAACAGCAGAAGAGTACATATTCTATTATGCAAATGTCGGAAATGCCCATGACACTATGCAAAATTCTTTCATAATAAAAACTGTCAACAACCTAAAATTAGGACAATAAAGATCATCTGTAAAAAGACCACACCTAACATCATACTCAATGGTAAAAATCAATGTTATTATTTTTTTAAGAACAGGAACAGTGAAAGAAATCCAATTTTTGCTGCTACTATTAAACATAGTACTGGAAGCACTAGCCAGAGAAATTAGGCAAGAAAAGTAAGTAACAGGCATCCAAACTGGAAAGGAAGAAGTATAATTATCTCTGCTTATATATGACATGATATTGTATATAGAGAACCCTAAAGATTCGCCTCATACACACACACACACACACACACACACACACACACACACACACACAGCTGTCAGCACAAATAAATTCTACAAAGTTTCAAGATACAAAATCAATAAATATGAATCAGTTTTGTCTACATACATTAATAACTATTTAAAATAAATGAAGAAAACAATTTTATTTAAAATATAATATATACTGAATGTTTCTGCCCCCCTTTCTCTAGTTTCCATGTTGAAACTCTAATTCTAAAGGTGATGCTATTATGATGGGATTTGTTATTTTATAAGAAGAGGCAGAAACCAGCTCATTTTTCCTTTCTCACTCTCAGGCATATCAGGACACAGTAAGACAAAGGCCATCTAAGAATCAGAAGGAAAGTTCTCACCAGACACCAGATTTGCCAGCATCTTGGTATTTGACTCCCCAGACTCAACAACTGTAAGAAACAAACTTTTATTTTTTAAGCCACCTAGTCACTGATATTTTTGTTAAAGCATCCTGAACTAAGACAGAAATTTGTACTGATAAGTTGAGTATTGCTGTAATTAATAACCTAAACTTGAGGAAACAACTTTAGAACTTGATAATGTATAGCAACTGGAAGAATTTTGAAGTGCATTATAGCAAAATACCAATATTGTTACAAAGGAACTTTAAAGGAGATTCTGATGAGACCTCAAAACAAAATAGGAGAATAGTAGAAAAAGCATCTTTTTCTTAGAAAGTACCTAAATAATCATGTATGGAATATTAGTAGAAATATGAATGTAAGTGAAAATTCTAATGAGGTAGGACAGGATAAGGAACACATTATTGGACAAAGTAGGAGAGGCAGTCCTTGTTATAAGGTGACAAAAAGTTAATTGAATTGTGTGTGTGTTCTAGGGTTTTGTGGAAGGCAGAACTTGCATATAATAAAACTGGATATTTAGCTGAGGATATTCTTAAGCAAAACGTTGAAGGAGCAAATTGGTTTCTCCTAACTGCTTGTAGTAAAATGAGAGAAGAGAGAAATGAATTGAAGAAGTATTTTTTAACAAAAAGGAAACAGAGCTTAAAGATTTTGGTAAGTATAAGCTTGTATATTTTGCACAATATGAGAAGGAATATTCTGCAGAAAGTATTAGGGGTGTGAGTGAGCAAAAGTTTGATAAGAATATAAACGACAGAATCAATCAGCCACCCAGCAGAAAAATCTTCACTCGGAACTGAAGGGAAAGGAAATGCAATGGAATGCAGGAGGCTATTAAGTTTCTTAGATTCTACAAGACAAGATGATAAAGGTATTCAACTGAGAATTTAAGCTATTATTCAAGAAAAAGGAAGAACGGCTCTAACTCAGATATTATAAAACCACCATGTGGGTTTTAGCATGGCAAATAGTCTTCAACAGAAGCAATTGCTTCAACAGAAGCAATGGGGGTGAGACCGCTGCAGAGCCATGAGTGTACATCACGCTGCTGAGCTGTAGGAATTACATGCCACCCCAGTGGGCCTGGAGAGTAGATCATTACGACAAAGGAGATAATTTTTGAATTTTATGATTTCATGAATTTGCCTTCCTGGATTTTGAACTTGCTTCAGACAAGTTCTTCTTTCCTGTTTCTCTGTTGGAATACAAATGTCTAGCCTATGCCTGTTTCACCATATTATTTTGAAACACATAACTTGTTTTCTTTCACAGTTCACAGCTAGAGAAGGGTTTTGCTTCAGGACCATATCTTGAATATGACGTATAAAAGATTTAGATGATATTAAGGTAGAACTTTAGACTTAGACTTTTGATTGAAGCCCCTGGAATAAGATTTGGGGGACCTTTGGTATTTATGTATATATTTGGCATATGAGAAGACATTAAATTTGGGGTTTGGGCACGGGTGCAGTGCTGTGAACTAAATGTTAACATTCTTCCACAATTCATATATTGAGACGCTAATATCCAATCTGATGGAATTTGGAGATGAGGCTGTTGGGATGTAATCATACCGTGAGGGTGGAGCCCTGTGATGGGATTCATTGCCTTATAACAAACAAAGACAGGAGACATTTGTCTTTCTTTTTCTTATTCTTAGCCACGTGAGGTCAGAGAAAGTAGAATCCTGCCTGCAAAACAGGAAGACCTCACCAGAAACTGAATCTGCTGGCACTTTGGTAATGAACTTGTAAGCACGTAGAATTGTCAATAATTAATGCTTTTTTTTTCTTTCTGAGACAGATTCTTGCTCTGTCACCCAAGCTGGAGTGCCGTGGTGCAATCATGGCTCACTACAGTCTCTATCTTCTGGGTTCAAGTGATCTTCTTATTTTAGATTTTCAAATAGCTGGAACTATAAGTTCAAATCATCATGATCAGCTAATTTCTTTTATGTTTTATTTTTTACTTTTTATTTTTTGAAGAGATGGGTCTCACTTTTTTACCCAGACTGTCCTTGAACTCCTCACCTCAAACAGTCCTCTTACCTTGGCCTCCCAAAGTGCTGGAATTACTGGCACAGGCCACTAAGCCTGGGCTTATGCTTTTTGTTTTGTTTTAAAGTGCCAGTATGTGCTATTTTTGTTAGAGTAGTGCAAACTGACTACGACACAATAGTTTCAAAAGTGACTAAATATTTAGGAATAGACCTAATCAAGTGGTGAAAGACTTGCATGCTTAGAAATTATGAAAAATTGATAAAAGAAATGATGGAAGACAAATAAATGGAAGACACCTATCTTCATGGATTGGAGGACTTAATGTTGGTAAACTGATCATGCTATCTGAAGCAATATACTGATTAAATGAAATCCCTATCAAAACCCCAATGTCATTTTTTAAAGAGATAGAAAGAACAATCCTGAAATTTATATGGAGCCACAAGTGTTGCTCAGAAGCTAAAGGAATTTGGGAAGAAAATGAATAAACCTAGAGGCATCACATTTTCTGATATTAAAATATATTACACAGCTGTGGTAATAAAAATAGTGTGGTTCTGGCATATGAAAGGACTTATAGACCAATAGAACTGACTAGAAAACCCAGAGATATGTGGTCAATGGATCCTTTACAATGGTGCCAAAATACACAATGGGTAAGAACAGCTTCTTAGTAAATGATGTTGGAAAATTTAAATATCCACATGTAAAATTATAAAATTGAACCCATAGCTATCATACACAAAAATCAACTAAAAATTGATTAAAGACTTAAATGCAGCACCTGAACTTGTAAAAGTCTTAGAAGAAAATAGAGAATAAAAGCTTCATGACATTGGTCTTGGAAATGATTTCATAAATATGACACCAAAAGCACAAGCAACAAATGCAAAACAATAGACAAGTAAAACGATGGCAAACTAAAATGTTTCTGCAAAGTAAAGAAGGCAATCAATAAAGTGAAAAAGCAGCTTTCAAATGGCTTAAAATATTAGTATTCTACACATCTGATAAAAAGTTAATATCTAAAATATAGAAGAAAATAGAGCAATTCAATAGTAAAATAATAATGATTATGAATAATTCCAATTTAAAAACAGGAAAAGGCTTGAATAGCCATTTCTCCAAAGACATAAAAATGGACATGAGGTATATAAAAAGTTGCTCAATATTCTTAACCCTCAGGAAAATGCAAATCAAAACTATGATGAAATATCACCTTACACATGTTAAGATGGTTGTTATAAAAGCAAATAGAACCACAAGGACATAAAGCACTGGCTATAATGTGATAAAATTAGAACCTCTGTACGCTATTGTTGAGAATATCAAATGGAGCAACCGCTATGGAAAAAGCATAGTGTTCCCTCAGAAAACTAAAAATAGAACCACCATATGGTTCAGCAATCACACATTTGAATATCTACCCAAAGAATTGAAATCAGGATCTCAAAGAGATATCTGTGTCTCCAGTTTGACTAAAGCATTGGTTACAATATCCAAGAGATGAACAATCTAAGTGTCCATTGACAGAGGAATGAATAAAGAAAATGTGTTACATGCATGAATGGAATATTAGTCAACTATAAAACAGAAGAAAATTATTTCATATATGACAATGTGGATGAACATGGAAGACAATATGCTAAGTGAAATAAGCCAGTCACAGAAAAATAAATATTGCATAATTTGACTTCTATGAGGCATTAAAATAGACTCATAGAAGCAATGGGCAGAATGGTGGTTTCCAGGGGCTGGGGGAAAGTGAAAATACAGAGTTACCTTTAAAAGAGTAGAAATATTCAGATATACAAGATAAATAAGTTCTACTGATCTGTACAAATGTTGTGCTGGTAGTTAACAGTACATATCATTTTGTCTTTATCGGGAAGCTATTTTCTCTGTGAGCATGTACTTTAGTGAGAGGTGGCAGAAGGTATATATGATGTTCTTATGGTACAGAGATGATGGTAATAAGAACTAAAAGCATAATGAGCATCAGCAGCAGTATAATGTTGGCCTTTGGGAAACATAAATCCACAACATTCACTTGGATTTCTCTCCAGTCACAGTAGCCATCCTTGAGGCACCGATCTGTTTCTGAATTACACTCACTGGCTCATGGAAACTTAGTTTTGTAATCCTGATGCATTGTTAGATTGGCTTATAAAGCTAATTTTTTAGCTATAATGAGTCCTTGGAGCTCTCTGATTTTTTTTGCTCTGCATAGACCATTTGGTATATGAATATGCACCCACTAAGAAACTGACATGATAATCCAGGCTTGCAGCACCCCCTGGATTATTCCTTTGGACTCATGATACAGAACAGCATATGGCTAAGATTTTAGCTGTCTTTCAAAAAAATGCTGTATTCCAATAAGGAATTCCCTGCATTATCTTTTGCAGCTAACAGCACACTCATTGATTAAAGCTGTAATTTCCTGATTAAGTTGGTATAGAGTGCACTATTTAAGGTGTCCTTGTCATTTATCACTATTTCAATATGTTAAAAATTTAGGGTATTTCTTACATGAAGAAACACAGGGAAGCATACATGGGCTTTTGATTCATTATTCCCTTTGAAATCATTTTTTCTTTTTCTGAAAAAATGATCAAAAGACCATTCCAAAAAGAGTCAGCTCTTCCTACTTAAAACACTTTGTATATATCAGACTTACCAGATAGTATCTTTCTCATTATTTTTTCTATATGCTCTACTAGTCTCAAGGACAGGGTCTAGATCTTACTTATCCTGTATAGAGGTTGCCAGATACATTTTGCAAATCTGTTGTTTATACAACCTCAAGTGAAATCTTGAAGATAACATCCATTGAATTACTGATGTACACATAAAGTCCATATGAAAGGAGCCTATATATTTCTAAATTTTAAAATTAGCATACTTTTCTTCTTATACTATGCTAAGTATTATAATCCATTTTAATGGACAAAGGAAAGATCCATTTTCTTTTCTGACTGAATCATAGTTTTGAAAATATTTACCTCTAATACAATTATCCAAAAAACCCCTATACTACTCAGTTTTAACTACTTAAAGAATGAATTAATCATATAGTAATGCTGTGGAAAAATGATTTCATAGTGCAAAAAGAGAATCCTGCCATAGGCATCTATTTGTAGCAGCTGCTCTGCATGTATCTATAGATGCTATTTTTTTTCTGTCTCTGCATACACACTTGAAAACCTAAAGGGTGATGAGAAACACACTTTAAAACTTCCTGTTACAAAAAATTTTAAGTTTTATAATATAACTCTTCCTACACTCACTTTTGACAGTTGATTTTATATACAACAAAAATCCTCTGCTTCTGAGCAAACACATTTTTAAAGGATATGAGAAAATGACATTGAAAACAAAATTATATTGAAGGTAATACTTATCTGTGAGTATGTTCATCACATAAGAATTAGCAGCAATATAATGCTGGCCTTTGGGAAGCATCAACACTTCTCATTCACTTGGCTCTTTCTCTCTAGTGGAGTATCAAGTCTATGCTAAAAGTAGACTAAAAAGTGATGGTCTGAAGATGAGCAAGGCAATTGTATACTACTAGCTACAAATTTATAGAATCCAGTCAGGGAGTGGTAAAAATATCCTGGAATTAAAACAATATATGCTAAGTGTAAATTTAACAACAGTTTCTGTGGATCAGGAATTCAAGAAGGGCTTAATGGAAACATTTTGTCTCAGTGCCTTATATGGGCTTGCACAGTGGATGCAGCTGAAATGTTCAGGGCGGGACAACATCTCCTTCTGTATTTACGTAGCTTCAGGAATTCTCATGTGCTATTTCTACTTGGGCTAGTTTAGGCTTTCTCACTACATGGTGGCTTTGGGCCAGGAGTCCCTACTTGGCCTTTTGGGGACACCATTTAGTGGCTGTGTTATTGCAATTTTTTCCAGCATCACAAAGATGAAAGTCTAGGTTCTCATTCAAGTTTTGCTGAGATGGCCTGGATTGCAACCACAGTCTTGCCTGTGGTCTTTAAATGGAGTATAGCAAGTTATTGTCTAAATGTTTTCTGTCTTGTGCAGCTACCTCATATTTGGTTCTTTGGATACAGAGAACAGACTTTAGCTGGTGTTTTTTAATCTATGCATATTTGTGTTCCCATACTGCCAAATTCTTCAGCTCCAAATGTTGAATATGTGAAAGAAAAAGAAAACGAGGGAACTCACCTCAATGTTGTTCCTTGGGTTCCGACATCCCTGACTAGACTGCCCTTTTCAAATTTTTATAATTCATCTTCCTGGAAAAGTAAATTTCCTCATTCTCATTTTGAGATTTTAGAAACAAACCAAAAAAAAAAAAAAAAAAAAAAACAAACAGGCCAGTATGATTCTCTACTAGTAATACATTTTCTTTGTTGTTTAAGACAGATGGAATAATTTACCATAAGCTTTGGTGTTGTGACTCCTCTGATAATTAGACCCAAACAGAAAATCAATATGCTGTTAATATATTTATTGAACAAACAGGAAAAAATACCACTGTTTCAATCTGAACCCAACTTTTCCAGAAATACACACAATACATTTGCAGATCAAATAGTATAAGGCTTTCAACAATTCTGGGTAGTTTTAGATGATGTTATATGCTGAAGGTATAATCACCATTATAGTTCAGTGAAAGAGCCTCAGGGATATTTTTTTCCTTTCAGTTTATAACAAAACATTTGTCTTAGTCTGCTTTGTGTTCCTGTAACAGAATACCACAGACTGGGTAATTTATAAAGAACAGAGATTTATTTCTTACAGTTCCAGAGGCTGGAAAGTTCAAGGTCAAGTTACCCAATCTGGTAAGGGCCTTCTTGCTTTGTCATCCAATGGCAGAAAGTGGAAAGGCATGTTCTATGCACTAGAGAGAGCAAGAGATTGAACTCACAGCCTCAAGCCCTTTTATAATCAACATTATTTTATTCATGAGGCTAGAGCCATATTTACATACCATAAATATATTAACAGTAAATCAATTTCCTCTTTCGGTCTAATTGTCAGAGAAGTTACAAGACAAAAGCTTGTGATAATTTACTCCATTTGCCTTTGACAATGAAGAAAAAGTAGCACTAATAGAGAAGGATATAAATGAGTATTTTGGTTTGTTCCTAAATTGTTAAAATATCAATGATAGAATTACATTTCTAGGAGGATGTATTTGAAAACTTTGAAAAAGGCAGCCTAGCTAGGGACCTGAAGACCCAGTGAACAGTATGGTGATATATTCCCTGGTTTGCTTTCTCTCTTTCAATTCTAAGACTTAAAGCTGAAGAAGCTGGCAATGTGGAAACATAGCTAGACATAGACATAAACGCTTCCTATTAGGTCCTAATTCTAAACACTTTTGGATTGAGCATTAAGTTTCCAGATGCTTTTTCAAGGATGTATTCAAACCATAGCATCACCACTTTGGGTAACTGGAGTGATACTTCTAGTGTGGGTGTACTTGCTTTAGAGCCTAAAAAGCTATTATAATACATTTAGCTAGAAATCTTTGGGATTTGCATTTGGTTTAAGAGGCCCCTAAAATAAAGATCCCCAAATTTAGTAAGTTCCTATATTTCTTACATATCCTTGAAAGTCTGAGTTGAGGCTATGTTGCTATTCTTAGCTAGTCTTTCTTCAGTAAATACAGTTCAATTAAATACATTTTCAAACATGCAAAGATGGTATGCTAATGCTCTTTTTAAAACCACTTGATTGAGGTATAATTGATATACAATGAACTGTGCAGTTTAATGAACGCAATGTGAAGAGCCTTGACTTGTGCTAACACCCGTGTCGCCATCACCACAATCAAGGTAATAGACATATGCAACACCTTACAGAGTTTTCTTGTGTTCCCTTGTTTACTTACTTGCTTGCTTGCTTGTTTTTGTGGCAAGAACACTTAACATGGAATCTACTCTCGTAGAAAATTTTAAAGTGCATAATGCCATATTGTTAACTGTAAGTACAGCAGATCTCTAGAATTTATTCACCTAGCATAACAAAATTTATACACATTAAACAACAATTTCTATTTCCTCCACTGTCCAGCCCCAGCAACCACTATTGTAGTGTCTGTTTCTATGTATTTAACTGTTCTAGATCTCATGTAAGTGGAATCATGCAGTGTTTGTCCTTCCTTCACTGGCTTATTTCATTTAGTATAATGTCCTCTAAGTTATCCATGTTGTTGAAAAAAGGCTTTTAAACATTTATCAGAATTAGACGTTTTATTCATTCTGCTACAACATGGCATTTTCTTAAGATCACTGAGACCGAATAAAGCTGTTTAGGAAAGAGTTCCAGCTTTGCTGGTCTCTCGTTTTGCAAAGCTCGTATCAACAGATTTTACTATGTATGTTCAATCTTATAAATAAACAATATATATCTTTAACTATGAAATATAGTTAACTCTCATACATTTATGTAAGTTGTCTTTTTTATCAACAGCTAAGCAATAATGTTTACACAGTCATACATGCACTGATATATATAAACATTTAAAATTAATATTTATGCTTTTACAATGATTATATTCTATTCTATGTGGAAAAATAATGTTATGAGTATTTCAATAAAGCTAACTATATATGCATAATTATATTGATTTCATAATGGCTCATAAATCAAGTTCCAGATCTATCCCTTTTTCAGATTTTTATATTCCAAAATGTCAATAATATTATACATTTGTAATTTATTTGCGTTTCTATAGTTTTAATTTTGCAAAAAAGAAGAGAATATTTTAAATGGAAATCAAAGATATGCATTTAAGTCATTCAGATTTCATGCATCTTTTATTTGCCAAAAGAAAGACTACAATTCACTAGGATGTGAGAAACCCATCAAAACAAGTTAAGTGCCAAACATATGTGGAACAAAATTGTTCCCTTTAGATTTTCTATGCAGAGCGATATTTCAGCTACTGTATCTAGGTTTTGCTCCTAGTCAAGGCAGAGAAGTCCTGCAAGGCTGCAGTACTAAAAACTTACAGACACAAATTTCTTCCAAATATGATACATAGATACCACTGACATTTCAGAAAATAAAAAAACACAACAATTTGCAACATGGGGAAAACTATATTTTCGATAAATACATTAAGTTTTTTCACTACAATTTCTATGATAACTGATTTTTAATGTTAACATAAATTAATAATATTAAAATTTTGCTACACTTACTGCTCAATATACATGTTTCCCAATTTATTTGGTTCTCATTTGGAGGAGTGTAACGGTTTACATTTAAATCTGTAATGTAATGCTGAACTTCTCATCTAAAGTGACCCATTAAAACTACTAGATAAAAGAGATGCATGATGAAGAGCATGTGACATCCACTCTTTTATTTCAATAATTATAAAGTGTAATCTGTTTTTTTTTTGTTTGCTTTTTCTTGCTTTCTGCATGGCACCTGTAATTCTAAGAATTTTCCTAGAAGTATTAATACAATATACAATGTATTTTTGAAGAAAGTGTTAGGATTTGACTTTCTCTCTCACATATTTAGTGATGTCTTTAAAAATCGCCAATTTAGTAAAGTTGCTAATCCACTAATTAAAGTCTTCCCTTTACAATGATGTTAAATTGAATATGAAAATAATTAGAATTTGCTACAATAATGATTTTAAGGCTGAAATACTTTCCTTTTCTATATGGCATGTGTTTTATTTTTTATGGATCTATTCCAAGACAACAAAATTATAGTGATTTTAAGACTGAAACATATTATTCAGATAATTTAATACGTGCAATAAACTTGTAAGTAATGCTAAGCTATTTATAAAACATCACACTTTACCGGCAAATCACAGTTGAAATTTGAAACATATGTAAGATTTATGGGTAAACAGATAGCATGATTCAGACAGAAAGCTCAGAAACACAACGTCCTTGCTGTTTGATAGAAAAAGTGCATTCAAGTTGCTGAAAGTCCTGTCTTACTGAAGCCCAGATAGTGCGAGTGATGGTGAGGTTGGTTTGAAATGTTGATGGATGGGGTATCAGAGATTATATCACATCCTTTAGGATACTGGTTTCTAAACTTGGAGAACAGTAATGAAGCAGTTTTAAAATACGTTACAAAACTGTATTTATTTGAAAATAAACAATCATGTTGATTAATAAAGACTAGAGTGGATGTTGAAAGCCCAGTTAAAAACTACTGCAATAGTCCAGACAAGTGACCGTTCTGAGCAAGAGGAGGCACATTTTCAATGGGGCAGGAGAAAACCTATGTGTAAATCACTTACTTAATTCTGTATATAAGTAGTGAGTGATGAAGAAGAGAGGATAGATACTATTTTTGTGTCTTAGTAACTTTCCTAGATTTTGCTACATTGAATTGAAAGGCTTCCAATTTTATAAGGTAGAGGTAAAATGAAAACCATGTTTTTGTTCTTGTTATATTGATTGTAGGCATCTTCGACATAAATAGTAGAGGTTTCTTTGTTTGTTTGCCTCCCATTTCTTTTTCTTTTGGGACCAAGTCTCCTTCTGTCACCCAGGTCAGAGTGCAGTGGCTCAATCTTGGCTCCTGGTTAAAGCGATTCTCCTGCCTTAGCCTCCCAAGTAGCTAGGATTACAGGTGCACACCACTACGCCTGGCTAATTTTTGTATTTTTAGCAGAGACGGGATTTACCAAGTTGGCCAGGCTGGTCTCAAAATCCTGATCTCAAGTGATCCATTGCCTCAGCCTCCCAAAGTGCTAGGACTACAGGCATGAGCCACTGTGCCCTTCCAAAAGTAGAATTTTTAACTAGTTTTTTATTGTATGTATCTAGACAACAGAGGAACATTCTGAGCAGCAGGTAGAAGATTAGGAATCCCTGGAAATAAATAGCATTCAATAACATGTTTGTGGATGAGATTCCTTAAAAAGAATGTTCGATGCAAAGTGATAAGTGAATACAAATGTAGGCTTGAAGAAATTCAAAATTTATGAATGGAATAAGGAGAATGAGTCTGAAAAGAAACAAGGAATTATCTACACAAAAGAGGAAACCCTGGAGAATGGGGTCCACAAAAATCAGTGTAAGAAAGTGTTACAGAAAGAGTTCAAAACGGTGATGAAAGCTGATGGAAGATCATATAAAATAAGAAATTACCAAATTCCATTGAACTTAATCATATGCAGGTTTTTAGTGACACTAGCAAAGCACTCCAATGGGGCATGAAATTGTCAACAATCTCCTTCTAGTTGTTTATACCAAGAACATTCATGTCATTTAACTTTTCATCACTCACATGCAATTCAACAAAAACTTCTGTTTACTTTCCAGATCAATCCAGAATCTAGCTAACCTTATTTTTCCACTGCTACTACTCTGGTCTAAGCCCCATCATCTCTTATTTCCTCCCAGTTTTCTCTTGTAATGTGTCCCAAACATAATAATCGGAGTAATCATTTAAAAATATGAATCAGATACATTGTTTCCTCTCCTCAGGATGTTGAAATGACTTTTTGTTTTATTCAAAATAAAAGGAAAATTGTTTACAATTTACAAGGCTCTGCATGAATTGGAGCTTGTTACCTCCTTGACACGGCGTTCTTCTCCTTGCACTCCCATTTCCTGCACTCCAGCCATACTAACCTGTTACTCCTTGCTCGGTAATGTCCACAGCCCATTTCTTTGGCTCTTGTCTCAAGGGCCCAGGCCAATGGAACAGCTCCTTTTGGAACCATAGTATAATTGATGAAGAAGGAATTGAACAATGACTGATCAAAACGTCACATGGCCAATGACGACATCAAACAGAGACATCTTGGGAAGGAGGGACATATAATGTATTGAAAATAACATAATCTATCTAACCTTAATATCATCTCAGGGTCTTAATATACCAATATTCTCTAGATATCCAATATCCATTTTGGTACTAGGCCCCTTAAACATTAATATTATTTTATTTAAATGATAATGTCTTTAGATTACTTTTAATCCCGGTTACCTATTTTACTAAATATTTTTTTCTCTTTTATATTTGTATTGTTTTCTATTTACATTTCTAATGCTTTTTCTCATACTCGGCTATACTGAAATGTAATTTGTATTTTTCCATTATAACTCCACATCCATAATTTAATTAACAAAATCTCATAAATGTATTCCTGTGTTTGTTCTGAAGAGCAAAACATCATTGGATAAAGTGATGCAAACTCACAAACTTGCACTCACTAATAAAGTATAGATTTATCAGCCACGTTGTCTTTTCCTTTCCTAAATGGTAGACAGCTGGAGTAAGATTAAATTCCTCTTTGGTGCCAGAAAAACCCAACCCAAAAGAAAAGAAGAGTGGAGGGAGCATATTTGTTCTCCAAAATAGCTTCTCCTATAGAAAGCATAAGAAGTAGAAAAAAATTCCTAAAACCATGATATAAATTAATTGTTAAGTTAGTGTAGTCATTCATGTTTGAAAATTTAGTTATTTAATACATGGGAGTGAAGGATATATTTTATAAAAACTGAAAAACAAAAGGTATGATTGATTTTACATGAAGTAGGATTATCTCTGTGAACCAGAAATAGAACAAAAATACAAACATTGAGCTGGGTTGAAATCTTAGCTTTCAGTTCTCCAAGTCCAGAATAGCCAGTGTTGCTGGGATTGTGGTTCCTGAGGTATAAAGGAAATTAACTCAAATTTTAAAACACAGCAGAACATGTTTTAGTGGTCCATGGAAGATTTTTTAAGATAGACATCTGAAAGGATTCATGAAAGATTGGAAATGAAGGATAGAATCTGTTTACATTACATTTTAAAGACGCGTCTTTGGAATTTGGAGAAAGGTAAGAAGAAGGTAAGAGCACAGTATGGTTTTCCAGAACTAAGTTACAGACCCACTGAATTTATAATGAGCTCTAACACAGCCTCAATGTCACTTCTGGGAAATAATGCTGAAGAAAGATTGAAAACCTGCTGCCCTTGCGTGGGCCCAAAATGTGTGGCAGAAATACGAATCACTAGACAGTGAGAGTATTACACAGAGAGAAAGTGAGAAAAACCGAGGAAACAGCCCCACCCTTCACCTCTCAAAGAAAAAGCTTCCAATCAAAATGAACTTGTAAACCAAAATGACAACGCTCCTAAAGAAATTCAGTGCTAAAATATAGCCAAAATAATCAATTAGAAAAGTAATTTCTGATCTTTGTAGAGGAAATTATATAAATGTAATGAAGAATTTTAAATAATTATGCTAATAACTTTTATATTCTGATCTTCTTTTCTAACATGTTATTTCTATTTACTTTTCCTGAATAATTTCAAAATTCAGTATTTTTCAGATTAGTAGCTGCATTTGGTGGGTGAGACAAAGATAAGGGTGTTTACTCCATTTTACTTGATTTGAAAACCCTGGTAGTATACTCATAACTTACCATACAAGTAGGATTGACAAATACAGTTTCAGGTCATCAAGGTGTATGCAAAGAAGAGTAATAAAGAAGAAAGGGCATTATATTAGGCATTGGTGCAATCCATCATGCATTTGTTTACTTTTAAAACCACACGGAGTGCTTCTTAGAATGCAGATTACCAGGACAAAAATCTGAATTACAAAATCTGAATCTCTGAGATATGGGCGTCAGAATTTCCATTTCTTAGATGATGCTTATATTTGTTGAAGTTTATGGACCAGAGAATTAATTTGGATTTAAGATGGATTCTAATCCAAATTCAAACTCTAATCCATTGGCCCAACCTTTCGCAAATAACACAATTTCTCTGATTTTACATGGAAAATTAAATTCAATAAAAATATTTATTACTGTTGATAGGGTTTAGCTCTGTATTCCCACCCAAATCTCATGCTGAATTGTAATCCCCATTGTTGGGAGAGGGGACTGGTGGGAAGTGATTGGATCATGGGGGTAGTTTCTAAGGGTTTACGAGTATCTCCCTAGTGTTGTCTCATGATAGAGTTCTCATGCGATCTGGTTGTTTAAAAGTGTGTAACACAACCCCCTTCGTTTTATTCCTCCTGCTACAGCAACGTAAGACATGCCTGCTTCCTCTTTTCCCTCCACCATGATTTTGTTTCCTGAGGCCTCTCTAGCCATGCTTCCTATGCATCCTGCAGAATCATGAGCTAATTAAGCTTCTTTTTTAAAAAATAGATTACCCAGTCTCAGATATGTCTTCACAGCAGTGCTACAATGGACTAATACAAAAATTTGGTACCAGGAGTGGGATATTGCTATGTCATTACAAAATGGGTCTTTTAAAACAATTGACAGTTTATATTTCATTAGGTATAAACCTAAGCATGTTGCATATAAATATAACAAGCCATCGTATAGCCATTAATATTGTAAAACTCATTGCAAATTTCTTTATGTAAACACTAAAGTAGCAATGTGTAATCTGCGCAACCTAAATAGAATTTTCTCTAGGAAATTCTTGACACATGTATGCCAAGGGTAATGTATCATACTATTTTTATCTATATATAGGAAATAATCCAGGGCATAGGTAACATTATGGGCATGTAGAATATATTTGCAATATATAATGTAGCAAGTATTTAAATCCAGACAAATTTGTTATTACTATAAATTAGGGTAAATCCTACAAGCATTTAAAATTAAGTATAATAATTTTATTGTTGTGTGATAATAGACAAATATTTTCAAATATTTCTCAGCATGGGTATTAACTACCATTCGATTATAATTATATAAGTTAAATGAGTCTGATAGCTTTTTCTCATTAGTTTGACTTTTTTTTTCAATACTGAGAATTATTTTGAGACTAGTTGCAGGGACTAAATAAAGCAGGACTAAAAACGCAGTAAACACATTGTCATATTTAAGTATTAAGAATAGATTATAAACTCTTTTTCTTGAACCAACTATAGGG
This sequence comes from Sapajus apella, assembly GCF_009761245.1. Taxonomy (NCBI): domain Eukaryota; kingdom Metazoa; phylum Chordata; class Mammalia; order Primates; family Cebidae; genus Sapajus; species Sapajus apella. Next base: position 34,962,016 of record NW_022436949.1, read on the forward strand.
AAAAAAAAAAAAAAGAACAATCATGGACAGCATGAGACTATTCTCCAGTCAAGTAAAGGATTCCAGAAAGTTTTTTTCATCTTTAAATTAATTAAATGAATTATGATCTCTTCAACTATGGATGGTCAAGTTTCTCTAAATAATAAATATGAAGCTGAAAAGCCTATAAGATAACACCAAATTATTAATTTAGGAATGATTTACTAAGCTAGCCAATGTAAGAGAAATATTGAACTTAAGCAGCAAGATATTTGATGTTGAAGAATTTTACATTTTAACATCAGACTCTATTACTCTTCTTGATATATACAATTGTAAGGGCAGTAAAATAAAAATCTTGTTCCAACAAATCTCCATCTGCGTCAAAGCAATTTAAATCTCAGAAATTGTATTCCAACCTGAATTTTGTTTTTATTACAATAATAACTAACACTGTTCCCATGCCTTGAAGCATAGACAGATATATATTCAAAAATATCATAAATTAAATTAGATCAATATATATTCAAGAGCAAAAGAATTTTCCAAAGATCTCAAGACCATGCAAATCCAACAATAAAACTACCTATATGTAAGTACATATATTTTACTGACATATCTTTAAATTGGGTGGGAAGTCTGTTGTTGATATCGCAAATGCAGAACAATTTACTGCCTGAGAAAACTATTCTGCTTTTATTTTATTTTTCCTTTGTGTCAGACTACAAAAGTGTAATCAGTGGCTTGCTATTATGAGATTTACTAGGAAACATATTGACACTATTTTCAATACATGTGAATGATTTATTTGAAAATATTTCAAACTGTAGCAAGCTAATTAGCATTTTCTTTTTGACTTTGATTATAATTAGTCTTGAGACAGCAAAGAGATTTGAGGTAAATTCCTCAATAATTTTTCGTCTGATTTCAGTTGTTAAAAACAGGCTTGTTGATCTAGCGCCTTTTTTTTTTTCCCATAAAGTATAGATATTCAATGAACTGTTAAAGGATTGAACGGGGGTTTTATCCTCATTATCTCTTTTTAATCAGCTCCTTTGTCTTTGATAGCAAAATTTTTTAAATTATATGATGTGAACCTTGAAAATTTGAGACAGGTCTCAGTTAATTTAGAAAGTTTATTTTGCCACTGTTGAGGACATACACCCATGACACAGCCTCAGGAGGTCCTGATGATATCTGCCCAAGGTGGTCAGAGCACAGTTTGGTTTTATGCATTTTAGGGAGACATGAGACATCAATCATCATATGTAAGATGAATATTGCTGCCCTCTGGAAAGGCGGGACAACTGGAAGTGGGAGGGGGCTTCCAGGTCCTAGGTAGATAAGAGACAAATGGTTGTATGCTTTTGCGTTTCTGATTATCCTCTCCAAAGGAGGCAATCAGATTTGCATTTATCTCAGTGAGCACAGGGGTGACTTTGAGTAGAATGAAAGGCAGGTTTGCCCTAAGCAGTTCCCAGCTTGACTTTTCCCTTTAGCTTAGTAATTTGGGGGCCCAAGATATTTTTCTTTCACAGTGGAAAAAAACTCATTTTCTTTAAGCAATGGTGTGGTAAATGGACAAATTAATTTGTAATCGATTTTAAAGTTAAGATTCACCTAATGCCGAGGAAAGCCTTTTATCCTGAAGATTCAAATTATTCTCCAAGTGCCACCAGATATGATACCTTCTTTTTTATAGTGTATTCTCAGCAATACAATACAAACATTAAACTTGGCTTGCTTTCTTTCTGGAGAAACACACACGTGCGCGTGCGCACACAGAGTTGAGGCCAAATGCAAATTAAAAATAAGCAGCATAATTCTGCCTGTTGAAAATAAAGGAAGAAACATTTTCTCCCTCTTCATTTAACAGCAATTCCTTGAAAAAACTTGTCATTGTGAATTCTTTCACTATTTCTTTGATATATATGTAAATATTTTTAAAAGCTAAATAAGGCTTTTGTTAGCTTTATGACCCAGGAATGTCCCTCTCAAGGACCTGGGAACGAGCTCTTTGAATGCTTCCATCAAGGAATATAGCACCCATATCTCCCAGTTTCTATTAGCTAACTAGAGCCTAACTTCTTGCTCTAAAGCCACCTCCTGTCACAAAGATATGAGAAATTTATTTCTACTTTGGATAAAGCAAATTAGCTAACACAAATGGTCACCTCAACTACAGAGAGAATTTAGGATGAACTGTGTCTGACAAGTAGTGCTGTCACATCCTCTTACTTTAGGGCAAGTTATTGTTTATCCTGGAGAACCTGTACGCGTTGAGCTGTATCTGCCTAGCTCTATAAAAGCTTGAGATAGCTTTCTGTCCTTGCAAATGTCTTAGCAATTGCATGTGATGTGCATCACAGCGTGGTTTAATGCTTTTTTGAAAATAAAATGGTGTTTCTATCTCTTTTATTTTTATGAAGAGTTTTTCTGATTTGGAAGGAGATTTTGTTTTTAATTACATTGTCCAAACAATTCACATAAAAATACATACATTTGCATATATATGTACATACACACTACCACCACGACAATGCTAATCTCTTTTTATAGGTTTGAGCTTCTGGGGAAGTCACAAATGTTTATATTTTTGATCATTAATTTATTAAAAATCATTTATTGCAAGTTTGGTATATGCTTCTTATTTTGGATATAGAAATGAAAGTTGTTATTGCTTCCCTTCAGACACTTGACTCTGGTGGATAGAAGCTAGGAAGAAAAATTCAGGAGTGTAAAGAAAAAATTTGTTATCTTTTCTTTCCAGTATGTAGATCTCTTTCTGGGAAGTCAGAACTTGTCATTGGTAGATGGTCTTGAATCCACATTTCTAACTGGACTAAGGATGTACTTTAATTCTTTGTTGTTTCAGACATTTATTCTACCACGTCATGAAGCTGACTAAGCACATTCTTCTTACACTTCCTGAAATACGTGTCTTTCCAAAACACTTCCCTTTCTGCTTGAGCCAGTGAGTGCTTCATCTTTTCTTGTGATAAAGTGGTTATGTTCTTCATTACAGTATTTATATTTGAGGAAATTTAACAAAGTAGCACTAAAGACTTTTTTGTTGTTAAGAACATAAATAGATTCATTACATATATATTCTTAACAGCACTTTGGATTTTTACTTGGATATTTGCCTCATTTAACATTGCCTTTTAATCCTCAGCTCCAAAGATTTTTTTAAATGATTATTTTACTACTATTATGACTTTTTCCAAAAATACCTTTTGTGCCATTATCTAACTTTGCACTTCACTTTTAAAATTGTTTTAGAACTTTTTCCTTGAAACACTCTTCTCTGGAAAAATAATTTTTCGTGCACTAAAACATTAGTAGGACTTTCTCAGATGTGAACTGCTTCACAGAGGTTTCAGCTCTTTGCATTAACGGAGGAACCCAAGTGGGTTACAACAGTCATCCATTATTATTAATTTGCTTATTGATGCTATTGAATTTGCCTACATTTTATGGTAAAGTTAGTGCCTAAGAACTTTTAAAAGAAACACTAGGCCTCCCTAGCATTGATGTTTACATATAACTTGGTAGATTTGTAATTCTAGAATCTCCTTTCAGCGTCATAGGACATCTGTTTCTTTGAGCTTCTACATTCTCATAGTAATTGAAAAGGAATTTTCTTCAGCCTGAATATTGTGCTATTTCAGTTGTGAAACTATGAATTTTACCTTTTAGGATTTCATGTCATCTAACATAGAGAATAACAAAGTTTTACATTTTTAATACTGTCCTTAGAAAGTTTATACATTGGGCTTTTTATCATTAAATATTCAATGGTAACAATACATAGAATTACAAAGCACTGAAATCTAGCTTGTGCTTTTCACAATGCAGTCACTCAATACAAATTAGCAAGAATGTTAAAAAAAAATGTCCACGATATAATAACCATCTTGTTTATGTTTTACTAACAATGAAGAAGATATTTCACTTTTGGGACAAACATTTTTGTTGTCTTAAGATAATATTTTTACTTTGTAGGCTATTTCTATTGATACTTATTAACAATGTAAGTGTTAAAAAACAAAAAGAAAAGAAAATCATGGTTTGCAATAATGCTAACATATCTAAGAACTAATTAGTCTTTTCTAATTTACCTATTTACAATAAGAAAACAACATTTATAAATAGGTAACATTTATAGTAAGCAACTTTTCTAGAATTTGTATCATTTTATCACTGACCTTTTTACAAATATATGTAAAATTATGCAATCATTCGAATTTCAACTTAAAGAGCATGTTGTCTAGTATTAATGAGAGGATCTATCAAGGAAAACCAAGTCCACAAGTGGCATGGTTTCAAAGGCGGAAATTTCCCAGCGACATACCCGACAGGCCTTCATCCACATCCCCTTCCAGGAACTTTAGAGTTCTTTGTCTAACTTTCCTGCTCCTGGGCTGGGTGGAAAGCCCAGGTGAACTTCCTTTGTTTAGAAAACCCACCAAAAGCTCTGAGGGAGATGGGTTTGATTGTGGGCCAAGCAACCAATTCAATATCAGAGTCAAAGATTAATCACCCCAGAGGAAGTTTGAAAAAGCTCCTCTCACTGGACTAGAACTTGAATGGGGCAGGAGTAACTCTGCAGTTAAAATCTGCCCCTACTCCCTTACCTATAGGGACTCCATCTCTGGATCCCCTCCCATAGGAAAGTGGGAGCTATCTCTCCCTCTCTCCCCATAGAGATTTCCCTCACTGAGATCCCCTCCCACAACAGTGTGGGAGCTCTCTCTACTTCTCTCTCCCTCTTTCTCTCTCTGTCTAATAAATCGCTCTCTGCAAAACTCTTTGGGTCTGATACTTACTTGAACGAGCTCACCATGCCAATAGGACCCTCTCCCCATTCTTGAGTGAGTGAAAGCCCAGCAACCTCAGACACATCCCATCTGGGGAGGGAGCTGGGCACTGTCCCGTCCCCCAACCTGGTTACATTAAGTCTCATACTTTTATTTTACTGGTATGTAAATTCAAATATATTGTATAAATGACTTGATTAATGTTGTATAGCCAGTAAGCAAGAGTCAAGATTACAATTATGGTTTTACATTTATGTCACAACTCCATGATGCCTTTATACATCTAGTCTAGTTTTCAATTATATTAAAGGTGACAAATGTTAAACTGTGTTGTATATAATGTAGAATCAAAGCATAATGACATATTTTGTTAAAAAAGAAACAGTCAGCTGTATAATTTTAGGACCTGGATACATAACCCACACATTTCTAACGTGTGATTTTTGGCATTGACCCTTTAAGTTTTAATTTTCCTATCAGTAATTTGTTCAAATAACTCCATTGCTCTCAAAATGCTTGTTGTGAGAAGTAAAAGAGAAAATGCTTATCAAGTGAACATGGTGTCTAATAGATATTTGTAGTTGTTTTTAATCAATAAAAGTAAAAATGAAGAAACAGATCAATATTCTCTTATTTCAATATCTTCCCTACTTTAATTATTGTTTAAAAATGGTTTTCATACTCCTGGCACTATTACCAGTAAAGTGATAGATTCTATAACCAAGGTTATTATATAATCAAGAGGGTTAACATTTTACTATAGAGGGCACTTGGAAAATATTGACTCCTTTCTTACAGATAAAAGCAGGAATTCTAGGCATGTACTTGGATGCATGGCTATAAACAGCTTGACCCTGATACTAAGAGCAGATGGATTACGATGGCCAGCTGATGTGAAGAGTGAGTGAAAGGAATGAAAGAGAAGCAACATGATGTGAAGAAACAACTTGGAGGAAAGGATAATCTAAGTTGACAGTCGAAGAGAAGGGCTTTAATGAAATGGAGAAGTCAGGTACAAAGGAAACAGCAACCCCCCTGAGGCTTGACAATTGCCTACGAAGAGATGATTCCTATTAACTATGAGAATAAAAATAATGGCTTCTCATATTTATTAATTACAACAAAAAAACACAGCTGTTTCTTTCCTTCTGGTATTCTATCTCTCTTATACGATCTGCTTATACATCAATATGTCATTTGCATTCTTGTGTTAAACTAAAATTATAAGATCTATACATTTTGAAAAGAGAGATTTATTTCTTAAAAACGATTGCAGTTTGCAGGCCAGACATCATGACAGGCTGCCAACTGTAGACTCTGTTAGAGACCTAAAGCAGGCACTTCAAGGGAGAGAAAGATGGAACAGGCATTTATACCAAGCAGGTTGGCTAGTTATACATATTTAATAGGCTATGGGAGGAGCTACGAATATTCATGAAGCGGTGGAGATACGCATGTGTAGGATGCAAACATCCATGTTACAAATGTCCCATTTTCATTCTGGGATAGAGACTTAATATTTACGTGTACTCCAATTAGGCCCTATATATTAAAAGATGAAGCAGAGGACACAGCCACTCAGTGCACAATCCTGTACACCTGCCAGAACTACTCTATGGTCAGTGGTCTTTTATCTGGAAAATGCTACTGAAGTCAGTTTTTTTCCCCAATCGAAGGTGTCTTTATGGCTTTGGGATGGGATGGGTTGTGTGGGGTGAGTTAGTCAGTGTCTGGTGGAAAGTGAGCCACAATTGTTTCAATATTGCTTATCTCAAGGCCCACACTTGTGTAATTGTTAGAGAAACTGAGAAACCTTGTGACAGTTAGAACATGGTTTGTTCCTTAAGTGCAGGGGTGCATGATTGCATCCTTGACTGTCCTGCCCTTAGGTCTTGTTCATAATTTGGTATCTTATTGTCACAAAAAGTTTTTTTTGTCAGCCTTATGATCCCTATTTTAACACTTTTGGCAATAAGTTATAGCTGGAAGCTGAGATGCTACAGGACAAAGAAAGGGCTGAAAATCAACAGCAATGAGAAAGAAGCAAGGCATTGAAAATTATATCTTGGTTGGGGCCCATTGACAGTTGAAAATCGCTTAGAGGAGTAAGACATGTTAGAGAAGAGTTACTCAAGATAAATTGTAGCTATGACCAACTCCAGTTCAGATTCTAATTTGACACTCAAGTTAATGATGTCCATCACATTGGAAAAGATAGCTATAGTGTCAGGACTTGGGAAGGCAACAGATTAAATAAAATCACTAGCACACTTTTAATATTAGATGATTAAATCAATAATTGCATGTGTAAAATGGAAAACAATCATCTTAGAAATTTTAATGTACGAAAATGGAAATGGAAAGAGGGTGAACAATGTGCTCTATTCAAGGTGGTGAGAGTTTCTTAAACATTATTAGCTTAAAAACACAAAGTGGCTTGAATGGTTTTAAAGATAGAGGAAGTTTGAAAATATGAGTGTTGTGTTTCTTCTAAGCAAACTGGAAGTTTCATAAATGATCTTTTATTCTTTCTGGGGTTGTCAAAGTTTTCAAGCAGTTGCTAGAAATGGTAAAATAAAAATTTACACATGAAAGAAATTATACACTTTTTATGCCAATATTAAAATATTTGTGTACTATATTTTGAGAAATTGTGTATCAACTAGTTTTTGTGTGAATATAGTTAAAATGAAAACTGTATTTGGAAATAAAATTTAGCTCTATTCATAAAATTTTAAGGGGCTACATTTCACAGTTTAGGAAAACGTACCTATTTGCTCCTTTTAATTTCGTGATGGTAAAATAATTATTGCTGTATTAACACAAAGGCATAATATTTGTACTGACGCTAAATGTGAATATTGAAAAATATTAAAGAGTTATCATTTTAATACTGTAATATTTACAATGTTTTTGGAGTTCTCTGTCTCTCAGTCTCTCTCTCTTTCTTTCTCTCTCTCTCTCTTTCTCTGAAAATATTCTGGAAATTTTATAAGTGGTAGTAGGGTATTAGATGATATCTTTATGGGATTAAATATGATGTTACACTGTAGCTGTGATCTGTTTTTTCATTTAAAAATTACCCAAAACTTAGTAGCTTAAAACAACACAAATTTTGCATCTCACGATTCTGTGGGGCAGAGTTCTGACACAAGTCTCACTGCTTTCATCCCGTATGACAGCACAGTTGCATTCCTCTCCAAGGCTTTAGGAGAGAGAATTTGTTTCCCTGCCTTTTTCAGCTTCTAAGAGGTTGCCCTTATACCTTAGCTTGTGTTCCTCTTCTTCCATCTTCCAACACAGCAACATCTCAGATCTCTGATTTTTCTTCCTTCTTCACATTTTTCTCTAACCCAGCCATGAACAATTCTCCTCTTCTAAGTACTCACGAGATTACATTGCAACCACCCAGATGAAACTGGGCAATTACCCCATCTCAAGGTCCACGCCCTTAATCACATCTGCCCAGTCCCTTGAATAGACATAGAAATGTCTATTCAACTGTCTGTTCAAAAGGTAACACTTTTGCAGGCTTTGGAGATCAGGCCACAAGCGCCTCTGAGGGGCATTACTCTGCCTACCACAATCCTGATTTTTTTTTTTTTTCAGCTAATTAGTGATTAGTTTTTAAAATGTGTCTCCTGAAGGGCTAATACTGTTGAACATATTTTCATGTGCTTACTTCACATGAAAGTCATTTGACACTGAAGTTATCTCTCTGTATATTTTATGTGGTAAATTGCTGTTCACATTCTTTGCTTATTTTCTATTTGAATTGTTCCTTTTCATAAAGTTGAGATTTGAGAGCTCTTTACATATTTTGGGTTTATCTTTGTCAAGAATTTGGTTTGCAGACATTTTCTTCCAGTCAGTAGCCTGCCATTTTATTCTATCAATGGACAGACAATTCACAGTGCTATTTTAAAACAGTTTTTGAATAGGTCATAATTTTGCTTTGGTTTGTACATACGATGTCATGTGTAAGATGTCCTTGCTTATTCATTGATCCTAAAGGTATAATCCTATGTATTTTTCTAAAAGTTTTATTTTTCTATATCTTCCAATTGAATCTTTAATTCATTTTCAAGTAAATTTGCATAGTGTTGAGTTTAGCACAAAGTTTCTTTTTTTTTTTAATTTTTAAACTATGGGTATCCAATTGTTCTTGCATCATTTACTGGAAAGATTATCTTTCCTTCATTGTATTGCTTTTGCTCAATTTACAAAAATTAGTCTGGCAAATTTGTGTAGCTCTGTTTTGGGGTTCTCAATCTCAGTTATCTATGTGTCTACCCATTTACCAGTGATACAGTATGATACACCTTACACTACCCATCTACCAGTTACTACACCTGCATATTAAATCTTAATATTGGGTAAGATGATTTTTTTCCACTTTCTTTTTCTTTTTCCATTTTTAAAACAAATTTAGCTCCTTTATATTTTATATAAGCCTTAGGACTAGCTTGTCTACAAAAGTCTTCCTACGTTGGACCAACATATTATTTGGGTATATTTCTTCAGTGCAACCATCTGGGCCAGAGATTATTTTGTAACATGTTTGGCAAACACACATTCAATTTCTATAATAGTTATACAATAGTTATGGGGTATATCTAATTCTATTGGGGAAGTTCTGATGGTTTTTATATTTTAAATAATTCGACTCTTTCATATAAAGGTCAAATTTGTGTGTATAGTATTTGTATGTATATAGTATCATTTTTGCACAATATTCTCCAATCTATTGCTCTGTGCAGATTCTGTAGAGTCTATTAAGATACTCCATATTTAATTTCTAATGCTGGCAATTTGTGTCTTCTCTCACTCTCTTTTTTTTTTTGTCAGTCTTAGTATAATTTTACCTCTCTTGTTGATCTTTTCAAAGAACTAGCTCTTGTGTTCAAGCAATTCTCCCAACTCAGCTTCCTGAGTAGCTGGGAACTACAGGTGCCCGCCACCACATCCAACTAATTTCTATATTTTTTGGTAGAGATAGTGTTTTAGTATATTGGCCAGGCTGTTCTCAAACTCCTGACCTCAAGTGATCTGCCCATCTTGGTCTCCCAAAGTACTAGGATTACAGGCATGAGCCATTGTGACTCACCTAGTTGTCTTAAAATGTACAATTAAATTATTATTTACTATTGATGTTTATATCTCACATATAAGTGAGAACATGTGACGTTTGTCTTTCTGTGCCTGACTTATTTCACTTAACATACAGGTATTGATCAACTTACGGCCTATGCAACTTACAACCATTCGACTTTACGACCACAATCACTAGCCACGACCGTTCCACTGTAGATTTTTGGAAACACTACAACATTTTGATGTGTATATCAAGAATATCGCTACCGCCTGGGAGGCTGTGACGGCAAAGTGCATGAATGGCATCTGGAAAAATTGTGTTAAGCGCTGTGTTAATGATTTTGACGGATTTGACAGTGAACATGAACTTGAAACAATTCGGGAAAAAAATAGTAAAACTCGCTAAAGACCTTTCTTTGGAGTGTGAAATGGAAGATGTTGAAGAGTTGCTAGACAAAGAATCCAGAGACCTTACAAATGAAGAGCTAATCGAACTGGAAGAAGAAAGGGTGGCGGAAGAAGAAAGAAAAGAAGCAGAGAAAGAAAAGGAAGAGCCAGAAAGAAAGTTCACCATTAAGTTCACCGGATTATCAGATGGTTTATCTTTACTGAATAAACTTCTTATACATTTCGAAGCAATGGACCCAAACACTGAACGATTTGCAAGGATTGAGCGGATGGCACACGATGTGTTTCGTCCGTATCGTGAAATTTATGAAGAAAAAAAGAAACATACAATTCAGACAAAGCTCACCATGTTTATGAAAAAACCAACTCCAGTAACCCCAACTGCTGCCTCAGATGATGACGTCAATGATCTGCAGCCAAGCACCAGCGGCCAATAAAATGTTTCGTACATGTTTATATATTTTGATATGTTTTGCAATTAGGAAAATGTTTCCTATGGTATTTTTTACACCTGTATTTTGTATTTTTGTATGCACCTGTATTTTGTAATTTTGTATGTTTTGCAAATATTAAACCAGTTGTACTGGTAACGCAGTGTTTTACTTAAACCTGACGAATGTAAAAATAAGAAACAAGATGGTGTAGAGTTGATACAAATGGCATAAAATGAACAAAGAAAATTGTGATATATAACAATAATGAAAGAAAATTATGATAAAATATGACAAATATTTTTATAAGATCATTTCACAGTACTGTACATATAGCTTACTCAACTTATGACCAAATCGTGTTACGACTGGTCTGTCGGAACCAATCGTGGTCGTAAGTCGAGCACTAGCTGTAATGATTTCCAGTTCCATCTATGTTGTACTGATGACAGGATATCATTCTTTTTTTTATGACTGAGTAGTACTGTACCACATTTTGTTTATTTATTCATCCATTGATGGACACTTGGGTTGTTTCCAAATCTTAGCTGTTGTGAATAGTGCTACAGTAAACATGGGAGTACAGATATCTCTTTGATACTCTGATTTCCCTTCTTTTGAGGTATATACTCAGCAGTGGAATTGCTAAATCATATGATAGCTCCATTTTTAGTTTTTTTGAGGAATTGCCAAACTGTTCTTTATAGTGACTAATTTACACACTCCCACCAACAGTGTACAAGCACTCCCTTTTCTCAAAATCCTCCCCAGCATGTGTCATTGCCTATATTTTGGAAAAAAACAAAAAAGGCATTTTAAATGGGGTGAGATAATATCTCAGTGTAGGTTTGATTTGCATTTTTCCCTGATGATCTATGATGCTGAGCACATTTTTCTATGCCCATTTGACGTGTGTGTCTTCTTTTGAGAAATGTCTATTCAAATATCATTCTTAATTTTTGCTCATATTATAGACTTTTTACTATAGAGTTTTATGAGCTCCTTTATATTCTGGTTATTAATCTCTTGCCAGATGAGTACTTTGCAAATATTTTCTCCTATTCTGCAGGTTGTCTCTCTACTTTATTGATTGGTTCCATTGCTGTGCAGAATCTTTTTAACTTGATGCAATCCCATTTGTCCATTTGTGCTTTGATTGCCTGTGCTTGTGAGGCATTGCTTAAGAAATTTTTGCCCAAATGAATGCCCTGGAAATTTCCTCCTATATTTTCTTGTAGTAGTTTCACAGTTTTAAGTCTTAGATGTAAGTCTTTAATCTATTTTCATTTGATTTTTGTATGTGATGCAAGAAAGAGGTATAGTTTTATTCCTCTGCATTTGGATATCCTGTTTTTCCAGCATCATTTATTGAAGAGACTGTCTTTTCCCCAGTGTATGTTCTTGGCACCTTGGTCAAAAATGAGTTCACTGTGGGTGGGTGGATTTGTTTATGAGTTCTGTATTCTGTTTTATTGGTCTATGTGTCCATTTTTATGCCACTACCATGCTGTTTTGGTTATGGTAGCTCTGCAGTATAATTTGAAGTCAGGTAATCTGATTCCTCCAGTTTTGTTCTCCTTTCTTAGGACAACTTTGGCTATTCTGGGTCTTTTGTGGTTCCATAACAATTTTAGGATTATGTTTTCTTTTTTTGTGAATAATGTCAATTGGTATTTTGATAGGGATTGAGTTGAATCTATAGATTGCTTTGAGTGATATGAACATTTTAACAATCTTGATTATTCCAACTAATGAATGTAGAATATCTTTACATTTTGTGTGTGTCTCCTTCAATTTTTTAATGTTTTATAGTTTTCATTGTAAGATATTTCTCTTCTTTAGCTACTTTCTAAATATTTAATTTTATTTGTGGCTACTATAAATGGGATTACTTTTTTATTTCTGTTTCAGGTTATTCACTATTGGCATATAGAAACAGTAGTGATTTTTGAATCTTTAGTGAATTTGTTTATCAGTTCTAATAGTTTTTTGGTGACATTTTTAGATTTTTCCAAATATAAAATCATATCATCTGCAAACAAATATAATTTCACTTCTTCTTTCCCAATTTGGCTCCCCTTTATTTCTTTCTCTTGCCTGATTACCCTAGCTAGGACCTCAAGTGCTATATTAAATAACAGGAGTGACAGTGGGCATCCATTTTGTGTTCAGGTCTTAGATGAAAAGTCTTTGCATTTTTAAATTTTCTTTTCTAGTTTCTCGAGTTATTAAAATATACAAATGTAGCTTACCATATTCTGAACTTAAATTTTTTTAAAAAATTGGTGTTTTTACGAATTTTTCTCTACTAACATTGAGAACAGATTAATCTACACTTTTTACCTCCCTCACCAATTGTAACTTTGAAACCCTTATTAAGGATGGTCTACACGTGTATTTATATTTTAACCAATTCTGTTATTCTTCTCACTTCCTGAAATACAGCAGCATTTTGTTAGTTTCATTTTTGTTTGTAGAACATCTTTTACTTATTCTTTAAGGGAAAGTCTGCTAAAAGATCTTAGTTTTAATAAATTGAGAATGTCCTTATTTTATCTTCCATGTTGATGTTGACATGTGTGTGTATATGTGTGTGTGTGTGTGTGTGTGTGTGTATGTATGTAGCTATATGCATGCCCCTCTGCTTATGATGAGGTTACATTCCAATAAACCTACTGTAATTGAAACTGTATTTAATACACTCAACCTATATTATACAGGCTAAGAATACATCAGTCTACAGTTTGCCAAATTATCTAACACAAAGTCTATTTTTTTTAAAGTAAACAGAAGTTTAATAACATATATGCCTCATATGTACACAGACAAAGTCTATTTTATATTTAACTGGTGTATATCTCATGTACCATATTGAATATTGTACTGAAAGTAAAAAACAGAATGTTTGTTTTCATACTCAAAGTATGATTTCTACCGAATGTGTACTGCTTTCACATTATCGTAAAGTCAAAAATTTGTAAGTCTAATCATTCTAAGATGAGCACCATCTGTATATATAACATAAAATTTGGGGTTGGCAGTTCTTTTCTTTTTGAACTTGACAACAATGTATTTCACTTTCTTCCTGCCTCCATGCTTTCAGATGAGACATTTTATGAAATGAATCATTCCTCTTTCATATGTAATGCATCTTTTCTCTTTTAATGAGATCACAATTATTTTTACTTTTTCTTTTTTCCTTTCTATTTTCCTTTTTCTTTCTTTCTTTTCTTTCTTTCTTTCTTTCGTTCTTTCTTTCTTTCCTTTTCTTTCTTTCTTTCTTTCTTTCTTTCTTTCTTTCTTTCTTTCTTTCTTCTCTTTCTTTCTTTCTTTCTTTCTTTCTTTCTTTCTTTCTTTCTTTCTTTCTTTCTTTCTTTCTTTCTTTCTTTCTTTCTTCCTTCCTTCCTTCCTTCCTTCCTTCCTTCCTTCCTTCCTTCTTTCTTTCTTCTTTCATTCTTTCTTTCCTTTCTTTCTTTCTTTTGTTCATTCATTCATTTGTTCTTTTTTCTTTCATTCTTTCTTTCTTTTCCCAATATTCACCACTTTTGTTAGGTTGTGTCTCTGTGTGAACACCTTTGAAGTTTTCCTGTTTGGGTTTGCTCTCTTTCTTAAGTCTGCTCATGCTTTTCACAAAATTTGGACATTTTTAGCTATTATCTCATTGAAAAATTTTAAGCCCCTAACTTTTTCTACTTTTCTCCTAAAATTCTAAAAACATGAGTAATAGATATTTCATATTATCTTATAAAATCATGAGACTATATTTTTCTTTCATTTTTCTCTTTCTTGCTCAGGTTGAGTATTTTTTATTGATCTGCTTTTGTTTCTTGACTATTTACTAAGTTGTTTCCAATATGCTATTGAGTCTGTACAATGAGTTTTTAATTTTGTTTTTTGTTTTGTTTTGTTTTTAGCTCTATGATTTTACTTGGTTTTTATACCTACTATTTTTTATTGAATGTTTAAATATTTTTATTTATTTCAAGAGTGTGTGTAGTTGCTTATTTAAGCATAAATAGCAAGGCTTGTTTGAAATAACCATTCTACATATCAAAGTTGTTTGAAATCTAAATGCTCTACATATTAATTAATTAAAATATATGTTTTTAAAACGTATTTTTATTTGCTTTTTGGGTATTACTACTCATGTAGTGGGATAACAACTGTAGCTTCCTATATATCATTCTTGGGCATAATTAAGTTGTAAAGCTTTACATTTATAAGTAATAAAATTCTAGTGTACAAGTTTGAGGAATCCCCACTCAAAATTAATAAAATAAGAAAAGTAAATAGGCGTGTTTCTCCTTTTCTTCTGAGTAACTTATTTCCTTTTGCATATACCATTATACAATTGAATGTTCAGATTTTTTGGAGGTCTTATTAATAATGATAGTAAATATATTGTTAATGCTTATGTAATAAGTAAAATGCGTTTAAGGCGCAAACCTCGCAGTGATATAAAAAATTAAATAGACAATATTTTATGATTTTTTTAAGTAACAGTAATAAACCATTTAATGTATTAGCTTACAATTTGTCTTTAAATATATATTTTACAAATTAACATGGAATAATTGGACAAGTTTGTACATTTTGAGGAAATTTATCTACTCATAAAATTTTTATACATTTTCCCTTCAATACATAATTATATTATCTTATGTGAAAGTATTGGCTTTTAACTTTTACTTGTAGTTAATAGGAGAACAATTGTAATGGCCTTTCCAAAATAAAATATTATCCCTCTTGAGTCTTTAAAATCATTTCCCAATCGTTCTATTATAAAGACACATGCAAGTGTATGTTCATAGTGGCACTGTTTACAAGAGCAAAGACCTAGAACCAACACAAATGCCTGTTGATGATAGACTGGATAAGGAACATGTGGCACATATACACCTTGGAATATGTGCAGTCATTAAAAACGATGAGTTCATGTCCTTTGTAGGGACATAGATGAATCTCAAAACCATCATTGTCAGCAAACTGTCACAAGAACAGAAAATCAAACACCACATGTTCTCACTCATAGGCAGGTGTTTAACAATGAGAACACATGAACACAAGGAGGGAACATTACACACTGGGGTCTGTTGGGGGCATGGAGAGAGGAGGGACAGCAGGGGGTGGGGAGGTTGGGGAGCGATAACATGGGGAGAAATGCCAGACATAGGTGATGAGGGGATGGAGGCAGCAAACTACATTGCCATGTATGTACCTGTGCCACAATCCTGCATGACCTCCACATGTACCCCAGAACCTAAAGCACAATTTATAAAATTTAAAAAAAAAATCATTTTCCTCTTTTTCGTGATTCAAATAGTACTAATGTTTACATTTTATGCAAAAAGGAGGTGCACCTTTTCATGTGTGTGAAAATTCCTAAATATTTACGGAGTAAGACTTTTTCTCAACAAGTAACTTTGCAAGTATTATTTTTCCCATTTCACTGTGACTGTCAGGTAGTTGGCTAGATATAAAAGTAAAAAATAAATAATGCAGGAAAAAGGTTAGATGTTAATTTGGTTGAGTTTCATTCATTAGTAGTGGCTAGCTTCCAGCTACAAGTAACCATTAAACTTAAATTAAAGAGGACAAAGCTGGCAAGTATTTTGCCTTGAGCATGTAAGGTTCAAAATAAAATGGGCATTAGTTCACTGCTGATGACAAGATATTTCACTACAGCTATTAGGCATGTTAAAGCTTTTGCAAATTTTTGAATATATTGTATTCCTACTTTGAGATGAAATGCTTACGTTGTTAAGCAGATCGTAGCATATGTTCTTAGTTCCAATTGAATGTATTTTGATGTTATTATTACAAATTTTTCTAAATATGTACATACATATCATATGTTTATAGCAAAATTATAGAACCACTCCCTCTTCAATATTTATTCAATTTAAAAAATGTTCATATATGTAAAATATTGTACTAAAAATAATTTTAGAAGTTTTGAATCCCTAGTAACAAATAAAGCTTTGCAGTACCAATCTTTCTCTCAAATTGGCTTTGAAGTTACATCTTTCATAAACTTCTTACTATACTGGAATTTTATTTTATCAGATAGACAAATTCCCGGTCTTTTTTTTAGCCGACTTCCTTCTTTCTTAGTATGGTTGCATCACTCAACACTGACATTTCTCTGAGTTTCTCTCAGCCTCTGTGTTTTTCTTTGACTTTCATGCTCTTTATTAAAGTAGACAAATGATATTTCCAGATATTTAAGGATAAATTTACCCTAATCTTAAAGTAAATTAATTTATATGATTCATTGCAATTTTCAGCAAGGATTTCTGTATGACCTTGCATTCATAAAGTAAATGACATTTGCTATTAAATAGAACTAATCTGTAAAATACAAATGAAAATTTGCATGATAATTAATACTCATGAATAAATGCTTTCAAATAAGAAGTTTTGCTAGTCTACCAGTTTTATTACATCATATTTTTATAAATACATTTTCTAAGACTGTAGCTGACATTTATTGTTATTCCTCTGATGGATCTGAGCAAAGTAAATCGAAAACATGTAGAAAAAAATTAATCATTCTAAAAGAGGCAAAAGACAGAAAAATCATAGGCAGACCCGGGTAGATCCCTGGTGAAACCCCACCTTCAAGTCAAAAGCAGCCTGAAACCCACCGCCAGAGTAAAACCTTCTATTCCTGTTTGGTTGCTCTTTCCTGATTGGTTCTTTCTGAATTATGTCTTTTAACCAATCAAATGTTGCCTTTTCCAATACTACTTACAAAGCCCCCTTCCTCCATCCTGATCCTATAAAAACCCAAGACTTCAGTTACACTGACAGAAAGAACCTGACTTCAGGGAGAGACAATTTGGCATTGGGGAGAGACAATCTGACTTTGGGGAAGACGACCTGACCTTCCTATCCCCTCTCCAACTCTCCTCTCTGCTGAGAGTTGCTTTTGTTGCTCAGTGAAATTCTCCACTCTCATCATTTTTCATTTGTCAGTTTGACTTCATTCTTCTTGGATACTGGACAAGAGCTTGGGACCCATCAAGTGCAGGTATCCAGAAAGGTTGTAACAGTGGCCCTTTGCCCTCACCAGTGGAGGGCAGCCACCCCACAAGACGGGGCAAGGGACCAACTAAGCTGCTAACACCCTGCCATCTGCTGGGCTGTGGATAGTGGAACTAAAGGAGCTAATTAGCACACTAACACCCACTCTGGGCACCACCGCATTCCCCTCAGGGTGACATGCCTGGTCTGACAAGTGACCCCACACAGAGCTTGCCCCTGTGTTGGCACTCAGGTGGCCAGCCAAACCCCACACACTGTAGTTCATGTGCTCCCTTCTGTAAAGGGCTGAGCACAGCAGGCCAAGTACACTGGGTGCCCCCTGCTGCAAATCCAGCAATGGGGCTAAGAAAAATCCTACATCAATTCTAGATGCCATTAAGAACATCTGTGATTCATGGGAGAAGATCAAAAATAGCATGGACAACTTGAAAGAAGTTGATGCCAAACCTCATGAGTGACTTTGAGTAGTTGAAGACTTAGTGGGAAAAGTAACTGGAAACGTGATGGAAAAGGCAAGAGAACTAGAACTAGAAGAGGAGCCTGAAGATGTATCTGAACTGCTGTAATCTCATGACTAAACTCAAATGGATGGGGAGTTGTTTCTTAAAGATGAACAAATAAAGTTTCTTGAGATGGAAACTACTTTTTGTGAAGATTCTGTGAACATCCTTAAAATGACAACAAAGTATTTGGATTATTATGCGATCTTGTCTGTTAAAGCAATGGCTAGGTTTAAAGCAAAATTTATTGCTTACTTATATTAAAAATTTACCATAGCCAGCCTAAACTTCAACAGTTATCACTATAATCAGTAAGCAACCATTAACATTGAGGCAAGACCCTCCACCAGCAAAAAGTTTACAACTCACTGATGGTTCAGATCGTCATTACATTTTACAGCAAAAATATTACAACTCACTAACGACCCTTATCAACAGTACATTTATAAAGTATTTTTAATAAAGGTACGTATGTTATTTTTAAGACATAGCATTAATGCACAATTGGTAGACTATAGTATAAAAATAATATTTATACGTGTTGGGAAACCAAGAACTGTGTGCAAGTCAATTTTGTGATATTTGCTTTGTTTTAGCAATCTGGATTTGAACCTTTGATACTTCTGTATGCCCATATAGCCTAAAATTTTAAGTCACCACTAAAGAGAAAAACAGTTATTACAAATGAATAAGAATATAAAAAGAGAATAAAATAAAGCTATAGGCCAGGTGTGGTGGTGCACACCTGTAATCCTAGCATTTGGGGAGGTCAAGTCAGGCAGATCACTTGCGTTCAGGAGTTTGAGATTAGTCTGGGCAACATGGCAAAAGCTGGTCTCTATGAAAAATACAAAAAATCAGCTGGTTGTGGTGGTGCACACCTATGGCCCCAGCTGTTCAGAGGCTGAGGTGGGAGGATTCCTTGAGCTTGGGAAGTGGACGCTGCAGTAAGCCGAGATCAAGTCCTGCAATCAAACCTGGATGACAGAGTCAGACCCTGTCAAAAAAAAAGAAAAAAAAAAAAAAAAAGGAAAAAACGAATGAAGCTATATATTAGATTTAAATAATTTGATGACAGTAAACGATAAAATTGAGCAAAACCCAGAAAATACAAATAGAAAAAAAATAGCAAGATCATAAATTTAAACCTAACCCTATCATCAATAACACAAGAATAGGTGTTGCAAATGTCCAAATTAAAAATTAGACATGATCAGATTAAATGAAAAAATTGGACAGAACTGTATGATCCCTACAAAAAAAGCACTTCACTTATAAAGACACAAATAGGTTTAAAGAAATAAATTGAAAGAAATATTCCATCTGCAACTAATTTTTTAAAAGCAGAAATTGATGGCATAAATAATGAAAAATATAACATGAACAGTTAGAATTTGTACTAGAAATGCAAAGCGGGCTTAAAATTAAAAAAAAGTCAAAATAATTATGCATAGAAAACTTTTAAAAAATCATACAATTGTTTCAACAAATGTGAAAAATCATTTGATAGAATGTAACACCTCTTCTTTTTTCTTCTTTAACTTTTTAGGTTTTGGGGTACATGTGAAGATTTGTTACATAAGTAAACATATGTCATGGGGGTTTGTAGTTTATATTATTTAATCACCCAAGTATTAAGCCAAGTACCCAATAGCTATCTTTTCTGCTCCTCTTTCTCCTCCCACCCTTTTTATTTATAAGTCAAAGTTTTCCATTTTAATGAGTTCAATTTTAACAAAATTGTCTATATGATTTGTATCCTTTGTATCAAAAAGAAATTTTAATCTACAATGGCATATCCAGAAAATACAGGGCCAAAAAAAGAGCCATTTCATCTTAATAAAAACTCATTTTCATTTGCTAGTGACAGAATTCTCTAAAGAGTTTTTAAAGATCTACTTCAGAAATAAGTGCTATAGTTCTGTAAAAGTGCACCAAGAAAATACGAACCACATAGATAAGGCAAATTATTCATGAGTTTTCAAAATTCTGGTAACAATCCATATATAGTATATTCCATTGGAAAATATGATAAAACTGAATATGCAAATTGAGAGGTAGATGATCTTAACTAAAACATTGTCAGTTTATTTATTTTATTGTTCAGAAAGAAGCTTAAGATTATGACATATCTTATACTTTGCTAGTTTAAACATGAAAGCTAAACTGTGCAGTATGATTACTGAAGTACAGAAACATTCCCAATTTATAGAATAAAAATAATAATTAGAAAAAATTTCCTGCCCAAAGAAGAAAACACATAAGGAGGTAAATATGTACTGTAATTAGGGAAAACAGGTAATGCAAAAGTAGATAGCATAGGTAAATCTAAATACCTATACATATGCAAAGGCCATTATTTGAATTTCATAATTTAAAACTCAATCTTTCAGGAACTCTTGATCTATCATTAAGCTCTGAGAAATAAGTCATTGGATCCAATTTAGTGGCAAGTCATTAAATAATTCTAATAATAATAATAATAAACTACCAACATCATCACAGTGTTCAGTGACTACGTTATGTCATCAACAGAGATATAAAGGACTGAATGAACATTAAGGCTGAATCACACAGTGACTTCTAGAATTGGACCCTCAGGTCTAGGGTTGACTGAGCTTTAAATTGCCTGCATTCTATTAACTCTTATCTCAGACAATTGATCAATAAAATACCTCAGTCCTCAGAGCTGTTAATCCACTTTCATGACACTCGAGTTTTTCCAAACATTAGATTAGCTCTTTTTGTTTTTTGAAGGTACGATTCAGTTCAAGCCAAACTGGGTTTGTGTCGTTACAAATTGTCAGGCATGACTTCTCCTGGGATATTTGAGGATTTGTGTGGAATAAACAGCACTTTCTGAAATCAACATAGAATGTGATTTGTGTCTGCATGGTGAAATAGTTATATGTTTCCTGTAGAATATAATCATATCAAAACAAAATTTTTGAAAGATACTATTTTATAACTATCAGTAATTAGTTGAATTTATTCTGAATGGGCCACATCTTTCTGGTAATCCCAAATCAGTGTATCTATGTTATATTTATATTTAATATAAAGTATTTAATTGCTGTAACATATGTAAGTGGGTTTTTTAGCTTTTATGTCTTCTCTATTTTTTTCCTTCACAGTAATTTAACATGAAAGAATCTATAAATCAAAATGAAAAACAGAGTATAGTTCAAATTTTTATGCTGTTTGTTTGCAATGTTTTTACACAATAAACACAATATATAAACCATAAAAAATTAAGAAATAGAGAATATACAGGAAAAAAAATTGCACATAATCCCAGCATCCAAATAACACGTAACCCCAGTTCCAGGCGGCCCTTCCTGATGGCGTGCGGTATGGATTTTGGGTTTGCTTTGCTTCTACCACAATCACACCAAACAATTATTTGCAATAAATCTCTTAATACTTATCTCCTACAGATTCTGTTTCTCTTGTAGAATCCTAACTGAGACATCAATTACATCTCTTTAAAATATAATGGTTGCCCTAGAGAATACAATGTACTGATGGCAGTGGTAACCCATTTTGGAGTGGGCTGCCATGATGGTGGCTGCAATGGGGGATTCACGGCCAGGGCTGCCCACTCCATGGAGGCAAGTTGGAGGGATAGCCTGGAACAGGCAAGAGCCCCGCCTCCTTCCAAATTGGAGTGTCAAGAGCCCTGCGCTCCCAGACAAGGCTGCAGCTGCCCAGCCATAGGAGTGGACCCAGGCATCTCTGCGCTCTCAGGCCTGGGAAGCCTCCCTGTCTCCACAGGCTCTGAAATGCCTGTTCCCACTGCCCAGCCACTCCCTGCTGAAAGACATTCCTCCTATTTAACTGTAACTATGTGTCTTTTAACTAAAATCTTCCCATCTCCCCTTCCCTTTCAACCACCCCAGAATCGGGTAACCACCATTCTACACTCTATTTCTGCATGACCAACTTTTGTGATTTTACATATGAGTGAGATTACATGTAGTATGTCTTAATGTGACTGATCTACTTCACATAACATAATGACATCCAGGCTCATCCATGTTGGGACAACTGGCAGGATTTCATTCTATTTATGGCTGAATAGTATTCCATTGTGTATGTATACCACATTCTCTTTATCCATTTATCTCTTGAGGAACACTTAGGTTGATTCCATTTCTTTGTTATTATTAATAATGTTACAATAAACATGGGAGTGCAAATATGTCTTCAACATACTGATTTCGATTCTTTCATATATATACCCAGTAGTGGAAATGCTGGGTCATATGTTAGCTCTATTTTTAATTTATTGATACACCTCCATACTGTTTTCCATAATGTCTGCACTAATTTACATTCCCACCAACAGCGCGTAAGCACTCCCTTTTCTCCACATCTTCACTTCAACTTGTTATCTTTTGTGTGTTTGATAATGCCCATTCTAATTGGAATGAGAAATATCTCACTGTGATTTTAATTTGCATCTCTTTGATGACTAGTGATGTTGAACATTTTTCATATATCTTCTGGCCAATTGTATGTCTTATTTTACATAAGGTCATTTAAGTCTTTTTCCTTTTTCTTCTTTTTTTTTAAACTGGGTTGTTTTGGTTATTGAGTTGTTTGAGTTTCTTATATATTGTGGACATTAATCCCTGGTCAGTTGTATAGTTTTGTAAATATTTTCTTCCATTTGGTAGGTTGTCTTTTAACTCATGATTGTATCTTATGCTGTGCAGAAGGTTTTTAGTTTGATGTTATTTGTCTATTTTTGCTTTTATTGCCAATGCTTTTGAGGTGTTAGCTAAAAATTTCTTACCCAGATCAATGTTATGAAGAATTTTCAATGAGTTTTCTTCTAGTGATTGAATAGCTTTGGGTCTTACACTTAAGCCTTTAATCCACATAGAGTGGATTTCTGTATATGGTGAGAGATAGGGAGTTATTTCAGTCTTCTGCATGTGGATACCTAGTGTTCTCAGCACTGATGTTGAAGAGACTGTCCTTTCTCCAAGCTGTGCTCTTGGCACATTAGTTGAGTATAAGTTGGCTGTAAACTGGGGATTAATTTCTGGACTCTCTTGTGTTCCATTGGTCTGTGTGTCTATTTATATGCCATTACTATTCTGTTTTCATTATTATTACAGTTTTTTAGTACACTTTGAGGTCAGGTAGCATGATGCTGCCGGCTTTGCTCTTTGCTCAAGATTGCTTTAGCTATTCAGGATCTTCTGTGGTTCCACACAAATCTTGACTGTTTTTTCCTATTTATGTGAAGAATGCCATTGGTATTTAGATAGATATTTCATTGAATCTATAGACTGCTTCAAGTTGCATGGACATTTTATCAATATTAATTCTTCCAATCCATCAACGTGGTATGTCTTCTTTCTATTTACTTGTGCCATCTTCAATTTATTTCATGAATGTTTTGTAGCTTTTGTTATAGATATATTTTACCTCATTGGTTAAATGTATTCTTATGCATTTCTTCTGGAGCTAGTGCAAATGAGATTTTGTTTTATTTTTTGTTCAGATAGATCTCCATTAGTCTATAGAAATTCTATTGATTTCTGCATTTTAACTTTATAACTCACAACTTTATTGAATCTGTTTATTAGTTCTAACAGCTCTTCATTGGCATGTTTAGAGTTGTTAACACATAAGATCATATTGTTAGCAAATGAACAATTTAACATTCTGCTTTCCAATTTGGATGCCTTTTATTTCTTTTTCTTGTCTAATTTCTCTGGCTAAGACCTCCAGTGCTATGCTAAACAGGAATGGTAAAGTGAGTATTCTTATCTTATTCTAGCTCTTAGAGAAAAAGCTTTAACTTTCCTCATTCAGTATGATATTAACTG
Organism: Sapajus apella; assembly: GCF_009761245.1. Taxonomy (NCBI): domain Eukaryota; kingdom Metazoa; phylum Chordata; class Mammalia; order Primates; family Cebidae; genus Sapajus; species Sapajus apella. Next base: position 34,986,138 of record NW_022436949.1, read on the forward strand.
TGGGTTTGCATATGTGGCCTTAATTCTGTTTAGGTATATTCCTTTTATACCTAATTTGTTGAGAGTTTTTATTGTGAAGGAATGTTGGATTTTGTTAAATGCTTTTTCTGTGTCTATTAGAATAATCATACGGATTTTGTCCTCACTATGTTAATATGATGTATCACATTTATTATTTTGTGTATATTGAACAATTCTTGCATTCTTGGGATAAATCTTACCTCGTCATTCTCAATAATCTTTTTAATATGCTTTTAAATTTGATATGCTAGTTTGTTGTTGTTGTTATGTACAACAGGGATGTTAACTTGTAGTTTTATTTTTCTTGTGTCCCTATATAGTTTTGGAATCAGGGTAACATAAGTCTCATTGAATGAGTTAGGGAGAAATCTCTCCTTTTCTGTTGTTTTAAATAGTTTAAAAAGAAGTGATACTCGTTGTTCTATAAATATTTGATAGAATTCAGCAATGAAGCCATCAGGTCCTGGGATTTTCTTTGATAGTAGAGTTGTTATTACTGATTCAATCTTCATACTCATTTTTCTATTCAGATTGTCTATTTCTTCTTGGTTCAATCTTGGTAGGTTATATGTGTCCAGGAATTTACCTATTTTTTTGAAGTTTTCCAATTTGTTGGTTTATAATAGGTCATAACAGTCTCTTACACAGTATTTCTGTGGTATCTCCCTTTTTATCTCAGATTTTATTCATTTGAGATCTCATTTTTGCTTGTTTGTTTCTTAGTTTAGCTAAAGGTTTTTCAATTTTAGTTATCTTTTCAAAAATCTCTCAGCTTTTGCTGATACATGGATAGAGGTAGAGCTACACTTTTATTTTAGAGTGTTTGGTTGTTATTTTCTAAATATTTTCTGTCTTTCTAGACTGGCTTTTTCCTGTTTTTAATTTTTGTTGTTGTTGTTTATTTGTTTGCTTTTTGTTGTTGTTATTGTTTTCCACTACAGAGGGCTGGCTTTTGTGAGGACATTTACTGTTTACATCTATGGACATTTCAGGTTTCAGGATACTCCAAGACCTATTTTGGGACACGTGAAGCAATAAGAGAACTCTGAAACTCACCACCATGTTGTTTTCAGGTCATACAGGCCTTACTCAGTCTGACCATTCTCTCCACTGTTCAGTTTTCATATGTCAGTTTTATATAGAATATCCAAGTTTATTGTATTTAGGGGATAAATAAAAGTAGTACTAATATTTCATTTTCTTGGAGGTGGAAATCCTGTTTGTTTCTATCTTATAGCCTGTTTTTCTATTTCTTTGGTGCAATTTTTAACTTTTTGTTTGGTTTATGGAACCGTGGAATTAGTTGCTGAAGCATTTTTAGGATGTCTGGTTTAAAATCCTTATCAAGTAATATCTGTACTATGTTCTTAGTACTGTTGTTAGTTTATTGTCTTTCTCATTTTAACTGAAGTTCTAATTTTTCATCTAACATGTGACTGATTTTCACTTGTGCTTTGGAAATTTTGGTGATTATGTTAGAATCCTGATCTTATTTCAGTTATTTATTTTAGTTGGCAGTCCCCAATTTCGTACCCAGTTTTGTTGCTGTTTCACTGGTTGTTTCATTGTCTTCCCCTAGCAAAGCTATCCTGCTCTGTTTCATTTGTTTGGTGCTCCTGGGGCTCCTGACTAATCCCTGTTGATGCTATCTGTAAAGACAGAAAGAACTTAAATGAGCTTCCTGTAGACAGTGGAAAATCTTTGGAGGGAGGTGGTCATAAGCCACTGGGCCTATGTCTCTTCATAGACAGCAGGTCGATGCAGGGCTTTGCAGCTGCTACAGCTGTTGAGGGACTGGTCTGGTTACAGGTAACCGGTTGTAGGACAGGGACCGGGACAAACCTTGAACACTTGGCTGCTACAGCTGCTTATCCATTCATCCACTCACCAGGTCTGGGTTATGGAGCTTGGCCTGGGATGGTCAGGGCATCACTGTGGTTTTTCTCAGATTCATCAGTGGTTTCCTGAATGTTGTCGAGCAGAGACAAGGATGTACTCAGCATTTATTGTTACTTCTTATACTAATGAATCAGACCATCAACATTGACCAAATTTTTGCCTGACACTGACTCAGGTTTCTAGTAGAGTCAGAACTGAAACTCTCTGCTAGGTCTCTGTTGGGTTTTTGCTTTCTGGGTCCTTTATAAAGCCAGAAAGAATAGACTATTCTTATTTGAGTTTTTTGTTGTTGTTTATTTCATTGTTATTATTCTTTTGCTCATGACTATCAGTGATTTGGCATTGCACTTTCCAGTCCTGGGATACTTCAAAAAGAAAAACAAAACCCAGGCAATTCACCCCATTGTGCTTCTTCAAGTCCTGAGGTCCAAGACAATCTGCTGGCTTTCAGAGTTTTTAAAAATCCATTTAATGATTTCCTTGGTGTACAGTTGTGTTTAGAAGTTAATAACCTCTTGAGTAACAGAAGTGATCAAACAAATTTTGATATGTCTTTGTGGGCAATATACTTCTCACTCTTATAAAATGTTTGTGTTAATCTTGTGACAAAGCTATTTACTCCTAGATGTGCTACTTATTTTATTTTTTTGTCTTCTTTTTTTTATATAGATCTAATTTTATATAGCTCTAATCTTCTTTTTTATGTAATCTAATCTATAGTAGGACTTGCAGTTGATATGAAAAGCATTCCTACATTAGGCTTTTGTTTGTTTGTTTTGTTCCTTTTATTGTTTGAAAAGCCTGTATTTGAAGCCAGCTCCCATGTGTTGAATTATGTCCTGTGGTGTGATGAGGGCCTCTTCCACTTTTCAATCACGTGTTTTAGTTGCCAGGCACTGTGGCTTATGCCTGAAATCCCAGCCCTTTTGGAGGCTGAGGCAGACAGATTGCTTGAGCCAAAGAGTTCAAGACCAGCCATGGCAACATGGCGAAAACCCATCTCTACAAAAAAATACAAGAAATTAGCTGGTCATGTTAATGCACATCTGTAGCCCCAGCTACCGTGGAGGCTAAGGTTGGAGGATGGCTTGAGCACTTTAGTTCTTACACTTCTGGAAGCTGGGAAATCAGAGATCAGGGCAACAGCATGATTGAATTCCTGGTGAGGTCTCTCTTCCTGGCTTGGAGATAGCTGTCTTCTTGCTGTAACCTTGCAAAGAAAAGAGAAAGATAGGAACAGAGACAGAGCGCGAGAGAGAGACAGATCTTTCTGTGGTAAGAACACCAGTTCCATCACAGAGGCTCCACCTTTGTGAGTTGATTACCTCCCAAAAGTCTTATCTCCTAATATCATCACATTGGAGTTTAAGGCTTCAACACACTAATTTTTGATGGACACAATTTAGTCCATAGCATGGATAAACACATGCTGTTCTCTATGCCAGCTTCCCTTTTTCAATAAATTGATGGCTATTGTAGATATCATCTTTACTCTTTGAAAAATGAGATGAGAGAGATAAAAGCAGAGATTTTGATTGGCCAGGAGTTAATGTTTGACCAAATATTAACTCGTCTTTTGAGGTAGCATCCTCTATTCCAAGATAAATAAAATCTGTTGTGTCATGGCAATGCAAGTCCTTTATTCTTTATTTTTCTCCAAACTAGGCAATGTTAAGCGAGGCCCTTTGAGATTTTCTCCAATTAGCCCTATTAGACCTGCAGTGTTATCACAAACTAGAAAACATTTTTAAGACCCTGGTATTGTTTTGGTGTGCTGGCTTTATGGCAGTATAAATTATCTCCCGTAATTTTCTGTGTTTAGGGTATTTATTTATTGAAATCTTTTCGCTTTCCTATAGATACATATTTTTATTTGTACATGGTTTTCTGTTCCTTATATTAGGCATCAGGAAAATGCCCGTTTTGCAAACGTGTAAATAATGCAATATTCTGCACTCCCTTTACAAGCATTTATTGAGCACCTTTGGTCTCATCAGTAATCGATTTTATTAGAGTGATAAAAATAAAACAATTCTTTGGGGAAAGCATACAATGACTAAGCAATTTAAATGCATATTATAATTCCAGGTACTCCTAAAGACTATTTAGGATAGGAAGGATAATAAATGCTAATAAAAGAAGATGCCTGCTTTAATGAGAATTAACTGGAAATACCTCTCTGGAGAGGGGATGACTGAATTGAAAGTATGCAGTGATTTTATGAAGACTTGGAGAGAAGGATCCCAGTTAGTTGTTACAGTATGTGCAAAGTCTCTGTGTTAGAAAACAACATGGCCAGTGCCAGGATCAGCCTGAGTTTCATTAGGGAGTAAGCCAGTGGAATAGTCAAGGGGAATACAATTTTGACAGTGACCAGAAAGAGAGAGCATAGGACCACAAGATTTATTTTACCTAAAATCCTAATATGTCTGTTTTTGTGCATTTTTATTTTGTACTTACAGGTTGCATTAAACTATTTCCTGAAAAAGGGCAGAACTTTAAAAATAGCTGAAGCACTAGTTAAGTTACAATCTAAAATATATGAGTCAATATTCCCTTTATTATATTTACATTCACATAGGTAGGTCTTTCTCACCAGATTGACATTTCCATAAAGACATTTACATTGTATTACAGAGTAGCATGCTAGCTATATCCACGGTCATTTCAGTAAAACAAAGGTGATATGAATATCAATAAACTAATAATAAAAAAATCAATTGCATCTTTATTATTAGTTAGATGTTGTGGTAGATTAAATAAGAGAAACATATGATTTAATATGAACAAAAATCTGCAGAATGTATTAGACATAGTATTCTTGTTTCTAGCAGTACGGTTCGAATGGCTGTTGAAAACAAATTAAAAATGCACAGTGATATATTAAGGAATAGCCTTTTAAATGCATCTATGAACTAACAAAATAACGTAAGGAGCATCAAGGCCAAAATCTAAGACCAAGCTATAACTCAGAGCTATAAAATAAGCCATGTAGTTAACATTCACCTTGAAGGTATTTGTCTAATTCAGTGAAATAATGAGTAGTTTTTCATAACGTCTCAAGCCTTGGAGGTTGGCAGACAAAACTCAGGGCCCACGCACAGCGGGAAAACGAATAGGAACTTTGACAGTCTTGTGTCCAAAGACTACTTCCTTATAAATTCAAATTAAGTCTGCCTATAAACCCCCTGTCTCCACCCTACTAGCCATCATTGGATTAGTAGAATTCTATCTTTGGCACTGAATGTGAAATGCAAAAATAAATGGAAAAAATATCTCACATAAGAAATCTTCAGCATAAATCAGCAATAACAAGTCTTGTTACATTAAATTCTTGTGATATCTGTTGTCTAGGAAAACAGCCTAAGCATGTTGCCTATCATAATCCCAGGTGGCTGACCTTAAATTTCTGAACAGAAACAAATACAAATAATTTTTGGAAGAAATCATTCTCAAACCAGGCCTTAAAAAAATAATGAATACAAATATAGATACACAAACCTAAATAGTTCTTATATGAATAGTAATTTACACGAGAGAAATAATTATAGCTAAAACCATAGTCTTATTTTATACATAAAATCATAGACCAATTAATCACCAAATGAAACATCTTATATTTCTTAGTAGTCAGATCAACCTAATTTAAACAACAGCAACAATAATAACCTACAGACGTATAACAAATTTGATAAATGGAAACATTATTTTTAATTTTTAATCTCAGCATATGTACAAGTCTGAAAGCAACAGTTATAGAAAAACATATGACATTCTTGTGAAAATTACCTGAGCAATATTTAGGATTTACATGTTATAGAACAAACTTATTTCTTACTATACAAATAAGTTATGTGTCAAAAATATAATTAAAACAGCACACATAGTATGGTTGATCCTGTTCATCAACCATAAATCAAATAGAAAATTAGAATGGAAATTAGGAAAAATTTAAAACAAACTCACAATGATGAAAATATTATATATTGCAATTTTATAGAAATAGCAAAATAATCTAATATATGTGGTTTTAAGTGCTTGTATTAAAAAAGGTCAAAAAATAGCAAAATATTCATCTCAGGAAGACAGTTGATGAATCAGTAAAATAATTGTCTTAGGTAAAAAAAAATCAGTTATGTGGCATTTGATTCTGATTAGATATTCCTGGTTGCAAGGAGGCCCCCTGCCAGATAGTGGCTCTAGAATTCCTTCGATCCAGTTACCTGAGTCTAGCCAGTGTAAGGCAAAGAAAGGACAGAGAAAGCAGGCCCCTTTTGTAATTGCTTTGTCCTTAAAGTGGGGAGGAAACACTTGTTCACATGTTTTTGGCAAGAACTAGTCACATGTTCCTGCCTGGGCAGCTGGTTACAAGTGCTGTCCGTATTATGGTGATAGTTCACCAGCTCTGCTAAATTCTATGAATGCAAGGTTTGCTTATCAATACAAAATGAATTAAGAGAAAGTAAATACACACAGATTACAGATGTTTATATTACAAACTCTGGGTTACCATAGCAATAATTTGAACGTTTACAGAGAAGAGGTGTTTTCCATAGACTCATGTTATGTGGCAAGTGCTTCTCAAAACAGGCCACTGTGCTGAGTTTGAATAGGCACATCTGCTTTAGCAAAACACCAAATTACAGAAGATTTTGGTAGTTGATTATTTAAGTACTGAAATGGGGAAAAAATCTAGAAATCATTTGTTGAAATTTACAAGTTCATTAATATTGAAGTTATCCCTGAAAAAGAAAACCAACTTACCAAGTTTATACTCCTTGATATTGGTATTTGTTACAAAGCTAAGGTTAGAGTAACACTGGTTTCAAAAGAGACAAAGAGGAAAATTGTGTAGAATAGAATTCAAACTGGCCCATGCATTTGAAGACGTGGGGTTTATAACAAAGGTGGATTACAAAGCAAAAAGAAAGAAAGAAATTTTCAGTGAATCGTGTTAAGTCAATTGAATATCACTATGAGTAAAAATAAAGAAACATCAGCAACAACAACAAAAAATAACTTTGACTCTTACATTCATCTATATGCAGGTAATAAATTTAAGCAGGACTGAAAACCGAACAAGAAAAGTAAAACAATTTTTTTAGAAGATAATTTTAGATATTATCTTCCCAACGTAGGAGCAAGCAGAGATTACTTACAATGGCCTAACAAGACTAATAAATACTTAAATGATAAATTAGACTTCTTTTAATTATTATGAAAACTGTTGTTCACAGGAAAACTTTAAAATAGTAATAAATAGGCATACAAAGTCATGTGGATGTAATATATCTGTGATGTACATAATAATATCTACTAACATGGCAGGGTGCTGTTGTTCACACCTGCAATCACAGCACTATGGGAGGCTGAGGTGGGTGGATCACCTGAGGTCAGGAATTCAAGAGCAGCCTGACCAACATGGTAAAAACCCATCTTTACTAAAAATACAAAATTATCCAGGCCTGGTGCCACATGCCTGTAATCCCAGCTACTTGGGAGGCTGAGTCAGGAGAATCACTTAAACCTGGGAAGTGGAGGTTGCAGTGAGCCAAGATCGCACCATTGCACTCCAGCCTGAATAGCAGAGGGAGACTCTGTCTCATAAAAGGAAAAAAAAATCTACTAACGATGGACAGTAGAATGGATAAATTAGTGTGTAACAACCAGAAAGGAATCGTCTATAGAAATGTAAATGAATGAATTACTACGTCACAGAGAAACTCTCATAAACATAAATTTAAAGGAAAGAAGCTAGAAAATAATGCAGACTGTCTATAGGCATATACAGTTCAAATTCAGGAAAAACCAATTATGTGAAAATTTAGTACATTGGTTCTCTCTGTATAGGAAGTAAAAGATAGTGATTGACAAGGGGCATCGATGAGCTTCTTTGTGGGTAATGCCAATTTTGTGTTTCTTAACCCAAATAGTATTTTCATGGGTGATAATTTATTGTGCCGTACATTTATGTTTTACATTATTTGGTTCTCGTGTAACTTAATTAAATATATGGTTGATTTGCTTATGCAATTGAAGATCAAATCAGATCTTGCTGTAGGCAATTTTTGATTGTTCGAGCAACAGTGTTAAGAGGGAACATGTTCCTTTTCATTTCTAATCTCTATATATTCATTACCGCTTTATCCTAATAACCCATGGCTCCAATATATCGTTTAGCATCTCACAGAAGGTGAGTATCTTTCTCCTACCTTACACAGAATATACCCTGAGATTCAGAGTGATTAATTTGAACCAAATAGGGAGACAAAAGGAGAAAATAAAATGACTGGACTGGTATAACATAGCTCTAGGTCTGGCTGTGTAATCAGACTCAAGCCATCACTTGATGCCTTGATATGTCTAGAGGGATGCTGGGAAGGGATGAGGCGAAGAAACGTTGCTAGAATTCAACTAACAGGTTAGAAATTATAGGTAAGAAAATAAATGGGCTCTAGATATTTTAAGTTCCAAGTGGATTTGGCCAGTATATCCTCAAATTCAGACTGGGTCAAATAATGACTAATTTGATTTATTTAACACTATGATTTGACTCTTTAAAAAATGAGATTTTAAGTTTCTATAAAAAATAAAATGGAGTAAATTGACATATGTTAGAAATAATTTCATTATACTCTTAAATGATTCTTAGAAAATACATTACAATATTTATCCATGCTCAATTCCATTAAAAAGGAAATATCGCTAGGGTAAAATTAAATGTGAGGTTAACAGAGTTAATTCACATAGGAAACATTTAGATTCTACCAAATTAATGTAACATTTAATACTTGGTGGAAAGAGTGACCACATTAGTGGTATTAATGAGCTGTGTATAACTAAGGTCTCTTTTCACACTAGAACGTGCTTCTAATTTATTGAGATCCTCAGGAATTAACCAGGAGTCACATTCTGAGTAAATTGGCCACAAAAAAAACTGGTCATGCTATGAAGTTTCAGAATCCAGCTACTTCAAGTCATTATTTGGTTTCTACCTTATGAAAAGAATAATCACAAATAATAAGAGCAGATAGGCTTTTAAGAACATGTGTGTAATACATATTTAAATACATTGTGACATTTAAATACATTTCAAAACAGCAAATAAGAACAAAATCAATGTACAATTTCTGTGTAATTAAGGGGTCTATGTGCTTCTTGGAACCATGTTTTTCACCCCACCTTTATTGAGGTATAATTAAGCAAATAGTGTACATATTTAACATGTATAACCTGATGACTTGATATACTGATATATGTATACATTGTGAAATGATTATCACACTCAAGTTAATTAACACATTTATCACCTCATACAATTACCTTCTTTTTCTTTTTTTGGTGAGAATGCTTAAAATCTACTTACTATATTTGCAAATTTCAAGAATATAATATAGAATTATCATCGACACCATACTGTCCATTAGATATTCAGAACTTACTCATCCTAAAACTGAAAGTTTGAACCCTTTAACAGCTCTGCATTTCCCTTGCCCCATTCCCTGGCAACCACCATTTTATTCTACAAGTTTGATGTTTTTTTGTTTTGTTTTGTTTTGTTTTGTTTTGTTTTGTTTTAATTCCTGCCTGGCTGGGCATCTCTGAGAAAGACATTCCTAGAGCTTCAAGTGAAATCAGAAAATTAGCCACCCTAGCAGCAACAAGCAACCCCATTTCATGGGGTAAGAATTACAAGGATATACTGGATTTCCACTGTAGAAGTAAAGAAAAAAAGTAGTCCAGCCACCAAACCTGGCTGTGTGTTTTCCAAAGAAATACTTGATCAGTAGTTATTTTCTCCTTCTATTATGGAAACAGTCTGGGTGAGGCTATTCTGAAAATGTTTGACCAAAAATCAAGGAAGTTACGTATGCTAAATAGATATGATAAAATTAGATTCACCCCATCCAGCAGTTGCATGGTGCCGTAAATACCTCTTTCCTATGTGTAAGCATGGGTGGAGGTGAAGGGTTAGAATGAGGGTATTTGGCAGGAAGTATAGAAAGTTGAAATAAGTAACAAAATAAGTAATTTATATTCTTGCCTGAGACAGGCTGGTGGAAAGCAGAATTTCATGACAAGCTCGTTGTCTTAGTCTGTTCAGGCTGCTATAACTAAATACCTTAGTCTGGGTAATGCATAAACAATAGATATGTATTGTTCACAGTTCTGGAGGCTGAGAGGTCCAAGATCAAAGCATAAGCATATTCAGTGTCTGGTGAAGGCTTGATCTCTGCTTCAAAACAGCATCCTCATGTTGAGTTCTCACATGGTGGAAGGTGTAAACCAGCTCCCTTCCTATTTTATAACTCACTAATACCATTATGAGAGTTGAACCCTCATGACCTAATCATTCCAGAGTCTCTTCTTTTAATAACATTGGATTGGGGATTAAGTTTCAATATAAATATTTGGGAGGAAAGAGACAAACTTTTAGGTGGTAGCATTAGTCTTTATTCCCTTTCTAATGACTATGTGTGTGTTTGTGTTGTATTAACTTTAGGTTCAAGACCTGTGCTAAACATGGCACACACTGTCACAATCTATCTTTATAACATTCCATTCTTGTTTCTTTCTTCAGCCCCAATATTAGCTTTGACTCTTCAGCACCACAGGAACTCACGAAATATATTTGATATATAGAGTTAAAATATGTATATCCTTGTAAATTATGAAGTCCTGTTTTCTGAATCAAGGAGTCATTAATTTACATGCATGGAATATACTCTTACTTATTTAAAATAATCCTACCTTTTAAATCTATTGACATATTCCCATATATGCACATATTCATTCAAAATTACTTTCGCAAAGCAAGAATCTGACATTGTAAGTTGTCGTTAGAGTCTCAATAACTGAAATCTGCAAGTCCTAATCTTTTAAATAATGAAATGTTTAAAAAGTTAATAAAGCTAGGCACATATATATATATATATATATATATAAAATTCTTTGTCCCTTACCATCATGCTCTATTTCTACCACTTTTGCAAAAATCATCAATAACTTAATTTTTATATTACATGAACTTTTATTTGTCCTTGTTTCCCAGCCTGTCCTTGACATTTTACAATGTTGACAGTTACTGAAGAAAATACTAAAGTTTCAATTTTGTTTGATAACGTTAAGATGACTGATACAAATGCATGTTGCCAGAGAGAAAGGCAGATGTTCAAATATAGATCTAGTCATCAGTCTTAGAGCTTGTATGACTTTACCAGTAATATGTAACTACAAGGAGCTGGATAATTGGAGAGGGGAAAGAGAGGAATTACTGAGGAGAATTTCTTTAGCACAAGCTCTTCTGTAAGTTCTAACCATATCTTCCCCATGGGACAGATAGAGACTGTCTACTTACACTACTCAAGTCTAAGTTTAAAAGGGTTGTATTTAACAGGATCATTCAAAGAACATTATCTATCCTGCAGAGACTGCGGTCTGACCTCTACCCTAGGAAATCTGGAAAGTAGCACTCAATGGCTTAATGAAATTCTTGGGAGTTAGAGTTAAGATGAGACACAGCAGTATCTCACAGGTGGTCAAAAAAATGCATATGTGAGTTTCGTTTGAACAAGGAGTCAGGGAAGAGTTGATGAGAGCCATGTCAAATTCTGTTCACAAAAGCAATAGAACTCAAACATTTCATAATCTGAGAAGTGGCCTACTGGAGATCCAGATGCAAGGGATAAAGTGAACTCTGTTTCATCCAACTATTATTTGTAGCAATTTTCTAATTATCTCTAATACTCTCACACTTGTAATCAGGTTGAACAAATTTTAAACTGTATCTTGGCAAGGGCCTAAGAAAGCCTATCATTTTTATTTCTTCTTCACTGTGTTAAACTCACTATCTCTTCTCTGAAATTGGTTCTTTTGTCTTACAGGGGTCCCTTTTCTTTCATTTTAAATTATGCAAATTTCTATTCAAATAATCTACTTTGAAAAATGAGTTGCCACTTGCATTTTAAACACATAGAGCAAGTTATATTTATGTGACTTATTTTCATGCATGCCTCCAATATTATTTTTAACTTTCACTTTGCATTCTACTTGATCATGAATTTAGATAGATTATATAGAATAGTATTCTGCTGTAGGGAATACTATATGCTCCAAGGCGATTTGGTGAACACTTTGGTTGCTAAGTTCTTAGATGTTATGCACACAATGCAGAATTGTCTCAAACACTGCCTAAATTTCCAGTGTTCCATAACCAATCGTATGGGTGAAACCCATATTTAGCATTATTTAACCTTCCAGCCTAATTCAATTGTATACGCAAATGAAACACTTTTAACATACTCTTACTATACTTTGAATTCCCAGAAAAGAAAAAACTATGTGTAAACTGAGGGAAGATTTATTTTTACTTAATAAGTTCATATTAGTACATTTTCAGTATAATAAAAATATCATATTATAAAAAGGTACTAATTGTATGTGTCATTTTTGATAGTTTATTTAAATAATGCTGTTACTATTTAAAATGCAACATATTTAAAATGCAATTTCGATTTTTAAATAAGCAATTACAATATTTTAGAACCTTATTATATATTTTGTGTTGATAAAAATGGCATATTTTGCTTTAAGTATAACACAATTGAATTATTAAAAAATGAAAGGAGGCAGCATGCCTTAGTGGTAAAGCACTGAAACTTTGGAGTCAGACTGATGTGAACTGTTTTTTCTTTTTCCACCACACTTTCATAAATGATATAAAATCAGATAATTTAATACCGTTTTAAAATAAATGAGAAAAACAGTACAGAAATCTGAGGAAAATATTTAGTATAAAACAAAGACATACAACTAACAAAATAAAAATAACTTGGAGTAGAGACAAGGAAGGAATGAGAAATATATAACATATATAATTATATTCCTGAAAGGATAATAATATAATAACCATAATATTGGGATAACATGATGTAACAAATGACTTTAAAAAGATAACAGGCCGGCAGTGTGGCTCATTCGTTTAATCCCAACACTTTCGGAGGCCAAGCTGGTGGATCACCTGAGTTCAGGAGTTCAAGACCAGCCTGGCCAACATGATGGAACTCCGTTTCTACTAAAAATACAAAAATTAGCTAGGTGTGGTGTCAGCGTCTGTAATCCCAGCTACTCAGGAGGCTGAGGCAAAAGAATCACTTGAACCCAAGAGGCGGAGATTGCAGATGGCTGAGATTGTGCCATTGCACCCCCCTCTGGCAGTCAAGAGTGAAACTCTGCTCTGTCCAAAAAAAAAAAGAAAAATGAGATTCAGAAAATTAAAATAAACTAGTGAATAAAAAAAAAGTAACTTACAACTAAATTATAATTCAAATATGGATCTAGTCATCAGTCTTAGAACTTGTATGACTTTATAGATTGGGAATTGGGGGTGGTTATCTGAATATATTAGAGAACTATCAATCCAAGCAACACATTTGGGGGTGCGATTCATGACAGAAGAAAGGCAGCAAACTGCCTGACATTCAACCCTGATTTTCCAGGTATTTACGGTATTTACTGATTTGCAAGAAGCAATTGAAAGTTCGAGACTAATCAGAACTTTGAGAAGCACTAAGATACACTTAGGAAATAAAAATAGCACTTGTGGGTTCCTCACAATGGAAAGGACTTAGTTAATAATTCTGAATTTTAGTGTGGATCCTTGAAGCTCATGGTAGTCAATACATTAAAACTAGAAATGTAACCGCACTCACAGAGCCTAGAAATAAGATAATCAACTCAATTTCTTATATTTTGTGCTCTTCCCCTAGTTTAATTGCATACTGAAACTAAAGTTTATCTGGAGGAAAGCAGTGTTATATCAAATTAAACTTGTCAGCCAGGAGATATGAATTAATCATGTGCACTAGGTTGTCTTTTTGGGGATGTGGGCAGTGATTGGACTGCCAAGAGCTTTCTCTTGTTTCGGTAGCTCTATCTGGTGCTCAGTTGATCATTTCATTACTTGTATTTGTTTTCTGAATATTCATCAGGCTGTGCACTTATGACTTAGCATTTTTCATATGTGTACAATACTTTAATAAACAGTTTTAAAAGAAATGCCATTTAAAATTTCAAGACATTTTTATTTTATGTCTTCCGAAGTTTGTATATTTGTATGTTTCTAATAGGAAGGTATATTTATTAGGCTATTGCTCAGAAATGTATTTTTGATTTAATTTTTTGTCATATGAAGAATAATATGTATTGTAACCATCTACCCTGATGTATTTATACCTAGTAGGGTATAAGACTTGTGTTTTTTAGAGCTAAAAGGGTTTTATGTTCTTTATGCAATTAAGAAAAATTTACAAGTTACTTTTAAAACAAAAAGACAAAATTTTATTTTCACAATGCATTTTAATTTACACATTTTTTTACAGGATCTTTAGGGCGTCACTTCACCAGCTGGAAACCTCTATGGCTGATGGTGCTTTTGCTTGGGATTTGCTTGTCCCCACAGGGCTAGTTCTGCCCACAAGGCCTGGCAGGCTGTGCTCAGCTTGTGCTACTGGCTGGACCCGATGCTTGCCAAGAGTGAGCCAGGCATGAAACAGCAAGGGGTGTGTGAGCGAGCAAGCCAGAGTCAGGCCACTGTGCACAGCCAGGCACACCAGCTGTTGGCAGGGAAAGCAGCTCCAGGTGCTGGCACAGTCACTGGCTCCACGTGAGACTGCAGCTGGACCAGATTTACCACAAGCAACTTCCACTGCAAGCACTAAAATCTTGTCTGGACAAGAGGCACACAATGTTCCAAGCCCAAAAGCTTGGAGACTCCAGGAACTGCAGGGCTCCAAATAAGGTGTCAAAGCCCTGGCTCAGGGAGCCCCAGGTTCTGAGCTTGAAGAAGACCTGCAGCACCTATCTCCTTCTCATGACCTGCAACATGGCAAGTGAGGAGGGTGGGAGTGTTTGTGTACAACTCCTTCAGTCCTGCCATTCAGTGTGTCCCGAGTTCTTGTCTCACGTTCAGGAAGAATGAGGTACACAGAGAAGTGGGGGGTGAGCAAGGCGGAGAAGAGCTTCATTGAGCAACAGAACTGATCTCAGGAGACCCAAAGTGGCTAGGTCCTTCCTGCAGCTGGTACTCCCCATGTCTGCATGTCTGACTGAGTCTAGGGTTTTTATGGGCTCAGAAGGGAAGAAGTGCATATTAATCTGTCCATGGACACCCATAGGCAGGCCTGATAAAAAGCACCATAAATTCTCACTTTGGGCCCCAGACTCCACTGTGAACTGACAGTCTGGCCCCTAGACTTCAGGTGGTCACTGGCTTGAGGTAGGGTTTCACTCAATCCACTTTCTTCTACCCAGAAACCTGTCTGCCTCCTGCCATCAACATGCCATCCACAGTGCCCAGGCTGTTTGTGTAGAGGTGTGCCTGAAGGCATCTACTGAGCAGCCCTCAACAGCCCAGGTCTCCCTCCCATGCTCATTGGTGCCCAAAGTCTGGGGGAGACCAAGGTGGCAGAGGGCTAGGTGTGTCAGTGCCACCACAAGAGTGTATGCACCTAGCCAGGTCACAACAGTGCCCAGGCTTGGCCACAACATTGCTCCAGAATCAGAATGGAGCCAGAAGTAAGGAGAGGCCAGGTAGCCAGACTGGGCACTTCCAAGCCTACAGGGCTGTAGGCAGTTACTGGCCCCCAAGAGCACAGGGATACCAGGATCTGGAGCTGCAGCTGGGTGGGGGGGTGGCTGCACCCCACCAGCTTGGTCGGGTTGGGTGTCTTGACTGTTTCTAGACTCTCAGCTCTGCAGAGCACACAGCACTGGCCATGCCTCCCCTGCTGTGGCTATTCCAGATGGGCTGCCACTGCCATCACCTTGAAATTATTTATATCTTTAAAAAATGTGTTGAATAACCTCCTTTATGCTTCAAGATTTCCTTTGTCATGGTAAAAAGCACCAGACAAAGCTAAATAGGCAAGGAAAACTTTATTTAAAACTATTTTAATAAAGGAAGCAACTAACAAATAAGTTTGTTCAAGAGCCCTTCAGGAGGACTCTACCAGTAACCTATGTATTTTAAAGTTTTCCCTCTGTGACTACATATAAGTATTTATTATTTCTAGTTGTTTTTAGAAACACTTTTCTAATGGTCTTTTCTCTACCACTGGGTATTTTCTCTTATACAAGTTAAGTCCAGTATTCTCCCTAACACCTAAGGGAACCATCTGCTCTCTTTCTATGTAATTCTGTGTTTTCTGTTCTTCTGTCCCACAGATTCTGGCTTCCTTGGTCACCAGTAACTTTTCAACTCCTCTGTGTTCCTGGGCTTGGTTCCTGTTTTTCTTTTCCTTACTACTCTGCAAAAATTACCTACAGGTACTAAGCTGAGGCAATCATCAATCTCCTCTCATTTGTTTTTCTTGCCTCCGGGTTCACAGGAGTGTGCTGCCTACTATCCAATGCCCCCAAATCATTCTTTAATATAGTATTTATGATTACTGTATTTCTGGCTTGTTCGCTATGAAGAAAAACAGCTGACAGCCTTTTCCCCTCTTAATTATTTTAGCTACAATGAAAAGCTCATGATAAATTGCATGCAAAGAGGATTATTTATTACAATGAGAGTGTTTTGGCGTTATACAATATTACATTTTTCAATGAGTTTTTTATTATTTATAAACCCTCTTAAATAATGTGGTATTAATTTTGTGACATGTCTACTGATTATAATACCTTAACAATAATGATGAGCACAACTAATGTTGTGCTTAGTAGTAATAGAACAAAGAACAAAAGATCTAGTATTTGTTTCTTTAGACATTAAGTATATAGTTGCATATTTGGATTCATTCTCCCAGAAGAGGAAATGCAAATGATGGACTCTTTTGCAGGTTGAAGTTCAAAGTAGCCTCTCTATGTTATAAAATATAAACTCTTATTGTGGTTCCTTGCAGCTTTTCCTCCAGCAGTAGTTGCATGCTTTTAGAGTAATTTTTTTAAAATTCTGTATCTCTTCAAAGTACATAAAAATATTTAAATTTAAACACTTCAAATAGCTTTTTGTGACATAGAGCATCACATATTGCTGTCATTTTAAATTGGACACCAATGACATATATGCATGTTCTTGAAGTTTTATGTTTGCCATGTTAAAAAAATGATATGAAAAATCAAAAGTACTAGATTTTCTTCTAGGGTTTTTATGGTGTTAGGTCTTATGTTTAAGTCTTTAATCCATCTGGAGTTAATTTTAGTGTAAGGTGTCAGGAAGGGGTCCAGTTTCTGCTTTCTGCACATGGCTAGCCAGCTTTCCCAACACCATTTATTGAACAGGGAATCCTTTCCCCATTTCTTGTTTTTGACTGGTTTGTCAAAGATCAGATGGTTGTAGATATGTTGTGTTGCCTCCGAGACCTCTGTTCTGTTCCATTGGTCTATATCTCTGTTTTGGTACCAGTACCATACTGTTTTGATTACTGTAGCCTTGTAGTATAGTTTGAAGTCTGGTAGTGTGATGCCCCCCGCTTTGTTCTTTTTGCTTAGAATTGACTTGGCTATGCGGGCTCTCTTTTGGTTCCATATGAAGTTTAAGGTGGTTTTTTCCAGTTCTGCAAAGAAGGTCATTGGTAGCTTGATGGGGATAGCATTGAATCTGTAAATTACTTTGGGCAGTATGGCCATTTTCACGATATTGATTCTTCCTAACCATGAACATGGGATGTTTCTCCATCTGTTTGTGTCCTCTCTTATTTCGTTGAGCAGTGGCTTGTAGTTCTCCTTGAAGAGGTCCTTTACATTCCTTGTTAGTTGTATTCCTAGGTATTTTATTCTCTTTGTGGCAATTGTGAATGGAAGTTTGTTCTTGATTTGGCTCTCTTTAAGTCTGTTACTGGTGTATAGGAATGCATGTGATTATTGCACATTGATTTTGTATCCTGAGACTTTGCTGAACTTGCTTATCAGTTTCAGGAGGTTTGGGGCTGAGACGATGGGGTCTTCTAGATATACAATCATGTCGTCTGCAAATAGAGACAATTTGACTTCCTCCTTTCCTATTTGAATGCCCTTTATTTCTTTTTCTTGCCTGATTGCTCTGGCTAGAACTTCTAATACTATATTGAATAGCAGTGGTGAGAGCGGGCATCCTTGTCTATAAAAACCCTAGAAGAAAATCTAGGCAAAACCATTCAGGACGTAGGTGTAGGCAAGGACTTCATGACCAAAATGCCAAACGCATTGACAACAAAAGCCAAAATAGACAAATGGGACCTAATCAAACTCCACAGCTTCTGCACAGCAAAAGAAACAATCATTAGAGTGAATCGGCAACCAACAGATTGGGAAAAAATTTTTGCAGTTTACCCATCTGACAAAGGGCTGATATCCGTAATTTACAAAGAACTAAAGCAGATTTACAAGAAAAAAACTAACAAGCCCATTCAAAAGTGGGCAAAGGATATGAACAGACATTTCTCAAAAGAAGACATACGTGAGGCCAACAAACATATGAAAAAATGCTCATCATCACTGGTCATCAGAGAAATGCAAATCAAAACTACACTGAGATACCATCTCACGCCAGTTAGAATGGCGAACATTAAAAAATCTGGAGACAACAGATGCTGGAGAGGATGTGGAGAAATAGGAACACTTTTGCACTGTTGGTGGGAGTGTAAATTAGTTCAACCATTGTGGAAGACAGTGTGGCGATTCCTCAAGGACCTAGAAATAGAAATTCCATTTGACCCAGCAATCCCATTACTGGGTATATATCCAAAGGATTACAAATCGTTCTACTATAAGGACACGTGTACACGAATGTTCATTGCAGCACTGTTTACAATAGCAAAGACCTGGAACCAACCCAAATGCCCATCGACGATAGACTGGATAGGGAAAATGTGGCACATATACACCATGGAATATTATGCAGCCATCAGAAACGATGAGTTTGGGTCCTTTGTAGGGACATGGATGAACCTGGAAACCATCATTCTCAGCAAACTGACAGAAGAGCAGAAGATCAAACACCGCATGTTCTCACTCATAGGCGGGTGTTGAACAATGAGAACACATGGACACAGGGAGGGGAGCACTACACATTGGGGTCAGTTGGGGGGAAATAGGGGAGGGAGGGTGGGGGGTGGGAAGCTGGGGAGAGATAGCAAGGGGAGAAATGCCAGATGTAGGTGATGGGGAGGAAGGCAGCAAATCACACTGCCACGTGTGTTCCTATGCAACAATTTTGCATGTTCTTCACATGTACCCCAAAATGTAAAATGCAATAAAATAAATAAATGGGAAAAAAAAAAAAGAAAAATCAAAAGTACTATTTAAAAAAAAATCTTACATAACAAGTACAAAAGTATCTTTTCTAAATCAGTTCTATTTGATGCAAAAATAAACCTGAAGTTAGAAGTTTAGCAAATTTGGAATATAATGAAAAAAAAAACAAAGATAATAATTATTTAAAAATTCGTAATATTATTGTTGATGCAGTAGAAACTGAATTAATGTATAGTGAACTAATCTATTTACCCAAGAAAGAGAGACTTGGAAAAAAATAAACAAGCAGGTATTTTAACTTTTAATCATCATTTTATAATGAAGGGATTATCTATCTTCAAAAAAATACCCAATTATAATCATGCTGTCCAATAATCAAACTGTCAACTCACTTATAGAGTACTTGTAAGAAACTGCCTTCCTTTTTTAGCCAACACATATGTGTTTGAAGATTTTTCAGATAAAATATGTCTTAGTTATATTTATGTGTGGTGGAGCACAGTGGTGTTAAAGATTGCAAAGATAGCATTTGTGTACCATTTGTATGCATTATTTCTAAAGAACTTCAAAGAATTAGTCATTTTTGATTATTTATATTGTACCCATTGCCTCCTAATGTCTCCTTTCCACTTTTCTTTCTTTGTTACCCAATTAATTTGTCCTCTTATATAAGATTCATTTGCCACTTAAAGCATTATCAGGATGTTCCTTTTTCCTCTACTCAAGTAGTACTTCTGCAAAGTATCCCTGAGGCCTTCTGCTGATTATAGACTAAGCTGTCTCAGGGTTCTCTCTGTTCCCAACTTACTAGCATAATTTTCCAATGTTACAGCTGCTTGCAGCACTTTGAAAATAGAGAAAACACAATGACATTAATTGTTACTTGAGAAAATCCAAGCATCCACAGTGGCAATGCATTACAAAAGTGACTTTAGCTGCGGACTATTACCATAGGCACAGTTAGCCAGGGTAACCTTAAAGTCAGTTTATGAAGCATTGCTCCTTTGGACAGATTTTTTAAAGTCATCATACCCAAATAAATATATATATATATATAAATTAATAAATAGATTGAAATAAGTATTTATTTAGATTAATACACATATAAGTGAATGGAAAATGTATGTTAGCTGCTCAGACATCCTTCTATGAATTCAGATGTATATAGCAAATAAACTTACATAAGTGATCACATAATAATTCCTCCAATCCATGTTTTCATTTTCTGTGGTTTCACTTACCAATAGTCAATGAGAATGGTGAGTGCACTGGAATAAGATATTTTGAGGGAGAAAGAAAGAGTGATATTAGGTTCACGTAACTTTTACTTCAGAATATTGTTATAATTGTTGTATCTTATTGTTTATTTACAACTGCACCTAATTTATAAATTATAGTTTTCATAGGTATGTATAGCAGTTCCTCCTTATCCAGATTTTGCTTTTCTGGGCAGAGTGATGAAATCTCGCTTTGTCAAAGGGCATCCACATTGCGTACATTACCTGCTTGTTTTTCACATAGTAGCTACCTAGTTATCACATCAAAAAATATAGTGTATATAGGTTCATTACTAAATGTATATATAACTGTCAAGTCATGATTTTTCACTTTTAAGGTGTGGAGTACTGGTGCTCATTAACTTAGCCTATGTACTACAGAGAGCACTTTCCTCTTATTATTGAGTTTAAAGCATGTTTGTCTTGAGAGAGATAATGTTAATCTTACATGTCAATTACATTGCCAGACATAATTGCTATGAGTGTAATTTTTCATATATTTGTAAAAATAACTTGACGTAAATCACTGTTGTTACTTTCATTGTACAAATAAGAATATTGAAGTATTATTTAGAATTCTGTTTTATCTCTTGACATATTGAGTTATTTTGTTTCTCTAAAAGCATTCCAATACAGTAACCATTTAGCTCTTGGGGACTTAAAATGTGACTGACTGAATCAAGATTTTCTCTGAATGTAAAAAGCACAGCAGATTGCTAAGATTTAGCATTAAAAGTCTAAGTTTCACATCAGTTATATACTTAAATGAAAATTTGAATGTATTTCATATATTAAATATGCATTTTAACCATCATTCTCAGCAAACTGACACAAGAACAGAAAACCAAACACTGCATGTTCTCACTCATAAATGGGTGTTGAACAACGAGAACACATGGACACAGGGAGGGGAATATCACACACTGGAGCCTGGTGGGTAGGAGATTGGGGGAGGAATAGCAGGGGTTGGGGTATTGGAGAGAGATAGCATTAGGAGAAATACCTAATGTAGATGATGGTGCAATGGATGCAGCAAAGCACCACGTGTATACCTATGTAACAAACCTGCATGATCTACACATGTATCCCAGAACTTAAAATATAATAAATAATAATAATAAATAAATAAAATAAAGTGTTCTTAAATGTATTTAACTTTTTTTACTTATTGTTAAAATGTGAACTTAAATTTAAAATTGTGTATCTGGCTTGTGTTATATTTCTTTTGGACAAGAAAACTATAGCTATTTCAAAATACATTTTTAATATCTCAGAACATATGACAAAATAATTCATTTTCTTTTTTCATAATACTTCTGTGTTCCATTTGCCTTCTACCTATGCTAAAAACTAATTTCTAATAGGTTTTCAAAAACTGCTACTTTGTAGCTTTTTTGGATTTTGAAAATTTTGTTTTTAATTAGCATAGGAGTGATGATATCACCTTACTTTGTATATCCTTACTGGTAACAAATGTTCACATGTTGATGATTCTGTAGGATACATATCAATTTGGTCTAAACATTTTAATTGAAATTTTTGGGGATTGCAATAAAGAAAATACTGTATCTTGGCAGTGGTATTTTTAAATATTAGCCTTACAAGAGAGAAAAAAATGCATAACTTGACATCAATTCAAAGTGATAACACGAGTTTTAGATACACACATGGCTGAGTCAGATAGATCTGGACCTGAAGTACAAATCAGCTTATTTCTGTGAAAGAAACCCAGAACTTGAGATCTACGTATTGGAAGACTTAATTTCCTTATCTTAATGTTGTGTATAAGGGTAGCACTTGACTCACAGGGTGATTAGGAAAAACAAAAGTAATAATTAATGTAAAGCTCTTATGAAATTATTAATTGCTTATATAAAATATTATAAAGACACATCCAACACACATGAATACACATACATATCTCTGTATCTGCATATAAATATAAAAAGATTTTGAAGATAAAAATATGTGTGAACTAAATAAAGAGTAACAATATTTGATTATGTAAAACTAAAATGAATAGGAATTCTGAATTGCATTTTTTAAATGGGACTGCACCTAGAAGAAGAAATGCAATCATATAAGCTGCAATAAGCAAGGATTTGAAGTTGAAGGCAGAAAGCTACTTAGCTGTGATAGACTGAGTCCTTGTTTATTCAGCACTCTGTAGGTATTTAATTTGTTATGATGGTGATATGGGTGAGTAGTGATGGATGGTGATGGGTAAGCTTCCTTAAAGGAGCATATACAAGTGAGAGGTAGCATAGATGGTTTAAAATCGTATATTTAATATCAAAAGATAATTTTCATTTTGAAGATAAAGAATAGATCTATTTAAATTTTACAACAAAATATAGAAGATTAAACTCCCACTAATTATTTTGTGTAGTGAAAAATATCAGAGAAACATTCTTTTTTTTTGAAATCAGACTAGCAAATGTGTGAAATTTGGTATGGGGTGCAGCAATCAGCATTTCCTTTAAGTATAAACATTTTAATAGTTATTACAGTATGGCATAATATTAAAGAATTGAGAAAATTCAATCATGTGGCAGTCATTACATTTTTTATTATATTGAAAAAAATCACATGTAAAATTTAGATGACCAGAATATAAGAATAAGAACTTTTGGGGGGAGAGGGTGCAGAAATTCCTATTCCTATAAGACTTCGATGCCTCTCTT
This sequence comes from Sapajus apella, assembly GCF_009761245.1. Taxonomy (NCBI): domain Eukaryota; kingdom Metazoa; phylum Chordata; class Mammalia; order Primates; family Cebidae; genus Sapajus; species Sapajus apella. The sequence goes on from NW_022436949.1 coordinate 35,009,254, forward strand.
GTGACAAAAAATTATTTCAGCTGTTCTTGATTAATATACTTGAATCATTGCCAAGTCATGTAGTGAAAAGGACTCACACAATTGCTCATGGTATTCTCCGAGGCTCTTATAAAGTTGAAAGAATACAGTACAGCAGGAAAATGAAAATGAAAGCTAACAATGAGAACACGAGAGTAACAGCTCACTATGGTTTTCTCAGCTGCATGGAGTACCCTTTGTATTTGAGTTAATTTAGGACCAACTTTACAGAAGGGTTTTTGAGGTCTGCACTGGCCATATAGTTGAACTAGACTACATAATGGGTTAAACCAGGAATGAGCCATTAATCCATACATCCCTTAAAAAGTTAACAAGGTACACACTCCATTATGTTCAAACTTCAGGCTTTAAACAAAACGTTATCAACCATGATGTCCATGATGTCTTCTTTATCCTGGTCAAGTGTCATTACCAGGCTTCTAGATGTCTGGAGACAAACACTGGAGTGTACTAGTCCGTCTGTAAGATAATTCTATCTAATACAAAATTTGACTATGTTTTCAAATGATTCACAAACATATTTTCAATCACCTGTTCTTTAGTAAAATATGACTGTCTTTTGAATCTACTCTTTATTGTGCAGTCCTTTAAAAAAGACACTTTGAGACACAGAATTCCTGAAACCTCATGATCAAAATATGAGTGTAACTATGTCAGTGGCCTTGCACATGAAATCTTAACATTTGCAAAACACATCCTTCAATCATAAATAGTGATCTGTTAAATATTATGCATATCTCCAGTTAAGGATTTCCAAATTATAAGCAGCAGTGATATCACTAGCACATTTCTTATCAAGAAGATAGCATACAGGGACATTGTCTAATTCATACAGAAGAGAAAAAAGCACAAGAGCTCAAACATGTTCCTCATTACAAGAGGAAAAAAATGAAAATAGATTAAGAAGACTCAAATTCAAATGATTAAAACCAAAATATGTAATTTAGATAAAATGAAATAATATATAATCAAAATAAAGAAAACTGAAAAACTAAAAGTATTAATAACAAGTGAAAAAAAAGAAATGTGGACTAGATAATTAAATAGCCACATATTTGGTAAGGACTTTGTATCAAACTCATATAATCTAAGCTTAATTTTTAAAAATAATTCATAAAACAAGCAAAGCTATCAAATATCCTGTGAAAATTATACTAAATTTCCCCTGGGAAAGTAATTATGGGAAAATGTTCAAAACACTGTTGAAAAAAAGGTGTAATATACAATAGGGGAGGCTTGTCATGGCATATATGAAAACATCTTGTGATGTTTTAATATTGAAAGCACTTTGGTTTTGTACAAAAGGCAGATAGATTTATGAAAGGTAACACTTTTGCAAGGACACTATTATATATCTACCCTAACCCTAACCCCACAGCTTCACTTTTATAAATACTAGAAAACTTGGTGATCAAATGGAGAGCATCCTGTGCATGTTTTGGAATTGTTTTTATAAAAATGTGTAAGTTCCTCTGCATGTGAACTAAACCTGCAGAGCTGCTCTGAGAGTCCCTCAGTGGTAGATGTGGCAAATCACACCAATTTACTTCGAGTTTATTCAAGACTGTTGTACTACAGAAATCCAATTAAACTATTTTTTTAATTAGAAGAGACTAAAATAATAATAATAAATAATAATAAAAAAATAAAAATGTGCCTGTATGAGAAGCCCAGGCAAGGATCCTCTCAAATGAATTTGTTATGTTTTCACTCTGTGTATGGCAGTTCTGACACTTGAGTGAGTCACTTAGGTCATAAATGTATGTTAGTGGAAAAAAAGCACCTGAAAGAGTTTTAAAAGCCCTACAATAGAACAGCATTTACAGAATACTAATCTTTATACAAAATCTACATGAAGTTCTAGGATGGGTAGCATTCTACTATACCATTCAAATAAAAGTGAATTTGACATATACATCAACCAATTAACCAAGCCAAGTGAATATTGAGTTATTTATCAAATATAATAATTTTCACAAGAACTATATTATTTTGGTATAATATGCTAGAATAGATAATGGTCATCTCAGATACACTATTTTAATTGTAGAGGTCTTCAAAATTGTTTAGTAATTAAAAAAATTATTAGGCCAAACCATTGTATAAGCTATGGTTGGTAGAGCAAATAGTGAGTCTCATGTCATTAGACTTATATAAAATGTGTGATTTTATGCCAATTCCTCCAAGAGCATAATCTACGTACACCTCATTTTCTTCCCTTTATGAAAATATTGGTGTCATCTGAAAACGTGCATTGATCTATAATACCAAAAATATTTTTGGAGAAAACTCAACAACAGAAATGCAGCCAATCTTTCTTTCTTTATTTTCCAATCCAGTGCTTGAGTTGGATCACATTTAGGCAATTTGGAAAGCTGCATTAAGTGTTTTAGGTTTTATGAGTCCCACACTAATGCTATAACGTGCCAAATAGCATTTCTGTAACCTGGAATAACTGATCTGACTGCACAAATTGAGATATATTTTTCACAGGCCCAGAAGATGTTTTAAGGTGTTCTAAAATTTCACTCTTTTTAAGTATGTGGAAATTTTCTGCATCTTTTTCTATCTTTGGTAGAGACAGATATGAAGACAGTTTAGTAATGGTAGTAGTAGTAAAAGTATTAGTATTTAGTAAGAGGAAGCAGAGTTTTTATTTCAAGTTATTGCATTGTTATTATAATAATGTATTTTTCATTTTCTTATAGAAGTCACTTGTAAATAGTATATTTTACATATAGTTTACTCTTAGTGTTATCCCTGGAAATCAATAATATCTTCGTTAATGCATAACATTTTTATTCTGATTTATATTAATTCTACCTAATACATAGTCATATGTTTTATATATAAGATTTAAAAATATATATATATTGCATGTAAATTTGAAGCCCAAACATTATGATTAAGATATACTTTGCTTATACATTTAATTTTATGCATTTATTTATATTTATATAATTATGTATAAAGTTGCATTTTTTTATAAATATATACCTATAATCCCTGGTAATTAAAGATCTAAATTTGTTACATTATTGTTATTTGAGTGACATATTATTTTTAACTGTTTTTAGTTGGTAACTCTTTACTCAATGAGTTAACATCATTTATGCTTAACAGTAAATTAAATAACTATTAAGTGGGTAAGTAATGCAAAATTGTAATAGTCTATTATGTGTTTCAGAAATACCCATTTCTATAATTTCATTACCATCAGTTTCATACATAGCTTTTATTGTAAAAAATTATTACCTTTCTGAAAATAACCCTTGCATGTCCCAAATGTCAAAAACATTAATATCAGGTTTCAGCATGAACGAGGATGATGTGTGTGCATTATTAATTATGATGCTTGTGAATAAAATAATCAAATTGTATTAAATGGGAAGTGTATAACTACTAACCAAGAGAATATAAAGCATTCTTGACTATTGAAAGCTAACAGGGTTGGATAAATAGAATTTGCATAATGTACCCAAGTAATTCACAGAAAAAAAACTCTGGGAGTGATGCACAGCAGGGTCTCACACAGGCAGACACTAAAGAACCTGACCAGGAACAGGCTACCCAAGCTATCTAGATCCATCACTCAGCTTTCCGAAATTGTAGAGGTCTTCTTGGGGTGTGCACATTAGAGGAAACTTATCAAACTAACTAAATGAACCAATTTAGTCTTTCATTCAAACTAAGTGAATGAAAACAAAATATAAATCAACATCAAATATTTACCTTTTAAAAGGGCAATAATTTATGTTTAATTTTTTATTTATGTAGATTTGAAGCATGCAGAATATCATTTAGGTAAATAAATATTAGCTGTGTAAATGAACCAACAAAATACTGAGCAACTAACATTGTAGACATGGTACTAATTCAGAAATTAGAGGCAAATGTTTAAATTATATCTGAGAGATTTGGCAATACTAAGAAAACGCAAACATAATAAAGGTTTTTTTAAATCTAAAAATATAACAGCTACAATAAAAATGAAAGTGCTCAGCAAAATAATTAAAATGCCTAAAAGACGAATTAACAACAGTTAAGTTGAAGCCTCCTTCTGATATATATATACATATGACTTTTAGAATATTTGAAAATAACTGGTGAAAGAGATCCAGCTCCACCATTTTCAAGGTTATCTAAACACCACGTAACATCAATAATGAGTTCTTCATGATCAAAGGAACCATTCAGAGTTGCATCTCCAGAGTCTGGTACCAAAAACATTGTTTTCCTGGGAAATAGACACTTGGAATAAAATGCATACAAAAAATTGATTCAGGGTTGAAGATTAGGCAGTTGAAAAAACTGACCTGAAACTTGGTGGCAAATGAACACTTATATGATCCACTAGGGGCTATAGAGATAGGATAGCTATTCAGTTGTATCAAAATGAGGTGGTATACTCATGCTGCATTGCCCAGTGTCTACGCCCATTGGTGTACTGTTAAACCATATATTTAGAAGAAACAAAAAGAAAAAAAGAGCTGTGATTGGAATGGCTGATTTAAAGCTATCAACAGGGTAGTAACTGATGAGCAAAGTTTTTCAAAACTTAAGAAGTTGATCTTCTTGGTTGTCAGGAGCTGGATCCAGCATACCAGTGGGTCCAATCCTCAGGAAAGTAGAGCCTTGTGGCCTGGGGCAAGACCCAGTGAGAGTTGTAGTTGCGAACCATCTGCCTGCAGTATTCCTAGCCACTGGCAGATGGATGTCTCAGCATTGAGGATGGAATCAGATTTTGTAGGCTCAGTCCCCACTACATTCTCAATTGCTTATCCTTCTAACAATTTGAGAATCATGAACTCTTTTAATATTTACATTGATCTTGTAAGCTTTATCACCTCTATCTGTTGAAAAGGAAACCACATGCAGGCTTCACACCAGGCAGAATTCTATGTAATTGTGGAAAATTACATAAACAATAAATCCATACAAAGATAATATTAAAGTAGGTAAGCTTATTGTAGTATATGACTGTCATTACTGGAAGTTTTCAAGTAGTGACTAATTTGCAATTTTATGGAATATTTTAATGGATATTTGTGTTTAGAGCAGATAATTTCTAAGGTAATTACTGCGAAGCAAAGAAACAATACAATAATTTGCAAAATGCTGGATTCTTTTGTTGTCACTCATTCTGCAAGGAAGGAAGGAAGTAAGGACGGGAGGGAGGGAGGGAGGAGGGAAGATAGGAGGGAGGGAGGGAAATGTACCCAATAATCCCATAGACAGTTGTTTTTAGATCAGCATAGAAATTGGCCCATCTGTTGTTAAAGCTCAATACTTGTATTTGCTTTATCTGAGCTCCTTCCTCAGGAAAGGACCTACAGTTCTCTCTCAAAACACGGAAGAACTGAAACTCACCAGATCACCACACCAGATGCCTTTTTGCTCCTCCTTCGTTCCTGTTTTCTTACACATTTTTGCATTTCTTCCCTGCTATATAAACCCCTAATTTTAGTAAGCCAGAGAGATGGATTTGAGACTCAGCTCCCATCTCCTATGCTGCAGCATCTGTTTAAAGCCTACTTCCTGTTAATACTTATTATCTCAGTGCTTGGCTTTCCTTGTGGTAAGCAGCAGAACCTAAACCAAACCCCTGGTGCTTCAGTAGCAGAAAGAAGGAAGGGAGGGAGGGAGGAAAGAAGGAAGGAAGAAAAAGAAAAAGAAATACAGAGAAAAAGAAAAAAAAACCATTATTTGTCCTTAATTTAGCTGGATGTCAATTGTGGAACAAATGTTAACACCTAATTCTCTGAAATAAGCCAAACATTGGTTTTATATGAAAATCTGATTGGTTTGTACTTTCCGCTTTCTTAGAACATGATTATTATTTAGGATTATATTGCTTATTGTTCAAATTATATATGTAAATATTTTGTACACTTATCATTTAATTCAAGGGAATTCAAGTTTATCTAATTTATTTCTCAAAATCATCAGACTCATTAAGAACTGGTAAATAGATCTTGAATGTGAAGGAGTCTTTAAATGTTATGTGTATGGTCAAAGTGTTATCAGAAATACTTATATAACTTAAATTCCTAAGATAAATATTTAAATGTTCTTTACTCCATAAAACATGTAAATTTACACAAAATTGTTAATTATTTGTCAAATGTTATTTAGTATGAAACATAATTTGTGTGATGGGAAAATAAAATTTAACTAAAATGTACAATGCAATAATTATGTATGTAGATATGTAGATATGAGATTATTTCTTAAAAATAATTTTGAAAATTAAAATAATCCATGGGAAGCATATGGCTAATTATGCACTAATAAATGGTTCTGCATTGATTGGCAATAAGTACCATAACCATAAGAGCAAACTAACCAAGCAAATATACTCAATATTGTTATTAAAGCATTTAAAGAATTCCATACACTAAAACAAGTCACAAATATACTTGCTTTGATAAGTAAACAAATGTTTCAGAGAAAAAGTTGTAAAAATTATCAAAAATCTATTTATGTGTAACCCTATCAATAATCAGTAAAAAAATAACAAAATAAACAAATTATCAATTATCTATATATTTATTAACAAAGATGCTTTAAAATGTAACCAAAAATAAATTTTAAAAAATCATTATCTTGCAATCACAATTCAATGTCAGGCATTTGGTAACAATTTTTTCCATAGCTTTCAATAATAAAATATAAACATTTTATCCTTCTAAAGCAAATTTTAAAAACACATTTAATGACAAAATGGCATAAATACATTAAATGCAATGATATTAAGACTAATCAGGTAAAGCTAATGAATAAAGCTATTTGCTATTCTATACATTTTGAGAAATTTCTCCATTCGCAACTGAAAATCACATATGATGAATGTTCTCTGACTGTGGCTAGGATCTAGCTGATCCTCAAACTATGCAATTACTCACTATCTCTGAGAAATATGTTTCCTGAGAAATAATTACTCACTATCTCTGAGAGATATGTGTTTGATTGCCTTTTATTTATATAGTTTTTATAGTTAGGAACAACAATTTTGTGGGATGAAAGCCTTTATTATTTTCTGAGTTATACAGAAACTTCCTTTTCTTGTTTTCCTGTAACCATAGGACAACTTTTAATTTAGAGTATGCATTTTCTCTATAAAGACTTGTAAAAATAAAGCTTCTAATTAGTTTAATTAAGAACAAATTTTTCCTACAGTTATATTTTTCTTCTAAAATTGGATTCAGACATTGGTTAAAAGCATAAATACGGATTTTTCTTTTTATTAGCACTTTATGATTACTGTGTCTCTTCTATCAAAAAGAAGCACATCATGTTTGCTTATTACACACAAATCTATTCTGCAAAACCTCCATGATTCACCTTAGAAATCATTATTTTCAACTGATAAATATAGGCGTTGAGTTGATAATCTATATTAAGATAATTAGTAAAATATTGTAAAACAGGATAATAATAGGCACTTAAGTGCACACTACAGTTTTCTATTTCTTTTGTGTGGAGTCACAATAGAGTTAGGTCATTTGAAATTATCAGCTTTAACCAATTTTCTGGATATTAAACAACAAATAAAAGGTCATAGATTTGGGAAAATGAAGGAAAATAAGATTACTCTCTCTTCAATAAATATGTTTTACACAGGCAAATTGAAGTAGAAAGCAGAATCATATGCCAAATGTGATCAATAAAGGTAATAAATCTATATAATTACAGCACAGCATCTAACATTACCAAATGTTGGTATATTCTCTTTTATCTTGAATTGCATAATAATTGCTCAATCTCTTCTATGTGTCTCCTTAGATATACTAAGCGTACCCCACAATGCATGTATTCACCACCAATCAACATATTGTACTTAAAAAAGTCACTCCTCCATTGTTAAAAACTAGTTAAACACACCCCACACACCCAACCCACCCACAGAATATATAAACATTGAGTTTTTAAAGTAAATTACAGTAGAGGCCTATGCTTACCACCAAGCATCTGCAGAATTTTAATTAAAAATATTTTCATTAATTTAAAACATTCTTTATTCATCTAAATGAACTGGCAGTGTACATGTTAATCCAAATATTAAAAATGATAAACTTATTTCTGAGAGTATGGCAATGCATATCAAGAACTTTGCAAATACTCAGAATTTTTTAATCTACTTTTTTTTTTTTTTTTTTTGTAATTTTATCTTCTGGCGAACTAGAGGATTGAGATATTATTACCTCAAATAATTTTCAGTATTGCTCATAATGGAGAAAAATGTACTAAACTTATTGTTATATTGCATATAATGGGTGTAATTCAGGATGCAATATACTAGTTACATTAAGAACAGAAAAGTTAAGGATGAATTTTCAAAGAGAAAATTGAGATAAAAGTAGTTCTAGATGTGGTATTCAGTGTCTCAGTTATTGTTTCATGTTGACAATAAACTATGTAGATGTTTACACCATCTTACTATGTAAATAATTTAGACATAACAAATATGTATCTACTTGCGAAGTGACTATATTAATCAAAATTAAAATTCACTACAGTGCTAATTTATTTTCAATTTCACATTTTATATTTTAATGTAAAATGTTTATTTTTTAGGAGAAAGTTGGGGTTTCTTTTGATATGCTTCTACTTTCTAAAACAGACTAATGCAAGATTAATTTTGGTGATCTATATTTTATAATACCTGATGGTTGGGAAAATAACATACCATAGTAATTATGAAGTTTTATATTGAATTGCCTAAATGAGAACTAACTGTAAATTTTCCTGGCCACTTATACTAGAAGTGGCTAGAAAAAGTTGTTTTCCTAAGATGTTTTCTTATTTCCAAATAAGCAAAAGATATTTGTTTTTTTTCCCTACAGAAAGCTTAAAGGAGTTTAAAAATTGATTTGCCAACTAACCTTAAATGATTTTTAAGATTTAAGTCAGCTAATTTATGCCAAGTTCTTGACTCACTCCAGTGTCAGAGGCTTTGATGCATTCCACAGATATTTCCAAAACCCATGTATCATTTTCAGAATATAGCCAGGTTTTTAAAGATTAGAAAGAAATCAACTTTTTTCACTCCTTGGTCTTTATGAAATATTAATAGATTTTATACTTGCTTCCCTCAGTGAAAACCTAGAAGTGTGTAGGTTTTCCGTGATATGAGACCTAGTCCTCTAGGGGAAAAAAAGGATAATAAAAATATTTATTTTCTAATTATAGTACCAGTCACTTTTATTTTCCTTGGGGAAGAATATTTTGAAGTGAAGGTTAAAATAAAAAATGTGTTTCTGTACAGAATGTATCTCCTTGTTAGTTTATCTTTCTTTTTAATTTTTTTGTATTGTCATAAATTCTCTGAAAAATACATTTTTAAATTTTATACAGTATTATAGTAATGCACTAACATGCACATACACACACAAGACATAGTCAAACACTGAATCTATAAAAATTAAAATGTAAATCTTCATAACACTTCTGACCTAGATTCTTATTTCTCAAAGATAAGCAATCTTAATTATTTTGTGTTTTGTTGCTTTTTTTCTTCTGGGAATTCATGAATCACATTTTGTTTGCATTTGTAGTTTATATCTCCACTATTTAGGATATCTCTTGTTAAAGATAGATTGTAGCACACACTTGTTAAAAACAGCAAGACAGATTTAATTTGAGCAACTGTAGTAGGAGGGATAGACTTCAGCACAGACTTGAGCTTAAGTGAATACTGCAAAAGGAGGTAGAAACGTAGAACCATAGGACAGAGGAAAAAATATCTAAGAGGAACATGATTAAACATCAAGGATTGGAAGAAAAAGAAATTGATTAGGTATCAAGAGGGAGGGGAAGGAGATGGATTAGATGTCAAGAATGGAGAGATTCTCACTACACTAGACTTAGGAGGCCAATGATGTTACCCAGTAGGGAAGGGGGTTCAAAGGAATCTGACTCAAGTATGCTCAAGAAGGGAACTTTTGTAACGTACTCTCCTTGTTCAAGGAAAGAGGAAACCTACATCTCCTTCTTATTAAATTTGTTCATGAAGGATTTACTGAATCTTTAGTAATTGGTGATGGTTATTGAACTGTGTGACCAAGACATTTAATGAGAAGGTTATCTATAAAGATAAACAATGAAAAAACTTAATGGATAATTAATTCATATGCCCAACTTCACAGGTCTAACAAAGCCCAAGAGAACTCCTAGACCCTCTCTTCTTTCCTTGGTGTTGTCAATATGACAGCAATGATGAGACAAATTTCTTTATTCATCTCTCAAATATTTCTTGTTAGGACAAAAATGTTGCTTGGGTTGCTGTGGAAAATAGTGTGGTAGTTCTTTCAGATTACTGTGCAAGTTCCCCTTATGCAGAAAGGATCATACAGAGAGTGATGTGGTTAGAGGGGAAAGTAGACTGGGTTTCTCCTAATTGGTGGGTCATCTTTGGACAGCAATAGGGATGTTGTCCAGGGACCAGGTAAATTGCTTCAGTGATTAGTTGGTAATTCTGTTTTGAGTCAAACTTTTCCAGGAAGGTAAAAGATACCTTCAGATGGAATTCAAATGTGGTAAACCCTTCCCGAAAAGGCTGTGGATCCAGATTACATATCATTCTGTAAGTCCAGCTTTTTCTCATTCAGTTTTCTTGGACTCTGTGGCCATTATTTGGGTGATGCAAATTTCTGTCACGATCTCTTTTGAAGAAACATACTAAGGAAATTGCAACTGAGATTTCTTGACAACGGGAAGTAATCTCACAGGGAGTCTCAGTGTTCCACAGAAAATCTAGAAAAGAAGTCCCATGATTTAGAGATTGCCTGGGCATTTTGATAATTCAACAAGGAAGTGGCCAATTTGTCATATTTATCAACTAGATTATTTCTCTAGACCTCATATTTATCAACTAGTTTATTTCTCTAATGCCAACATGGTGAAACCCTGTCTCTACTAAAAATACAAAAATAAGCTGGATATGGTGGCGGGGCACATGTAATCCCAGCTACTTGGGAGGCTGAGGCAGGAGAATTGCTTGAAGCCAGAAGGTGGAGGTTGCGGTGAGCCGAAATCACACCATTCCACTCCAGCCTAGGCGACAGAGTGAGACTCCCTCTCAAAAATAAAATAAATAATAATTAAAGGAATATTTTTAAAAGCCTCTGGAAATCTAAGTATATCATCTAAAATACCTTCGGAGTAAAGTTAAACCATAAAATAGAAAAATAAAGTGATAAAGGACATAAAACACAGTAAATACTCAAATTAGTCAAAGGGGGTTAAAATGTAATTAAATAATTTATTTACCTTTAATTTTCTATCTGAAAGTAGTATACAAACTCTTTATTTCTTACTTTTTCACTTTGGAAGGGCAAGCTCACATAGTGTATATCAAATTATCTGTCTTCTATTTAGCAGTATTTGATTAAATGCATTTTATACATATATTGCGTATTGAATAAAATCTTATTGAATATTATTTTTCAATAAGAACACATCTGTTGATTAATTACCATGACATATTTAAGATATATACCATGAAACTGTAATACAAAAATGATTCCCTTTGGTTACCTATATTTTGGAAGCTCAACTACCTTATAGCCTAGATAATGTACCATAGTACTGAACCATAACACAATATTTAAACTAGTTACTCTACTGAATATTGTTAACTTAGCTCATACACCATTACTTGTTCCCTAGATGCTATAAAAAAGCAATATGCTTTTTTATGTGACCTTTGCTTCTATATGCTTTAACAGAACATTAAGACAGACCAGATAAAAGGTGGGATATACATGGCCAATTTGCTTTATTGTCCTCCCTTTATTTTTTTTTTTCATTCCCTTTGACCTCCATGGAGATTATTTTCAACTGGTCATTTGTGAGAAGTAACTGAGCAGTGTTTGAAGATATATTCATTTATTTGGGCATTTTTATTAGAATAATATTTTCACATTCAAAAAATATGTTTAATTGTATTTTACACCTGTTCTTCGGCCGCTAAACCTCCAAATTGGCCACACACCATTCGACTAGATTGTGGAACCACATCTTTTCAATTAAGAGTATGGAACTTTTGTTAGTTATTTCCTTTATGAGATTTGTTGCCTACGATTTAAAATGTCACCATTCTTAATTAACGATTTAAGCAGTGCATACAGATGTTTGCCCATGTCATTTTTTCAGTTCAATATTTATTGGGCAAATACTATGTTTCACAGAGTGTGCTGGATGCTGATTATATAATATGGTGAGAATAACATCTGATGTGATCTGTATGGAGATTATGGTCTAGTTGGAGACTTTATTAGTCAGTATAATAATCGATACAGAAAAACCGAAACTTCAAACCCAGTGGATTAAGGTTTTAGCTCTGAAGTTATTGTAGATAATGTTGATTAGGCTTTTATTTTGCATGCTGTCCCTCAGGTGCTAAATCGAGGATCAGATCTCTTGAAAGCAGCGAGAGAAAATAATATGAAATATAGAGGCACACTACATACAAATGAACCACAATGCAAGGGAAGACAGAGGGCTGAACATAACAGACGCCATGACTGGAGAAACGCTTAAATTTATGAAAACAAAAAACAAAAAGTAGAACTACTCTAATACCAGCCCAGTACTGAACGCCTATCAGTTGCTGTTTCTAGACTCCCCAATATGCAGCGTCTTGAAACGCGTAAGGCTAAGATGAATGGGTGGTGTAAGTGTAGACACATAAAAGATCACATTGCATTGTTTTATTCATCATGAATTCCAACTGGTATGACACTCACTAACTTGTATTACTGGTATTCCCCTCAGAAACACTGTGGAAACGTTCTCTTATATTAATTAGTTTCACCAGTTCATTGGCAGAGCAATGCTTGGGAGTCTTCATAGAACCAATTCATATTGTTTTGTACTCCACTGAAACCAAAAATTATATGAGAAATTATATTTTCACACATAGTATTGACTTATTTTGTAAGCTTGTTTTGGGCCAGGCCCAGTGGCTCATGTCTGTAATCCCAGCACTTTGGGAGGCCAAGGTGGGCGGATCACCAGAGGTCAGGTGTTTGGGACCAACCTGGCCAGCACAGTGAAACCCCATCTCTGCTAAAAATACAAAAACAGGCATGGTGGAGGGTGGCTGTAATCCTTGCTACTTGGGAGGCTGAGGCAGGAGAATTGCTTGAACTTGTGAGGCGGAGGTTGCGGCGAGCCGAGATCGTGCCATTGCACTACAGCCTGGGTGACAGGATCACAAGAGTGAAACTCCATGTCAAAAAAAGATAAAGAAAATCTTGTGTTTTGGTTTTTATTTTGACAATATTTGTTGGAAAGTCTATTCAAAACTAAATAAGCCATCCTTACATCAAAATCTTACTGTTTGGTTCATGTCATTTACATTGCTGCACTGTAGGAGAAAAGTAAAATTTTCTAGCTGGCCATAAGGTAAAAACAATTAAAAGTAGTCTTTTACTAAAAAACTCATCAAATATTTATAAGCTTTCGAAAAAAGAAAATTGCTTAAACGTTTATCTAAAAGAAAAAAAAATAACAAAAGTGAAGAGCACAATAAATAGGGTATATTCTATTAGTGTCTATTATACATCATGGTTATATAGATTTCACAGTATTTTTTTTCTATTGCCATCTTCCTTCCTAAGGAATAGGATGTTGAAAACTTATTTTCTTGAATTTTGGCAAAATATCCTCCTTTAACTAAATTTATGCTCCCTATAATTGTGTCACCAGTCATTCAGAAAATGATTATAGATTAACCCATGGTGGGGGACATAAAACCAACTGTGTCTTTATGGAAATGAACCATGATACAAAATTAGAGGCCTTCCAGAATACAAATAGATACAGAGAAAGGTAGAGACACATAGGAGGTCCAGAAGAAACATTTGTATGTTTTAGAAACTGCTGGGTAGTAAGCCATTAATTCGAAATGATTTCCATTAGTTATAGGTCGACTTGCTTTTATTCATTGTCTTTGTGATAAATGCTATCATCCTTCCTTGAACTATTATATTCAATACCAAAATGCTTTGTACATTTCCTATCTTGCCTCTCAAATTTTATTTTTTGCACGGTATGTACACTTCATTTAAAAGTCTGGCAATGTGTGACTTCTTTTCACTTCATTCTTCAACATTGTAGCACAAGGGCATTTGCATCCCATGTAACATAAAATAGGAGTCTCCCTGTGGTTTCCCATTATCTTGTCCCTGAAAGAAACTTCACATTATCTCCTAAACTCTTCTTCTTTCTCATTTTGCCTAGTTTCCCTAGCCTCCCTCCTATTCATAAGCACACTGCCCTATGGCCTTTGACGTTGCTGTCTCCTCTGCCCGAATGCTTCTGACAGTGTGCTGCACTCTCATTTCTTCAAGTTAGTGCTGAAATACTATTCTCCAGAGAGGTGTTTTCTGTTCTTTATGTCAAAAATAATATTAACCCCTGTAACTCTCTAATCACTTGCATTGTTTCATTTTTCCTCGCAGCTTTCTTTTTTATCTGATTTCATGTAAAGTGTCGATGCATAGATATTATACCTTGTCAGAGTGTAAAGACTAGGAGTGTACTCTATCTACTTGTTAACTATGAATATCTTTTGTAAACAGAATTATGCCTTATGATTGCTCTATGGAATTTTGTTGAATATGTATGAGTGAATTTTTAAAATACTGGGAAAAAGCACCGCAAGTAAAATGTATTGCCATTTTCATTATTGTGGTAAGCAATGCTGACATTCAATGACCATGCCACTGTACAATACCTTCCCCTGGATTGTTGGAAGGATCTGCATCTTCCTTCTAGACAGAATGAGGCAACAGAATATGAGAAAGAGGATGGGATATTACTCTCAAGATTATAATTCATTATTTGACAAAGGTGAAGATATTTTGCAGACTTAATTTAGGTCTCTAATAAGGAAATTATTCTGGATAGGCATCACATAATCAGATGATCCCTTTTGAAAGTGGGGCTAGAGACTGGAGACTCTTTCAGCTAGTGATGGATCCCCCCACCATGAATTCTACAGCTAAAGAAAACAGGAGTTCTACCAACAACCACGTGAGATTTTAGAGGATCCCAGAACTTCAGATGAAATCATGGTCCGAGCCAACACAATGATTACAGCTTTGGGAAACCCTTAATAAAGGACTTAGTTTAGCTGTGTGAAGAGTCCTGGCCCCAAGACTATAAGATCAAAATATACGTTGTTTTAAACTCCTAAGTGTGTAGTGATTTACTATATAGAAATGTAAAAATAATATAATCATTGATATCTAGAGTAAATCAAAATCTCTATTTTGGCATTTTAATCTTAATAACTAGCTCAGTGCTCCCCACCAAAAAAAAAAAAGACAAACCAGCAAAAACAAACAAACAAACAAACAAAAAAAACAACACTCCTTTGGCATAGTGTAGTACAAAGCTAATTTCAAGTACAGTCAATTGTAGGCTTCCCTTGAGTAAGGAAGTTTTATTTTTTTGCCTGCACCGTCTACATGTGCTCCTTTTCCCTATTCGCCCAGCTTCATCCAGGTAACTGTCATTCATCTTTCAGAAACTGTTGTATGATTATTTCTGCATTACAGCCTTCATTGCCACAACTGCCTTATGTAGTTAATAATACACCCTCCACCACACATTCATAGACGTTTCTCTGGTGACATTCAACAAATTAGCTATTTAAAATTCATCTTTGTTTTCTTGAATCTAAGCCTTAAATAGAGACATTTTGGGCTGGGCACAGTGGCTCACAGCTGTAATTTGGGAGGCCTAGGTAGGCAGATCACTTGAGATCAGGAGTTTGCGACCAACCTGGCTGACATGATGACATCTCATCTCTACCAAAACTACAAAAAAATTGCTGGGCATGGTGGTGTGTGCCTGTAATCCCTGCTACTTGGGAGGCTAAGGCAGGAGAATTTCCTGAGCCAGGAATGTGGAGGTTACAGTGAGTTGAGATCACGCCACTGCACTCCAGCCTGGGTAACAGAGTGAGACTCTGCCTCAACAACAACAACAACAAAAAGAGACATTTTGTATGATGTATTCATAATTATATTTATAATCCATTGTGCAATTCTTCACACAATGCAAATGCTTTCTACATTTTTCGAATTGATTCGTGAACAATAAATTAAGCAAATCTATTTAGGAAACAGATACTTTTTTCAGACTGTACAAGCTTTGAAGTACTTACACGTATAGTTAGAAACCAAAATTATCCTTGTTACAGATTATGGATTTTCAGTTTTCTCTGAAGGAACTTTCAGTGGCTCAGTAAGTTTTTAAGCAGTGTGAGTTGACGCTTGCTCAGGGAAAATGGTGTAAAAACCACCTGTGTACTCTTCAAGTGTTCCTGAGCTCCAGGGTGAGAGGATGTGATGTGTGTGTTTGAGAGAAAGAAGACAGAGAAAAGGAAAGATTTCATGTGTGTCTGTTGGCTTAGAAAAATCTGCCCACGTAGAAAAGCCACCACACAGGCTGGTGAAGTAATATGCCCCAGTATATCAGGGGTATTCTTATAGGGAATAGACTAAAATTCTTATCTATTTTTAATGATGTTATTTGACATTATCTGTTCCAGGAGGCTCTGATCTTGATCTGACAGGAAGAAATGATGCCAGTGCCCCAAATGGGATCTCATCATCAGAGATATCTGAACTTTAAATATGTAGTGTAAAAAAAAAAAAAAGACACCTTTCACATTAACGGGAAATACTCATTTTTTATGAAAGGTGTGGCTGAAATTGGCAAGCCTATCTGAACTCAAACAGTTGGCATACTATGTTTTTTTGTGTGTGTCTGTGTATGTTACTGTGTGTTAAATAAACAAGTGAATGTAAATTACAAAACCAAAGAACAAAAACATAATCTTGGGAATTAGTCTTACAAACTCCCCAGGTGACAGCAAACTTACTAATAGTGCTACCACATTGATCTGATTTTCTAGATTGTTCTGTCTAATGTACAGAAAAATAATTGGCTCTTTGACAGCAGAATTTCCAGGTTGTGTGGATATTTGGGGGTCCCAGGGAAAACTCACTGACTTTTCACTGATAATAGCATCTTACTGTTTAGCTATTGGAAAAATTTAAAAGATTTATAAACAATTGTGTTAGTCTGTTCTCACACTGCTAATAAGGACATACTGAAAACTGGGTAACTTTATAAAGGAAAGAGGTTTTGTTGACTCACAGTTACACCTGGCTGGGGAAGCTTCTTAATTATGGCAGAAAGCAAAGGAGGAGCAAAGTCAAGTTTTGCATGGTGGCAAGCTAAAGAGAGCATGTGCAGGGAAACGCCCTTTTATAAAGTCATCACATCTCGGGAGACTTACTATCATGAGAACAGCACAAGAAAGACCCAACCCCATGATTCAATTACCTCCCACAAGGTATCTCCTATGACATGGGGGGATTTATGGGAGCTACAATTCAAGGTGAGATTTGGGTGGGGACAAAGCCAAACCATATCAACAATATGTACAAAATATACTTGAAAGTAACATGCAGAATATCAGTTTGTCTGACAATCACTTTTATAAAATCAAGGGATTGCATTAAAGGTGCATTGATTTTTCTATTATTGTGTAACAAATTACAACAACCTTAGCTTAAAACTACACTCACTTAGTAGCTCATCATCTGTGGATCAGAAGTCAGAGTTTGGGTTCTCTGCTTAGGTTGATATAAACATAGGCACTTGCTGCTTGCTTATGTGCAGTTTAGGATTCTCTTCCAAACTCATTCAGGTTATTGGAAGAATTTGGTTCCTTAAAGTTGAATACTTAATCCTCGTTTTCTTTCTGCCATTGGCTGGGGACTGCTGTCAGTATCTAGGGCCCACTTGTAGGTCCAAGTCCTGATGCTTCGTCCATCTCAACAAGAGAGGATTTCAATGTATTAAATCACTCTCATTGTTTGAATCTCTCAGACATCTTCTGCTGCAACCAGTTTAAGAGAATGCTCTTGAAAGGGAGCTGATAATTGAATCAAGTTCATTCAGATAATATCTCAATTTTACCATCAATTGAGTCATTACCTGAGTTACACCTACAGAATCTCTGTTGCCATATCATATTAGGTAATATTAGGATGCAAAGATTGTTAACATTCTGCCCACCACAGAAAGAAAACTACCTAAGAGAAAAAGCTTAATATTAAATCTATTAGTCCGTTTCAGACTGTGCTATTACAGCAAAATACCAGAGATTGAGAAATTTATAAAGAACAGAAATTTATTGTCTTGCCATTCTGGAGACTCAGAGGTCAGAGATCAAAGGACCAGCATCTGGTGATAACCTTCTTGTTGCATCTTCATAGGGCAGAAAGCAAAACGGCAATGAAAGAGACCTTGTGTGAATTTTTTTCTTTTTTTTTTTTTTTTTTTAAGGCCTTACTCCCATTCATGAGGGAGGAATCTTCAAGGACTGGACTAATTATGTTTTAAAGGTCCCATCTCTTAATACTGTTATTTTGAAGAGGACACATTCAAAGCATAGCAGTCTATCATTAATGATTTCTGGAGGTTGATTGGTAATTTTACACTTGAGGATAGTAATTTGTGCTTAATTGTGCAACAATTAATTACTACTTGAATAAATTGCAATTGCAAAGACCTAAACATAATCATACTAAAGGATTAAATAATGTAAGAATAGTTATAAGACAGTGTATAGTCTATCTTATAGTCTTAGTATATCTTATCTATAATTCAAGTAATAAAAATTGGTATATTTGTAATATATTTGTCAACTTGCATTAAGGTACAAACGAGAATGACAAATCATAAAACATTCTTTAGACTTGTGAAGAAATTTCCAGTTTAGCTAAAGTATTTATATTTGTGGAAAGCACCATTTATAATATTAGAAAAGGGAAATTGGGAAATAAGTCCATTTGTGTATTTCAAAGTAAAATGTATTATTAATTTTATCACATAAGCAGATTAATTTGCTTGGAGGACAAATCTCTCTTCAGAATTACATTACTTTTTATTTGCCCTTAGGGGAAAAGCATTAAAAACAGTTATTCTTATAAATGCATTTTAAGATCAAATGAGACTAGATTAAGTTAGGAGTTAAATACACTTCATATTTATTTAGTAAAGGAAAACTATTGCATTAAAATTTTGTTTTGAACAAAATAAATCATGAGTATGCTAATGATGAGATTGTTTGGATTAGATTTTACTTACGTTTTTAAATCTCTTTAATGATAAAAAATTTCTTCACTGAAACTCACTTATATTAGTATTCCATTTGCTTGTTAGAAACTAATTTGGAGCTTAGTCATATATTTTATAAATATGTTTACTTTTTCCATTTCACTATATGTTCTCTTTAAATAATTATTAATGTTTAATTCTGCATACATTATAGAGAATATTAGAAGAGGTGTTTCAATTAAAATATGATAAATTCAATAAATAATAAGTAGAATATAAGAATACAAATACATTATAGTTTTTGTTATATTCAGGAATTTGCAATTAGTCATATTTTTATTTTTATTTTTTGGCCTGATCAGTGAGAATGTAACTTATAATAAATGTGTAAGTCATTCAATCTCTTTCATGTCCACCTTTATAAATAAATGATATTCATTGAAATTATTAATACTTTGTTAAATAACAAAGTTATTCAAAGTGCAGAATTATTTCTTCACCAAATTCAAAGCTTTCACTTTGGATAATATTCTCACTGTGGATTTATTTAGGATTTTATGGCAGGGCCATCTCATGACTCATTGGCTTAGCAAGTGTAATATTAACGCTATATTTTAGTTGGATTGAAAGTAATAATTTTGCTATACATACATATGTGCACATATACATACATGCACCCAGACACATACACATGCACATATATATATGCAATCTGAAGATATCTACACCCATCTATCTATCTATCATCTATCTATCTATCTAGATATCTGACAAAATTCTCAAGAGAAATTGGGGCTTCTATTTTCCTTAGAAGACTTACACTTTCTTCTGCATAAAATCTGCTCAGTTGCTGTTTATGAAACCCTATAACCGTTTCTTTTTGTCGCTCCTTTCATATTAAATGTCTGCTTTGTAAAACTATCTTAATATTTTATATTTATTTGTGTGGTATCTTCTTCCAAGGTCAAAAGGCTATGCTTATAGACAAAATTAAGAATTACTGGAGTGACATTTGCAAAATGGTAGAGTAAGAAGCTCCAAACTCACTCCCTTACAGACACAATGAAAGAAAGGTCAGAAATTATCGTAAGTAAGTTGTTAAAACTTTGGAAAACAGTAAAAATTGACATCATTTAAGAAAACACCAAATAGAGAAAGCGACAACTTAGACACAGAAGGAAAGATTTTGGATACTTTTATGTTCCCTTGACATAGCTCCTTTCTATTGCAATGGCAGACTTGAAGCAGCAGCCATCTGTATTTCCAGTATGAGACCTAAGTTCCTGGTTCTAGAGAGACCAGAACACCCTTATTCGCAGGTTGTTAGTATGTCTGTTTTCTTTCTTATCTTAAAAAAGGTGTATTATGTATATTATATATGGACACGTTTTGATATAGTTATAGTGAACCTATCTATAGTTAAGTAAATAGCCACCATTCCACTTAGCCACTTTTTGTGTGTGTCAGGAATACCTAAAATATATTCTTTTGAAAAAATCCCAAACATAGCACAACATTATAGTCCTCCTGTTGTACGTTATAACTCTGGACTGGCTCATCCTACCTGTCTACAACTTTGCATGGTTTGACCTACATTTTCCAATTTTCTCCCATCTCCTACCCCTGGTAAACACTGTTTTGTTTTTTGTTTTCTTTTTTTTTGTTTGTTTTTTGAGATGTCACAAATAAGTGAGATCAAGCAGTATTTGTCTTTGTGATTTTGGCTTATTTCACTTAGAGTAATGTCTTGTCTTTTCATCCGTATTATCACAAATGAAAGGATTTCTGCATTTATAAAGGCTGAATAATTTCCCATTGCATGTGTGTGTGTGTGTGTTCATGTATATGTATATGACATTTTCCTTATCCATTCTTTTATTGATGGAAACAGGTTGTTTTCATATCTTGGCTATTATGAATAATCCTCTAATGAAATGGGAATGGAGATATTTCTTGGAGATATTGATTTCACGTCTTTTTAATATATTCTTAAAAGGGGATTGATGAAAAATGGCAATTCTGTTTTTAAGATTTTAGGAACCCCCATATTGTTTTCCTAAATGGCTGCACTAAATTATTAGGTTGGTACAAAAGTTATTGCAGTTGTTGCCAGTAATTGGCAAAAGCTACCTTGAGTTGATTTTTGTATATGGTATGAGGTAAGGTTCAAATTTTATTCTTTCTGCATGTGGATATCCAATTTCCCAACATCATGTGTATTAAAGACATTATTGTTTACCCACTATGTGTTCTTGGCCCTTTTGTCGAAGATGAAGTTACCACAAATGTGTGGATTTATTTCTGGGCTCTGTAGCCTGTTTCTTTGTTCCATGTGTCTGTTTTTATGCAAGTACTATCCTATTTTGGTTACTACAGCTTTTGAGTATATTTTAAGATTAGGTAGTGTGATACCGTCAGCTTTGTTCTTCCTGGCTATTTGTGTTTTTCTGTGGTTCTGTATTAATTTTAGGGTTGTTTTTTGGAATAAAAATAGATTATTTATTGTAGATGACCCCCTTAGGCAAGAGATTAAGGAGGATCCGTAAAAACCGGGATAACAATTTTCACTAAACCAGAAAACATTTGGGTGTTCCTCACAGAATTTGTTCCAATCACATAGATTTCAAAGACTGGAGGCTCTGGAACAGAGAAGTTTCCTCAGAGTACTATTTACCCCCAGATGCCTAGGGTTTTTTTTTTTTTTTTTTTTTTTTTTTTTTTTTTTTTTTTTTTTTTTAGTTTTGTGAAAAACAGTATTGTAATTTTTATAGGGTTTTTATTGGATTTATAGATTACTTTGAGTAGTATGGACATTTTAACAATACCTGTATTAATTCTTCCAATCTATGAATACGGGATATCTTTTCATTTATTTGTGTCTTCTTTACTTTTTTAATCAATGTTTTACAGTTTTCAGGGTACAGATCTTTCACTTCCCTTGTTAAATTTACTCTTAATTGTGTGTGTGTGTGTGTGTGTGTGTGTGTGTGTGTGTGTGTGCGCGCGCATTGATGCTATTGTGATGAAGTTATTTCCTTGATTTATATTTGGGATATGTTATTATTGATTTAGAGAAATGGAAATGATAATTGTATAATAATTTTCTATCCTAAATCTTTGCTGAATTCATTGATCAGCCCCAATAGTTGTTTGGTGGAGTCTTCAGTGCTTTTATATATACGATTTTGTCATTTGCAAATAGAGACAATTTTATTTCTTCTCTTACTAATTTAGTTCATTTTATTTCTTTTTTTAAATCTAATTTTTCTGACAGGAACTTCCAATAGTATATTGAATAGAAGTGATGAGAATGGACACCTTTCTTGTGTTTAATTTTAGAGGAAAATTCTCAGCTTTTTACTGTTCAATATGATGTTGTATGAGGGCTTGAAATATATGACTTTCATTATGTTGAGGTATATTTCTTCTATACTTAATATATTCAGAGTTTTTGTTATGAAATTGTTGAATTTTTAAATGCTCTGTCTGAATCTATTGAGATGATCAAATTGTTTTGTCCTCTTTTTTGTTAATATGGTACATCAAATTTGTGTATTTTCATATATTGAACCATCCTTGCATCTCTGGGATAAATAACCCTTAAATATTATTTATAATCCTGTAAATATGTTACTATTTTGCTGAACATTTTTGTATCTATTTTCTGTAGGGATTTTGGCATGTAGTTTTCTATTTTGTAGTGTTCTTGTCTGACTTTTAGAATAATGCTGAACTCATAAAATTTGTTTGGAACTATTATCTTCTCTTTAATTTTTTGGTTGCATTTGAGAAAGATACTAGTTAATCTTCTAAAGATTTGGCAGAATTCAGCAGGGCCTGGGCTCCTTTTTGATAGAAGACTTTTGATTACAGACTTCATCTCCTTAGTCTTTATTAGTCTGTTCATGTATTCTGTTTCTTCATCATTCATTCTGTCTAGGTTGTATGTATCCTGGAATGCATTTATTTCTTCTATGTTCTCCAGTTTGTTGCTGTGCAATTGTTTGTAGTTGTCTCTTGTGATCCTTTGTATTTCTGTAGTGACAGTTGTAATGTTTACCTTTTCTTTCTGATTTTATTTAAGTCTTTTCTCTGTCTTTTTAATTTTACTTTGATTAAAGATTTGTTAACTTTTTTATATTTTCAACAAAACTAACTCTTCTTTCATTGATCTTTTATATTGATTGTCTAGTCTTTATTTCATTTTATTCTTCTCTGATCTTTGTTATTTTCTTCCTTCTGTTAACTTTAGGCTTAGTCCATTTTTTTCTAGTTCATTGAGGTTTAAAGCTCAGTTGTATATTTGAGATGTTTATTTTCTTGTTTTAGGTTTTTATTGATATTAAATTTAATATTAGAATGACTTTTTATGCATCTAGTAAGTTTTGATATGTTTCTTTTCTGTTTTTGATTGTCTGAGAAGATTAATTTTTAAAATTTTTTCTTTGACCCATTAGTCTTTCAAGAATATGTTATTTAATAGCTTCATATTTTTGAATTTTCTAATTTTCCCTCTCATATTAATTCTAGTCTGTGATATGCCTTCTATAAGAGATTCACTTAGGTCCAGAGAAACAAATAATTAACAACAGGACAGAATAAAATAAATATTCCATATGAAGGTAACTAAAAGTCAGCTGGATGGCTGTACTAATATAGCAATAGTCTATGTTAATAGACAAGTTAATATAGACAATTACAGATGAGAATAGCCTATAATAATGGGCAAAGTAAACTTAAAGGAAAATCTATTACAAGAGATCAAAAAGGAACTGGTATATTGATAAAAGGTTCAATTCATTAGAAAGGAGAATCAATTGTACACATGCATGCAACTAACATCATAGCCCCAATAATCATAAAACAAACAGAAAAATATAAAAAGCAAACATTGACAGAATTGAATGGAGAAAAAAACAGTTCTACAATAAAAGTGGAGACTTCAATATTACACTTTTAACAAGGGATAAACATTGACAGACTAGATCAAAAAGAAAACAGACGACTTAAACAACATTATAAACCCAATAGAGACATGTAGAACATGTCAACCAACAACTGCAGGAAATACTTTCTTACCACTTTCTTATGGAGCGTTCTCCAGGACAAACCATTTCTTAGTCCACAAAACAAATTTCAATAAATATTTTTTTAAAGATCACATCATATAAAGTATGTCCTTTAACTACAATGGGATGAACTTAGAAATTAATAACAGAATGAAAACTGGGTAATTCATAAACATGTAGAAATTAAACAAAATATTCTTAAATGAGTATGGGCCAATGAAAAAAATCACAAGAGAAACCAGAAAATAGAGAGGAATGACAAAGAAAATACACAGCCTACCAAAACTTACTGGATGCAGTGATGGCAGTGTTCAGGGGAAAACTTGTAACTGTAATACTTACATTTTAAAATATTCAAAACAATAATTTTATACCTTGGGGGAGTAAAAGTTAAGTGAAAAATAACTCAAAACTAGGTTATGGACAAAAAGAGTGAAAATTTAATTCAAAATAATAGATTCAAAGTAAAATCAAAAGATTGTTATTTGAACAGATCAACAAAATTGACAAATCTTCAGCTAGAGTGACAAATAAAGAGCAAAGATACAAAATAACTAGTATCAGAACTGGAAGTTGGAATATTATTACTGGCCTTAAATAAATAAAATGAGGTGTATAATAGAATACTATAATAATTGAACACCAAAAAACTAGGTAATCTTAATGATTGGACTGATTCCTAGAAACACACACACAATGATTCAGGAAGAAATAAAAATACTGAACATATCTATAACAAGTAAAAACATTGAACTAGTAATCACAACACCTCCCAAAAAAGAAAAGTCCAGGAAAAGATGGTTTCACTCACGAATTCTACCAAACATTTAATGAAGATTTAACACAAGTTCTCAAACTCTTCCAAAAAACAAAAGGAGAGGAAATATTCTGTAAGTCATCCTATGAAGCCAGAGTTATCCTTACAACAAAGCCAGATAATGATATGAAAAAAAAAAAACTATAGACCAAATATCAATTATAAATATTAGTGTAAAAATTTTTACTAAAACCTTAACTAACTGAATCCAACAGCATATACACAAGGATTATATGCTATGATCAAATGAGACTTATATGAGAAATTCAAATGTGGTTCAACATTAGAAAAGTAATTTAATGTATTACATTAGTCAGATAAGAAAAACCACTCATTACTATCTTAGTTGTTGCAATAAAGATATTTGACAACACTAAACACCTTTCATGATAAAATAATTCAAAAAAACAAAGATTAAAAGGGAACTTCCTCAACATGAATAGGGTCATTTATTCAAGGCAAGCTAACTTCATATTCAGTGTTGTAAGACTGAAAGTATTACCTGTAAGATCATAAATCTCCACTTTCATCAGTGTTTTCCAATATTGTACTGGAAGATATATATACTCAATGCAATTCGACAAGTAAAAAGTAATAAAAGGCATTCAAATTAGAAAT
Organism: Sapajus apella; assembly: GCF_009761245.1. Classification (NCBI taxonomy): domain Eukaryota; kingdom Metazoa; phylum Chordata; class Mammalia; order Primates; family Cebidae; genus Sapajus; species Sapajus apella. The sequence goes on from NW_022436949.1 coordinate 35,034,946, forward strand.
GAAGACTTAAAAACTATCTGTGTTTGCAAATTACACAATAAAAATCCACACGAAATCAAATGGGTCAAATTAACAAACTCATCAAAGTTTGTCACTCTCCATGGGATATGTTTTAGAAACAATTTTATCTGTAATAAATTTAGAAATGTAATATGGTGTGTAAAGCAAGTAGGAGTTCTACATGATCAGCTAGATGGACAGATTTATATATGGGAATGGGGGCAATAAAACAAAAGAACGTGGCGCTAGTAAAAACAGGATACGTTCATAACTGAATGAAATGACAGTAAACCGAAAAAATCCGTTCGGTGATATATTCTCAATCTCACCTCATGAGAGGCTACATAATGCAGTGTCTGTAATATATCAGACAGTGATGCATATTAAAATATCCATAGTTAAATCAAATTATACTAAATTCAGCTAATTTCAATCACTGAGGTAGAGTAGAAGGCCTTAATCACCAGAAAAAATTAAATGGGTATAACAAAATAACATGGCAGAGAAAATATTTCATTCCGAAATAGTAAATACTTGGATATCACTTGAGGACCCATGCCAATGTATCTTGTGGTTTTAAAGAAAATAATTGGAGAGAGAAACAAAAGCCTGGATTGGCGAACATTTGAAAAACAAGCAAAAAGATTATTGCATTAACAGAATAACAGGAAAATCATGTGATACTCTCCCCAATCTTCTTTTTTTGGAGACAGAGTCTCACTCTGTCACCAAGCCTGGAGGGAAGTGCATGAGGCTCAAGAAATCCACCCACCTCAGCCTCCGAGTACCTGGAACCTCAGCTCCCCACCACTACACCTGGCTGATTTTTTGTAGTTTTGGTAGAGATGAGGGCATTTCACCATGTTGCCCAGGCTGGTCTCAAACCCTCAGCGCAAGTGCTCTGCCCAAGTTAGCTTCTCAAAGTGCTGGGATTAAAGGTGTGGGCCACTGCTCCCAGCCTGGTGATATTCTTAATATTGTAGAAAGTCATTTGAAACACTTAACACCAATTCAGGTGAAAAAAGACAAGCTCAAAGAAAACTGGAAATAAAAGAGAAGTTCAACCTCATAAGCACAAGTGCAAAACCTTATACAGTTAACACAATATTCACTGGAAAAAAAGACTAACTTTTTTTCCTTAGCATGAATAACAAAGTGACAATATCCTCTATTTAATATTATTCTGAAAGTATAGCTAGAGCAGTAAGGTAAGATAAGTTAATTAAAGGCATGAGAATTAAATTTCAAAAGGTAAATTTATTTCTATACACAGTACAAATGATTACTTATTTTACAAAGCAAATACTAAAGAATTATTTTAGAAAATACCTAAAATACAAAATTAGCATAAAAATTTGATGTTATTTTTATATATAGTCAATAAATAATTGGAAACAAAACAAAAATTCTATTCCATTTGGAGCCAACAAACATGAAAAAAAGCTCAGCATCACTGGTCATTAGAGAAATGCAAATCAAAACCACATTGAGATACCATCTCACACCAGTTAGAATGGCGATCATTAAAAAATCAGAAGACAGCAGATGCTGGAGAGGATGTGGAGAAACAGGAATGCTTTTACACTGTTGGTGGGAGTGTAAATTAGTTTAACCATTGTGGAAGACAGTGTGGCAATTCCTTGAGGATTTAGAACTAGAAATATATTTGACCCAGCAATCCCATTACTGGTTATATACCCAAAGAATTATAAATCATTTTATTATAAAGACACATGCACACGTATGTTTATTGCCACACTGTTCACAATAGCAAAGACTTGGAACCAATCAAAATGCCCATCAATGATAGACTGGATAAAGAAAATGTGGCACATACACACCATGGAATACTATGCAGCCATAAGAAGGGATGAGTTCATGTCCTTTTCGGGACATAGATAAAACTTGAAACCACCATTCTCAGCAAACTGACACAAGAACAGAAAAGCAAACACTGCATGTTCTCACTCATAAGTGGTTGTTAAACAGTGAGGACACAAGGACACATGTAGGGGAACATCACACACTGGGGCCTGTCAGGAGGTGGGGGCTAGAGGAGGCATAGCAGGGGGTGGGGGGATAAGGGAGGTATAGCATTAGGAGAAATACCTAATGTAAATGAAGGTGTGATGGATGCAGCAAACCATCATGGCCCCTGTATACCTATATAACAAACCTGCATGTTCTGCACATGGACCCCAGAACTTAAAGTATAATAATAAAAAATATATAGAAAATCCTAGGATGTGTAAGCATCATAAAAACAGCAAATATTGTTAAGAACACATTTTAAATGACATGAAAAAGTGAAATAGCATTCTATGTTCATGGATTGGAAGACTCAATACTGTTTTATCCCAATTAATCTATAGATGCAATGCAATTTCAGCTGTATTCATTGCAGGGTATATTTACATGAATTGACAGGGATTGATCAAAGAAAAACAGATAAATTCAGGATATCCAATTGCACTAGAAATTAAAAACATATTCAAACAATAAAGCAACTTGTATCACAAGCACTCAGAAATCAGATTGGTGGATAAATCTAGAAAACTTTGATCATAAAGTAAATAATTGAGTCTGGACTCCATGGCTCACGCCTGTAATCCCAGAACTTTGGGAGGCTGAGGCAGGAAGATTACGTTCAGGAGTTGGAGACCAGCCTGGCCAGCATGGTGAAACCCCAGTTCTACTAAAAATACAAAAATTAGCCAGGCATGGTGGGAGGCACCTGTAATCCCAGCTACTCAGGAGGCTGAGGTAGAAGAATTGCTTGAAGCCGAGAGGCAGAGGATGCAGTGAGCCAAGATCATGCCATTGCACTCCGTCCTGTGTGACAGCACAAGACTCCATCTCAAATATAAATAAATAAATATGTATAAATATATAAATCATTGTATCTCTAGTTTATAACATTGCATATTATAAATATCTATGAGTTCACTGTGATATTCATTAATCGAGCAATTCAAAATTAGTTAAAGAGAAATTTATTTCATTAACTAAATTCCAACTAATCATTATGGGCAGAATGATGGAGTTAAGAATCATAAATAAATGTTAAACTGAATAAGGACAATTTTGATAAGAAATAGATTATGTTCATAGCTTCAATGTATCTTCCAACAGATACCACATTAATCAGAAACACAACTACATTTATGGAAGAGAAATCTGGTAGTCATTAAGCTAACAATATCACCAACTTTGACACTAACCTACATCATGAGCATAGTGACATGATGGATTAGACAAAGGCAATATCATTTATGTATTACTCATGGAAAAAATAAATAGTGTCCACTGAATGTTTGTGTCCCCCAAAATTCATATGTTGAAACCTCATCACCAATATGACAATATTAAGAGATAAGGGTATTTGGTAGGTGATTCGATTAGGAGGATGGAGCTCAGGAATCGAATTTGTGCCCTTAGGAAAGATCCTTCAACAAAGTGCCTTCTCTCTTCTCCCATGTGGGGACACAGTTACGAGACACCATCTATAAACCAGAGAACAGACCCTCACCATTCACCAAAGTGCTGGCACTTTGATCTTGGATTTCCCAGATTCCAGAACTGTGAGAAATAAATTTCTGTTGTTTATATGCTACTCAGCCTCTGGCATTTTGTTATGCAGTATGAACAAACTGCATCAATGCATAGCCTGAATTTAAATAAAGAAATATAGACAAAAACAAATGAGAAACAGGTTATAAAATAACTGAAGTATGCATTATTGTATATATTTACTGCAGAATAATGCCAAGGTGACAAAAGATACTACAACTAATACAGTGAGTGAATGTTTTCGGATTATATATTGCACTAGAGGAAAAATATAAAGGAATAATTGGGACAAATGAAGAAAATCAAATGCGAAATTCTGATAAAATACCACTCTGTCAAGATTTCCTAGATTTAAATAACATCCTGGTTCATCAGAGAATACACACTGAATTTCATTTTTGTTGCAAAAAGGTGCATTTTAAGCTTAGAACCAAGTGCTTAAAATTAGGAGCACACAGAAAAACAAATGTGAACAAATGTAAACAATTGATGTGTATAAAGATTCCTTCCTTCCTTCTTTCCTTCCTTCCCTCCCTCCCCTTTCTTTCTTTCTTCTTTCTTCTCTTTCTTTCTTTCTTTCTTTCTTTCTTCCTTTCTTTCTTTCTTCTTTTCTTTTTCTTTCTTTCTTTCTTTCTTTCTTCTTTCTTTCTTTCTTTCTTTCTTTCTTTCTTTCTTTCTCTTTCTTTCTTTCTCTTTCTTTCTTTCTCTTTCTTTCTTTCTTTCTTTCCTTCCTTCTTTCTTTCCTTCTTTCTTTTTCTTTCTTTCCTTCCCTCCCTCCCTCCCTCTCTCTTTCTTTCTTTCTTTCTTTCTTTCTTTCTTTCTTTCTTTCTTTCTTTCTTTCTTTCTTTCTTTCTTCCTTTCCTTTCTTTCTTTCTTTCCTTCTCTTTCTTTCTTTCTTTCCTTCCTTCCTTCTTTCTTTCTTTCTTTCTTTCTTTCTTTCTTTCTTTCTTTCTTTCTTTCTTTCTTTCTTTCTTTCTTATCTTTCTCTTTCTCTTTATTTCTTTCTCTTTCTCTCTTTCTCTTTCTTTCTTTTTCTTTTCTTTTCTCTTCCTGTTGCCCAGGCGAGAGTGCGGTGGCACCATCATGCTCACTGCAGCCTTGAAATCCTGGGCTCAAGCTATTCTCCCATTCTAGACTCCCTACTAACTGGGACCACAGGCACTCTCCACCATGTCTGGCTAAAGGTTTCATTCAAATTTTATTTTACTATTGTTTCTTTTGTTTAAGTTATATGAAGCTTAAAATAGATAAAAGTAAAATGTCTGAAACCAAGAGTTGCATAAATAAATTTTTCAAATTTATTACAGTTATTTCTTATCTACTCATTATTTTATTTGAAGTGCTGTTTTAACAAAACAACTTTGGGGGGATTTTTTTGTCTTTTAAATTTTTTATTGATGTATTCATGTACATAGTTTCAAGGCATATGTTGTATTTCTTTTTTTAACGGAGTTTTGCTCTTGTTGCCCAGGCTGGAATGCAATGGCAAAATTTCAGCTAACTGCCACCTCCGCCTCCTGGGATCAAGCGATTCTTCTGCCTCAGTCTCCCAAGTAGCTGGGATTATGTTGAGGTTCATATTTTCTGAAGTGTTTACAGTATTTTGCTGATCTCTACCCTCTTATTTCTTTGCCTTTTTGATACTCTCTTTGATTCTTTGCAGATGTCTATTGTCATCATTTGCAAAAGTTTTGTCAGCCTTTGTGAGTCAAAGTCTTCATGCAGCCATGCAGCATAAAAGAAATGGAAGAAATAGAGCCAAAATATATTAAATAATATACTCTTGTACTTCTGATTTTAAACATTGCCTAAAATATGTTACGGAAACTAAAATTTTGGTTTTCCGATTTTAAAAATATTATCGTATAATTTATTGTGTTTAAATTATCTTTATACCTTCAGTGATCATCTGTTTTTATTATTTATGGGTTTTTGCTTCAAATATTTTGTTTAAATAAACACTTGTTTATTTAAAATGGAGTCATTTATTCTGTAATAAAAGTTTATTGATTTTGTGTTACATTTCAGTGACTATTCTACTTACTGGAGACACAGAGTGAGTCAACCTTAGGCTTTTCCCTAAATTCTGATAGTTCACAAAGGGAGCTAGAGGAAAAAAATACATACAATCTGTTATTATAGTAACAAATTAATACAGAGTTAACTCTTAAAAAAGATTACAAGTTATAGAAACAAGAGGAAATCATAACTGGAAGAAGACATGGAGTCAAGAATGGCTTCTTTTGTTTTTTGTTTTTTCAGTTTTTAAAAATTATTTTATTTGATGATTATCATAGACAAGATGAGAGCATATTTCTAGGTGATGGAGTGGGAAATTTTGAAAACTGGGAAAAGAGAAAATTAAGCAAGCTTTTGGAAGAGAATTGCTAATAGTTCCGTAGTTTCAGCAGGGATAATAGTGTTTACAGCAGAAAGAGAGACGTTAAAGATAAAAATATTCTCTCAAATTAAAAATATTGTGTCATATGTTGTTCTGGTAATCTTGTTTTTATTGTTTAATTAATGAGTGATTGTACTTTTGATTTTCACTACTATCATCTGAAAACTAGTCTTGTTCTTATTTTCTTTCGACCAAGGAAGCCCCAAGATTTACGTATGTTCCTATGTGGACACTCAAGATTGTACACAACCACCAACTGTTAGAAAATGAATGTAGAAAAAAAAGAGACCTTTAAGAATGGTATGGAAAAATTGTCTCATTTGGGAATATGTTAAGGTAGACATATAGAGATATATGTGAGATATGAAAATGACAAGAAGTTCTATGAAATCCTGGGCACCGTATGCCTTTATCTGAACTTCATATTAGTGATTTGGTGATCGATATGGGACCTTGCTCTGAGCATATAAACTCTATTATCTTTTTTTAAGAATATGTCACAGAACCTTTATATTCCAAAATAGATTTATTTTCCACCCAAGTATACTTGTGTGCTAACTCATTTCACCTTCAGTTGTGGATGACAAGAAAATGCAAACTAATTTAAATATCATCCTAAATAAATCATATTGGAAGAATTGTGCTGTAGAATGTAATTTTCATAATAAATTCTAAAATCAAATATAAATGACTTCTGGATTACTTACTGTTTCTGAATATTTGTGCTTCTTTTCTGTTAATACAGTTACAGCCTATCTTATCTGGAATTTTTAAGTAATCTTGCATAACAAATACACAGTGAATTTGTGATGGATGCAGATTATAACAATCTCCTTGGGATGGTCAAAAGTCACATCCGTGGGGGACAGTAATAAAAATTCTCACAAAATTTGGGTGACCAAAATGACAGAATGATAGAACTTAAAGAATTTAGACTGAAAATTACTGAACAGGTTTTCTAGTGTGAGTCCTGCATTTTTGAAAGAGGGAAGTTAATATCTGAAAAAAGATAAAACCGTATGCTTATTTAGTATAAGTGTATTATTTCTGCTGGCTGACTTTAGAACTACTTGTTAGGCTTAGCTCTCTATTCCACTTTTACTTTTTAGTTCAGTTTTTCAGATATAAACCCTTTGCTCTAAATGTCCCTGTATACTGAGAAAACACAATTTAAACTAGAACTGTGGCATGAGTAAAAGTTAACTTGTATAAACACAATAAAGATGTGGAAATACTTTGTTTCAAAAGTTAGCGTAAATTCAGACATAAGGAATCCAAGTTGACAGATTAGGCTGTATATGGTGAAAGGTAGGCGTCCAGTTTCAAACTTCTGCATATGGCTATTCAGTTATCCTAGCACCATTTATTGAATAGGGAGTCGTTCTTCCATTGCTTGCTGTTGGCTGTTTCAAAGATCAGATTACTGGAGGTGTGCAGCTTGATTTCTGGGCTCTCTGTCCTGTTCCATTAATCTTTATGTCTGTGTTTGTGCCAGTACTATGATATTTTGTTTACTGTAGCTTTTGAATTCAGGAAGTGTGACGTTTCTGGGTTTGTTCTTTTTTGTTATTTGGATTTGTCCATTCTGGACATCAGCCACGGCAAAGAATGTATGAGTAAGTACCCAAAAGTAATTGTAACAAAAGCAAAAACTAACAAGTGAGACCTAATTAAACTCAAGATCATCTGCACAGCAAAAGAAACTATTAATAAAATAAACAGACAATCTACAGAATGGGAGAAGAGATTCACAAACTATGTATCTGACAAAGGTCTAATATCCAGAATCTATAAATGATTCAATTAAATAAGTAAGAACAAAATGTCCCTTTAAACATGGTCAAAGGACTTGGACAGACACTTTTCAAAAGAAGACATACACGCAGCCAACAAACACCTGAAAAATGTTCAAAGTCACTAATCATTAGGTAAATGAGAATCAAAACAAAACTGAACATCTCACACCAGTCAGAATGGCTATTAGTAAAAAGACAAAAAATAACAGATGTTGGTGAGGTTGCAGAGAAAAGGGAACATGTATACACTATTGGCTGGAATGTAAATTAGCTCACTAGCTATGAAAAGTAGTTTGGAGAGTTCTCAAAGAACTTCAAACAGAGATACCATTAGACGCAGGAATCCCATTACCAGGTATCCGGAAGAAAATAAATGATTCCACCAAAAACGTCCCTGCACTTATATGTTTGTGGCAGCATTATTCATTATAGCAAAGACATAAAATCAACCTAGATGCACATAAACGGGAACTGGATAAAGAAAAGGTTGTACATAAATGCCATGAAATACCATGTAGCCATAAAAAGGTCATTATCCTAAGCAAATTAACATGTGGAATCAACATAGATGCCAATAAATGGTGGAATGGATAAAGAAAAGGTTGTACAAAAAAGAATGAAATTGTGACCTTTGCAGCAATGTGGATGCGGCTAGAGGCTATTATCCTAAGCAAGTTAACACAGGAAGAGAAAACCTACTCTCCCATGTCTGCACTTATAAGTGGGAGTCAAACACTAAGTATACAAGGACACAAAGGTAAGAATAATAGACACTGGAGACCACTGCCTGGGAAAGGGGTGGGGAGCAAGAGTCAAAACTTCTCTAATTGATGGAGCTAGATAGCCTAAAGATAAAAATCTCTCCCCTTGAGAATCAGATAGTAAGTAAACAAAAGTTGTTAATTATTTTAAGATTGAGTATTTTGGCACAGGCCATCACATTTCTGGGTGTGTGTGTGACACACTGCATTCCGGGCGATATATTACCTTCAAATGAGCTGGTTAGACAGCATGTGAAGAATGACTGCCCTCTTCAAAGAAAATCGAGGGCGATCCTGCTTTGCTTTAAATCTCGATTTACTACAGTTACTGTCAAAAGTCCGAATCTGCCATGTAATCCATCACTGGATTCTCTTTGCTTTACTGTCTTGCATCCTCACTGTTATGATCCAGAGCACTTGGAAACCTCTTCCTGTGTAGGCCATACAAATGGCCTTGTGTGCGTTTTTGTCACATCCCATACTGAAGAGCCTGAAGATGGAATAGGTGTGAACCTGTCTCCTTTTTTTCAGAGCATTTTTCACCATCTTTATCTAAAAGACAACAAATTGGAAGGTCAAAACACTCAACGTTTCCACCTTCCTCTCCTCTTTTCTGTGGTTTGCAGAGCTCCAACCCATCTCCCTTTTCATTTCATGCTGGGGTACATTATACATATTAGGATATAAACATTACATATCTACATACATGCATATGATATGATTTATAGCCTTCATTATTTTATCTTTTTGTATTTTTATGAATACCCCTTTTTGGTTCAGCTACAAGATGAAAAGCAACATGCCTCCCTCATATTTAGCTCCCAAGGAAATGCCTAGTGAGCTGTTACAATTTCACTGTGGCAATGCAAATTGATAGCTTATCTTTAAGGGTCCATACCGCCCCCCACCAGACGAAAATGCATATCTGATTGTTCCCCTTCCCTATTTTGGCAATCTTACGTAAAATGCAGATTCCCCACATTTTTTTTTCTCTGCGGATTTTGTTTGTTTTATCTTATGTGTAAAATGCGATTCACTGAGCCAGACAAAGGCATGAATGACTATTTTTCCCTACCCCCCTCTTAAATGAAAATCATGTACTTCTCACTATCCCCCCTTTCCTCTTTGAATTTGGAGCCTTCAAAATCATCTTCAGAGAAAGGCATAGATCTGTCTCCAGGACGTGTCCTCAACTTATGCAAATAAATCTCCTTAAATGGTTGAGATTTGTCATTTTTCTCAATTGACAAATGTAAAGATTATTAAAGTGTTATTATCAGTTATTCAACAGGGATTGTTTATATCCATAGGCACACTTTAAAGAGTAATTAATAAAGTGAATCTTCATAAACATTACTTACCAATTTGCAAGTAAAACATTACCATTATCTTTAAGTACACCCCCCCCCACACACACACATATATATCTCAGTTCTATCAAAATCACTCATTTCATCCCTAGGCATAACCTATATTGCATTTTTATATATTTATTTCTGCACTGTGCTTTAGCAATTTACCATTTACGTAAGATCTTCCACACTAACCAGTTTAATTTTGACTTGATTTTGATATTTATATAAATGTAAATATCTTATTTACATTAGTTCATGACTTGCTTATTTTTGTCAACATTATGTTTTGTAGATTTATTGAGCTTGGGTTGTAAAATTGTTACTTATTAATTTTGTTGTAATATTGTATATCACCACTTGATTATAACACATATTAGGAATCCAAATAATATTTTGTCAAGATTTTATTGCTTTTCATTTCTGCTATTATGAGATATGAATTTTCATATGCACATTTCATATTGCACATATGTCAGAGATCATTTAGGATATGTACCAGTGAAATTTTATCATCATATGCATGTGTATTTCTGACATTACTGTATAATGCAGACTTCTTAACAAAATGGTACATTAATTACATTAGCTCCTCCTTCTTAATACATCACACTTTTAACTTTTCCCCCAACTATGGGTGTAAAATCGCAACATTTCACATCACATTGTGGGATTGTGTAATTAACATTTTTCCAGGTGCATTGCATAGTTATCAAAAAGTACAAAAGTGAAAAGCATACAGCTAAATTAATTCTAACAAATGAAACATACCCTGGAAACTAAAACAATATTAATAAAATAATAACAAACCTTAAAGAGTTCCCTGTTATCTGCCTTTGCTTAGCATATGCTGGCTAGGAATCTCAACTAACATAATTTCCAACAAAGCATATTAATATTGCTTATATATTTTAACTTTATACATATTTGTACTTTTTTGTATATACCTTATTTCATTCAAGGTTTTGCTTGTAACAGATCTACATAATTTAACAACTCTGCTATTTTTATTTCTCCTTCTGTTTTTCTTCTCCTTTAATTTTCTCTTTCTGTCCTGAAGTTCTGTGTGGTCTTTGCGACTTTTTAAACAATCTTCCTCTATAGAAATTTTTTCTTCTTTGATAAGGTAGTAAAAAGTGACAATGCTTGGAAGACCTTCTCCAGCCTGAGCTTCTGGTCCCCAGGCTCTGATTCTTCAGAAATGCACTTAGTGTTCTCTAAAATGCCGACCACCTCCACGGAGATCTTACAGAAACTCTGAATTCCAAATGTCTTGGAGTCTTCTACACATCTCTGGTTTTGCCTCCTTATGTTTTCACAATAAGCTATAGCTCTCTGGTATCTCATCATTAAATCCTAGACTTCCTTCTCTAGTTTAACAGCTTTTACCGTTAAAGCTCATTCACCAAGAGAAGGCCCAAGCTTATCAGGAGGGTTCTCAGAACTGCAGTCCTCACCAGCAGTCCTCTGGGTGGCAGGGCTGAATGCAAAGCAGCCATCACTTTCTCTCCCACCGCTGGCCTACCCACAGTGACCTAACAGCCAAGCTCAAAAATTTTACTGCCTTATTTGATAGGTACATCTTGTTACATTCAAATGCTAAAGCTGGAAATATCTGACCACCACAAACAGCTTTCATCTGCCTAATTAATCCATTCTTCTAAATGGTTTATTCTTGTGTCTTTCCACAGATTTTCAACTGCTGTGCCATCTCTTCTAAATTTGGAGTGGTTTTTTTGTACTGTTTGTTTTTATGTTTTTGTTCAATTGGCTATTTCTGAAAAGAATGTCAAATTACCTTGATTCCATTGTATATCAATTTATACTATAATATCTGTAATAAAATTTTGACAATGATAAATTAAAGAGTCTTGCACCACTGGGTAGGTATCTAAACAACCTTTAGTTGCAGAAGCTGCTGACTGATTTAATGGCCTTTTAAATTATTATTGTATACTGTCCTTGAAATGAGTGCCAACCTATTTCTTATATGCTGCTTCACTCTTATTGCTCCTCTTAGAGTTCTACTCTGGAAGAGATGATTTGTGATCACATTTGCTCATTGGTCCCTATAATCTTTATGTAGCATCTGATTGAAATAATTCAGTGCTTGCCACATGGATAAGTCTTGAGTCTTCTATACTGCTCATTACAATCTCACATAAATACTCCAATAATTCTACAATACCTAAAATAATAAGGATCCACGGTAGTCCAGAAATTATGAAGTATTTGAATCTAAGGGTCTAATATTAATGAAGACTCCAAGGACAAAAATCAGATAAGTTCAAAATTTCAGTGCACACTGAGGAAATAAAATAGGAAAATGCTAGACACACACTAGGACATGTGTTGTACGTAATCTTATTTATTAGAGAAAGATGTGGATTCATTAAATTCCTGGTCCCAGTCTCCTTTCACCATGAACTTTACCATGTGACTTTGCAAGCTATCTCACAAAGAGAGGCAGTGTTTGTTTTTCCACTGCTTAAATATGGAGAATTTGAATTCAGACATTGGGTTTGTTTTGGCAATGTTATAAAAGCCAATTTCATATAAGTAGGGGATTTTGCTTCGACTTTTGAAGCTATGTTACTGCCAGATAACATGCCTGTACTCACATCTAAAGAGTGAGAAACACAAGGAAAAGTCATCCTGTCACAAAGTCTGACAGAAAACTGGCTGCTGGACAGCTGTGAGGGTGAGCCAAGCATAGAAGAACTGCACAACCACACGGAAAGGAAAAATGCCTGACCTGCACCCTCTAGGGTGTAATAAATGCTTACTGTTTTAAACCACTGAGGTTTGAGATCATTTGTTATACAGCATCATTGCAGTAATGGCAGTCTGATACAGGAATCAGTAGTTTAAAATGGAGTGCTATCATAATAAAAATCCCATAAAATATATTATGTTGGTTAGCAGAAGCCTGCAAAATGATCGTAATACTACTATGGATCCTGAAAACTGATGATCTGTGTTATCCAGCAATGGAGTTTTTTTGTAGAATTGTGGTCTTCTACAACTTAGGAGATGAAAATTTGATGTAAGAAACATTTAAATTTGGATAAGGGTTCTCTGCTAAATATTGGAAGAAGAAACTGATTTCTTTTAATTGAATACAAGATATAATAAGATAGAGAAATTCTGAAAAAGATAAAGTGGGATATAGTTTCTGAAAAGGACTGGAACTTGGTAGGAGAGGAAGTGACCCTGTTTTTTACCTGGGCTATTACAATACTCTGAAATCAGATATGGCTTCAGAGTATATCTCACACAACCAGTGGTAAAACTCTTTGTCAAAAACTTTTAAAAAATTAAGGCAGTGCGGGGCACGGTGGCTCACACCTGTAATCCCAGCACTTTGGGAGTCTGAGGCAGGTGGATCACGAGGTCAGGAGTTTGAGATCAGCCTGACCGACATGGTGAAACCTTGTCTCTGCTAAAAATACAAAAATTAGCTGGGCATGGTGGCACACGCTTATAATCGCAGCTACTCAGGAGGCTGAGGCGGGGGAATTGCCTAAACCTGGGAGGCAGAGGTTGCAGTGAGCCAAGATTGTGCCACTGCACTCCAGCCTGGGTGACAGAGTGAGACTTCATTTCAAAAAAAAAAAAAAAAAAGTGCCTCCAAGACACTTTCATTTCTCTCAATAAAGACTGTACAGAAGTTTAGGTTATAGCATTCAGAAGCTTGGTCTGAACATAGCAGAGAATAAATTCAGAGAGGGAGATATTATAGGAAAGTAGTTATGAGTACTGATTTTGTTATATAGGTTGGATTATAACAGTGAATACTAAAGCTCACAAAAAGTTTCAGAAAATAATGAAAAATGTTTCTACAGTTTCAATATATTGAATCTGCTCAAAAAACAAATATTGGAGCCTTGAGAATTTTGCTAAAAGAAAGGCTGAGAAAATTCGGAAATATTTTCTAATGCCTTTTACAAAAGTGCTCAAGGAGTTTAGTAAAAACAGATAATGTCCAAGGAGGTAAAGTCAAGACAAATGGAGGAAAACAGGCTGAAAACAATACACTCCTATGAAATAGAATTGTTTCTTCAGGGGATGCTTTTTATTCCCAGAAAACGCAGTCCGCACTACACTATGCCAGCGGGATCTGAAAACTGCTGTGTGCCAGCTACTGTTCTATACCTTCCATTATTTGTCTGTATTTTGAATGAAATGTTCATTGTGGTTATTCTGGCTCTCTCTCACTGCTGCATATTTTAGATTTTAAAGAGAGTGTACTTTTCGTTCCTAGTTCCCATGATTAAGATGAGCCTCAGTTGGGCTTGATATTTAGACTTTGAGCTTGAACTGATTAAATGAAACTTTGTTGGATTTAGTAGCCAGTGAGTGTATTTGTAATATGAAAGGGATGTGAAAAGTTTGGCCTGAGGGCAGACTATGGTAAATTAATTTTACTGAAGGTTTCGATTCTTCACTTCTCCCTGTATTTACATTTTTAGATATGTTGTGTTGCAGCTTATCTCACTAAAGTGGTAGAGTCTAAATAGTCTTCCACTGTTTCATTCTGACTCTGACAGTTTGACTTGCTTTGGCCAATGGGGTGTCAGCATATAAGATACAGCCAAGTTTTTTATTTATGCTTTGTAATCTCAGCTCCCACTAAAAATCAGTGATATGTAGACACATGAGCTTAACAAATCATATGTGCTTAGACTTGTATACCTGGAAGATGAGAGACAAATGGTCAGGTCATCCCTGTAGGCCTTGCTAAAATTTAGCATGTCAACATATATGTGACTGAGCCTAAATATAAAGTGAAGAACTACCAGCTGATCTCAGTATAAATCAGTAATCTACAGATGCATGAACTAAGTAAATCCTATTTAAGACACTGAGTTCTGGATGATTTGTTACTCAGCATTATTTTTGCAATAGATAACTGCTATAGAAGGCCTACATGAGAATATGACATTTTTGACAGATACTAGAACAATATCTGAAAGTGAGCAATCTGGTAAGGAAACAGTCAGAGTCAAAAGGAAATTCTGAGGAGAAGAAAAAAAGTCAAAATATCTGGATCAGAGTGATTCAAGGTAGCCAGTAAAAAATAGATTGGCAGCTTAGGAGTTTTGAAAATGGGGCTAAAGTGCTTCTGTTTTCCTCTACATTTAATGACACATTTTGGGGGCATTTTATACAGAGCTTAATGTAATTTAAGTTTAAAAATAAGTTTTCCCTGCTTTTTAAAGGAAGAATGAATTTTACAAGGACAAGAATAGAACTAGCTAACCTAGTTACGAAGAAAAATATTCAGATGATTATAACTTGGGTCATGATATTTTAAATGAGTCTATTTTGGTTATTTATAAATGATCTTTTCAGTAAATATTATTTTCTAAATATCAAGACTGTAAAGGGTATTAAACTAAATAATATTCAGCCTTAAAAAATGCATGTCTAGTTTACATACACATATATTATGTGATATTTTCATAAAACTTATCAAGAATACTATGGAACCATGTGAAAGAGTTCATGAATAGACAATATTCTAAACAGGGTTTGAAGGCAGTAGTTACAAGTGAAGCAGAAAGAAATTGTAAAGTTATTCTAGCATGGGAGGTAGAATATGTGAAGGCCAAGAGAGGTGAGTAGAGGACATAGTCACTTAAAGGAGCAGCACATGGTTTAAATTCCCAGAGCACAGGAAGAGGTGAGGATGCAGAGAATGATTATAAAGAATTTTGTCAGTATATCAATGTCTGGGTATCTTACAGATCATCAGTGAGTATGAAATAATTTTATTATAGAGGTGACAAAAATCAAATTTTGCCTTAGAATGAACTGCTATGTAAAAATGAATTTAAAAGAATCATGTATGTAAAATTTTAAAAAGTGAACTTTTGAAATAAATAAGATGAAATATAATTATATCATGTATGGTGTTTAAAATTAACATCATACTAAAAGCGAAAAACGTGTTATGAATTGTAGTTGTTTGTAGAAAGGTTGTATAAATAAGCTAAAAATCCATATGTTATAGGTGGAAAAAAGTGATAACACATTAAAGTTGATAAATAAATCAACATTTGTATTAAAATGTATATAAGTTGCCAGTAGAGAATAAAAAAAAGTACGAGTAAATCATAAGAAAGTTCTGTAAGATAACACATTTCTTTAACTTACAAAGCAAGAAATCAACATATATTATTTTAACTTGCATAAATGATAAGCAGATGTCAGATTTTTGGAAGTATTCTCCATCAAAATAAAAAACTGAATTTGTCAAAAGTGAGTCTTTGAGAAATAATGTTTTATAAAGGGGTGGCTCTCATTTTACGTCTTTGTTTACTGTGTGAATGTCCCTAACCAGGCCTATGCATTATTTAGATTGTATATTTTATGCGGATAATAACTTTTTATAAAATAACTATGTGTTTTTTTCTGGTCAATACATTTTATACACCATGCTATGCACTTACAGTTCATCAAATCATAATATGACCACTGCTTGCAATGTAAATTTTTCAAAAGAAAAATATCGTTTGCAGAGGTGAACTCTTCCATGTTAAATAACACTTATCTGAAAATCTTCAACAGCACACAATACTGAACACCTCTTCTGCGATGAACAATCTTCACAATAAGAGTATCTCCTCATGAAATAAACTCTGAGGAATTTGGAAGGAATTTAGAATAACGAACAATTCTATAACATCCCTGTTTTTCTGAATGTTTTATTGATTAAAAGAATACTATCAAAATATACATAGAAAACATTCTAACTTTTAAAAGTTTTAACTTTTTAAAAATGGACTGGTTACTTTACCCTTGGAAAACTTCATCACTGGGGACATATAAAATGCTAAATAATTGAAAGAATAGAAGAGAAGGAAAAAGAGAGATAGAAGCTTTGCATCTCTGTGAGTGGGACCAGCCTATAGGGATGACTTCAGGAAAGTGAAAAGGGAAAAGCATTTATCAAAGGGTGAAACATAATAAAATCTCTGGAAAACACTACCTATTGTATGATATTTTAATTACATCCTCTAT
This sequence comes from Sapajus apella, assembly GCF_009761245.1. NCBI lineage: Eukaryota > Metazoa > Chordata > Mammalia > Primates > Cebidae > Sapajus > Sapajus apella. Next base: position 35,051,852 of record NW_022436949.1, read on the forward strand.
CTAAGAAGACATAGGTTGGAAGAATAAATATAATATTTTGATTTTCTGAATCTTAACAAATCCAAATTCTCAAATATTGCAGGCATAACTTTCTGAATGTTAGCATTTACTTTTTAATTCTGCTTATTAATATTTCACAGCATTTCTAGCTTACATTTTTCACATCTATTCTGTTTCTTTATCCTGGGACACACTTGAATAGAATGTACAATATTGTTACTTCTGTTACTGAACATTTCATATTTTAAATCTTCTCATTAAGTACATAGAAACTAGGAGTTTTATGCCATTAAATAGATATTCAGTACCTTGTACATTATTGTTTGAGTATGACTTTGTTAAATTAATTAATTATTTATTTTTATTGCTCTATAATAATTGTACATATTTTGGGGGTGTGATATTTTGATACCTGTACAGATTATGTAATAATCAGATTATGGTAATTGAAGTACCCACCTATCACCTCAAACAATTATCTTGACTTTGTATTTAGAACTTAGCAAATCTCCTCCAGCTATTTTCAAATATAGAATAAAGAATTGTTACCTATAATTTCCCTACTGTGTTATCAAATGCTATAATTTACTCCTTCGATATAACTGTATTTTCATACGCCTTTAGTAACTTTATTTCCCCTCTGCCCTCTTCCCTTCACAGCCTCTGGTAGCCACAATTCAACTTTCTACCTCCATGAGATCCACTTTTTAGCTGCTATATACAAGCAAGAACATGTGATATTTGTTTAGCTCCCACATATGAGCAAGTACATGTGATATTTGCTTGACTTATTTCATTTAACATAATGATCTCCAGTCCCATCCATGTTGTTGCAAATGACAGAATTTCATTCTTTTCTTACAGCTGAATAGTATCCATTGTGTACCACAATTGCCTTATTCATTCATCCATTGATAGACACATAGGTTGATTCCATATCTTCACTATTCTGCATAATGCTGCAAAATTTGCACATGAGACTGCAGCTGTTTTTTTGATATACTGATTTTTTATATATATACTTAGTAGTAGGACTGTTGAAACATATTATCAGTCAGGTGTGTGTAAACCCCATAGTATTTTTTAATAATGGTTGTACACCTTAGATTTCCACCAACAGAAGGAAACACACATTTCCCTTTCTCTGCATCATTGCCAGCAATGGTTATATGTTAATATTAAATTAGAATAAAATAATCATGATCCTGCTCAAATAACAAGGATATTTTCTAATGATATCTTTTAAAATAGTTATTGTTTCCAGCAGCAATATTTGGCTGGAGGCTATTGGTAGGAATTTATAAAGTTACTGAAACATACAGACTTTGCCTGTAATCATTCATTTATCTTGTATGGAAATATTGCCAATATTTGAAATAACATCACTAGACAATATCTTGAAAGTTAATTAGTTCAATTTTGTCTTCAATAAGATTACCCTCTCAAAATATCAATTATCTATTTCTCACTTTGTAGGACTTGTCATGGCATTTAGCAAAAATAATTCAGAAGGCTCTTATTGATCACAAGACCCTGCTTCCTCTTTACTTACATCTGTCTCTCTAAGTTAATATTTTTCCCTAGTTGCTCTAACTCACTCTGGGCCAGGATGTTGGTCATTTATTTCCCATGAAGTTGAAATTCTTTGCTCAGTGATGACACTTGTGCATGCATGCTAGTCACTTTTCTCAGAACATCCTTATCTCTGACTCCACCAGATGATGGGATTCCTTCTGGTTCTTCCACATGATCATCACGTTTGAGATCATCCTATGTGTCAGTCAGTTTCTCCAAAAAGCAGAGGCCAAGAAAGGATTATATCATCAAGGGATTTATTGGGAAAAAAAGCACCTGTGAGAAAATAGAAGGAGAGGAGTCTGGGTAGTTGGGAGATCCACTGGATGACAATGGAAATTCACACCCTGTGAAGGAAAGGGGAAGGATGATGGCAACAGACAACAGCAACACATGTCCCTCACCTGCTTTACCCCACATTCTTTTTTTTTTTTTTTTTTTTTTTTTGAGACAGAGTTTCACTCATGTTACCCAGGCTGGAGTGCAATGGCGCGATCTCGGCTCACCGCAACCTCCGCCTCCTGGGTTCAGGCAATTCTCCTGCCTCAGCCTCCTACCCCACATTCTTAACTGCACATTTTATATTTTGCTTTTTAATCCCTAGAGTTCCTCTAAATAGTCTATCTCTTGTAATGTGGTCTTTTCAGCAATGCAATGCCTTTTAAATTTTTCATATGTTACAGATCTTCTATAAATATATATTGGGATGTTTCATCTGTTAAGGGAGCCACTGCAGCTCTTTTATATGAAACGTTCTATTTTTACTTCTTAGTTATTTGACTAGAATTAAATGCTGGCCAATTTTTATGTAATCTGAAAACCTCTGAACGTTTATAGGGGAAAAGGAAACACTTTTTATGTGTATGTTCTTGGATATTTGCAATATTTCTGTCACACATTTTAACTGAAATTTATGAATTTCAGGTTTTACATTTTCTGTTGATTTTCTGCTGAATGAGCTTGTTGATTTCCACTGTTTTGGTGTGTTTTATATGCCTATATTTTTTCTATTCGTGGTTTAAAACTTATACTTCATATTTTAATCTAGCAGTTACTTATAATTTCAACAGAATATTAAATCATAACTTTTTCTCATTTTCTAGAATAACTATCCTAGAAAGCCAACATATTTGGCTTGCTTTCACATACTCCCTACAGCTTCCATGTTGAAATCATCCAGGTTCTGCAGAAAAGAGCCACATAGCAAGAGCATGGGAGTGGTCTGTTAACAACTCAGTGCTGTCCCTGGAGCTCACTCTTCAGGGGGCCAGGAAATGAAATTTATCTATACCCAGTGTATCAGGAAGAGGACCTAAGCCTTCCATGAGATCCTAGTCCTGGTGATGCTTTGATTTCTGCTTGATAAAAGTGTAAATGGAGATCTTGCATTTTTTTTTCTGCAATAGTAATTCAACTCACTTATACATTAAATCTATCTTATCTATTACAGTTATACTGTTCTTCTGCTAGCTGAAAGTAAGTTTTCCATATAAATACATATCTACCTCCACACAGGACTTTTTTATTTTGAAGATAAGCAATTAGAGCTATGATTCTTATTAAGTATATACATTAACTTACTGTATTATGTGTGAGTTTAGAGGGATGTTATTCAAAATCACATGAAACTTTGCTTAGTTCACAAACTGAATTAAAACTCTATGATAAAAAATAACGCTAGAGAATATTAAATATCTTATGAATTACTGGATTCAGACTTAAAGTTGTCAAAGACAATCGCTCTCTTTTTTATTATTTTTTATTTTATTTTATTTTTTTTTGGGGGGGGGACTGAGTTTCGCTCTTGTTACCCAGGCTGGAGTGCAATGGCGCGATCTCGGCTCACCGCAACCTCCGCCTCCTGGGTTCAGGCAATTCTCCTGCCTCAGCCTCCTGAGTAGCTGGGATTACAGGCACACGCCACCATGCCCGGCTAATTTTTTGTATTTTTAGTAGAGACGGGGTTTCACCGTGTTGACCAGGATGGTCTCGATTTCTTGACCTCATGATCCACCCGCCTCGGCCTCCCAAAGTGCTGGGATTACAGGCTTGAGCCACCGCGCCCGGCCAACAATCGCTCTCTTTATATGAAAAAAGAGTAAGAAAATTGAAGGACTTTTATTTGAAGCTACTTAAGGCATTGTAAGATCTTAAAACTCCTTAGATAATCTTTTAAATGCCTTTGTTTGACAATAGTAATTCTGAAGTTAAATTCTCTTAAAAATGCTTAATCCCTATTTAAGTTATTGAGTAGATATTGATTGTTATGCAGGGCCTGTAATCACTATAACTAAAATTTCATTCACATATTACATTTATTATTTTAGTTATTTTTAAAGAATTTTATTTGTTCATAAACATATGAAGGAAAGGTTTGTGATATATAAAATATTCCAAAAACATGAGATCATCATCTCTAGAAAATTTGTGGTCACAGATGATGGCTTTGTTTGCCTACATATATGTATCTAAAATATTTTAAATGTTTTGTTATTCTTAAATAAAAAATTACATTTTCCTTTAAGTTCACATTGGGTTCACTTCATAGTTCACGTAAAATTATACTTAGATACATACATAACATACATGCACACACATATATACATACATACATATGTATCATCATTACATTTGATTTACTAATTTTAAAACAGCTTGTAAAGAACTCAATAGCTTTACAAATATATTAGTTTTGGGGACATAATAAAATGTATACATGTATATGTATTTTATATATAACTTATATTATTAGTAGCAATACATCACAAGATACCCAATGTTTATCACATTGAAACATTAATAAAAAGTTTAGTTTTGCTTTGTGTTCTTATAAAATTGTATACAGAAATATATAAATTAAAATAACTCATATTTTATAATTGCAGTATTATAGGAATCTTATTAAAGTGACTTGCTGTCCTGGAACACAAGAGTAAAATGAAATAAAAATATTTTTTGTTATTTATTACACAGTAAGCTAAAAAAAAGAGTGAAAATATTGCCATGTCCTATGGGGCTCATAAGCTTTCATTAAACTCTGCAATACTTTTTGCTATTTGTGTTGGATTCAGGCACTTGCCTCTGAAAATGTATTCGTGGAAAGTAATGGTAGTCTCATGCCAAGCTCTAACACTTCAAAATATGTCAAATTAAGAGTAATTTTGATTTGAACAGATTAGAAGAAGAAAAATAAAGATTGGGAGAAACCGTTCTTTCAATGTAGATAGATGATTAAAATTCTAAAAACTGGTAAATGATTTACGTATCTCCACATTTTTTTCTGAAATAAAATAGAACCAAAATTTCAGAGTGTCTACGCAGGACTAAGGATATGTGATACGCTTTGATCTCACTTGAATAGGTTTCTTAAATATATTCAAGAAAACCAATTACTGAAAAAATTAGAAGACAATATTTAGATGTGAAGCTAAATAGTATTGTTTTCTCTAATTCACACTTGAATTGTGCAGGTATATCTGCATTTCTATGTAAATTAATTTATTATGAGATTTTTTAATTTCAATTTTCAGATTCTCTGTGTAGGTAAAATAAAGACATGGGATATTTAGGAAAGAGAGGCACTTTGAGAAAATAAATACAAATAGTCATCTTATTCTCCTATCAAAATTTAGCAACTCTTTATAGCTGTTATGAGTGAGCATTTTGGTAACGTAGCCTGAAGAGTAAAACTGGGTGAAGAAGTTGTAACTTGGTTTTAACACACAAATGTAATAATATTAAAACTTCCTCATATATCATATTCTTTTTAATTAAGCAGTCAGGTATAGATGATGCTACCACACATTAAAGTTCTTTCTCTTTTTTTTATTTCTTATCTTTCAACCTATAAGTTTATTATAAATATAGTGCCTTAAACCATATCATCAATATATTTTCCAATTTTAGCTTTTGTTCCTTCACAATTGTTCTCTCTTTCTTTAGCAAGTATTATAAAACATTGAATAGCAAGAATCAATAATTCCAAAACGTTTTGCTCACCCAATCCCAACCATTTGACTTCAACCATATTTTCTTTTTAGTATTCTTCATTGGAGTTCAGATGAAAAAAAAATCTTAACCCTTCAATTAATCATATTTTCCTTCCATTGCCTAAACAGGTATGCTGAATTTAACAACCTAATATTTTAATTTCATAGTCTCTTTCAGCAAAACTTTATTTCAATTTATTCAATCTGGAATAAATTGAGATAGTAAAATAAAGCCTTTTAGTCAAGGGTAATTGCTTGAACTGGTGTAATTGCTTCCTCCCATGGTTAATGTGTGAAAAATTCTCCAGTAGTAAGCTCCTGAATCTCCTTTTGTTTTATCCCTTTCTTTACGAACAACTTAATCATTTCCAGTTGGTTTAGCTCCTCCTTATTCCAATTTCCATTATATTAATTATTCTATTTTTTTATACCTTCTCTTTATTCAAATAGCATGTATCTTTCTTCATCATTAAAACTTTTATGTCCCAGACGCGATGATAGTTTGGCTATAACTTATTCTTGAAGAATTTAGCAGCATATTTTTCAACAAATGTTTCATGCTTATTTCCCTGCCCTAGTCCTGGGATCAGGCATTCCTCTGTGTAATTTCAGGGATGCTTTTAATGGAAGTAGTATGTAGAAAACAAGATCTCAGTGCTGGATATGATATGCTAATTACTAAGAGTATTATTGCTCACAGTTCCTCTTACTGAATACAAACAGAAAGTAAATATATGAATATACATGGACATGTATATGCATTTAAATATGTATACACATGTGTATATATGTAATATAAAATTTACATGTAATATAAAATTTATCTGTGTGAATATGTAACATATTTACATATTTTATATGTAATATAAAATTTGTGTGAATGCTTATGTGTATATGCATATGAATGTGTATCTGCATATGTGCACATATTTGTATAATACAATTACATATATAAACATAAATAACGTGTGTATACATGTAGTACACACACACATGCATAGATGTATAATCACATTGTTATAAAGCAGGCATGTGTGGTAATAACTGTCCTTCTAATCCAATACAACAGTGTTCATAGTAGTTTTTTCCCCTTTTCTGTAGTTAGACCTCATTTTTTAACCATTGAGGACATTAAATTCTGTTAATCATAATCCATTTACTTGTTTGTTCAATAGGGTGTATCTCATCAAAGTCTCTGGGCTACTGTCCCAGCTTACTTCAATGGTTATTATGTAGATTGCCGCCCTTATCCTTTTGAGGTTTGCCAATGTCTCATACACTAAATTTGAAAGGAAAAATGGGAAAATGAAAAGAAGAATAAAATAATGAGTTGTGGGAGGAAAGAAAAGATGGAGGAAAAAAGCCTGATTTTTTTATTTTTATATTATAAAAATTAGAAAAATAACTGCGATATACCTAGAAATGATTTTATAAGTGTCTTTTAATAACATCGGAGTGTTACAACATATTACTTGAAGTGTCTTTCTGTTCTGTTGCCTTCCAGAACACTAAAGCAGAACCAGTTGAAGCTTATTTTATCATTAGGCCTTAACCAAGTTAAATCTCTTTGTTTATCTGTACAATGTTACAAGGACTAGAGTAGATCACAATGCTTCCAAATTATGAGAGGAGTTTGGTGTTCTTCTTGCTATGTTATACATCCTAAAGGGTCTGTATATTTTTGGCCACTTCTAAGTGTAGGTAAATTATGCACCCTCTAAGTTAAAAGATTCCTGGAAACCTCCTATGGAATTTCCTATCTTTAGATAGTTTCTGAGGCATGGGATCCTGGAAAATTCTTAGATGTAATAAATCTTATTTTAGGCATTTGTAATGGAGAAAGTAAAAATAGGAAACTCTTAGAGTAGGCTACATAAGAGGAATTGGTGTTTTGTGCTAGGCCTGTGGGGGCAGAGATGAAGGGGAGATCACAAATGTGTGATAGATATATGCTGGAGTTCATAGATGTGGATAATTTTCAGATCCTAAAAACCTGGAAACAAACTAATACTACATGGAATGTGAACGTAAAAATCAACACCAAAGTAGATATTGATATGGCACAATTAGACTGATGTTCAGCCAATCTTAATTTTCAAGTTTTGGTCACATTCTGTTTCATAAAATAAATGAGAGCTATGTTCTTGATTCCTTGTAGGAAAGAAATAAATCTGCAGCCATAAGAAATGTTTTCACCTTAATAAATAGTGCAAGCCAGGGTGTTGCCTGGTAAATAGACAGGGTTGCTTTGTGTGTTAGTTCAACCCATTGTAACCACAGGAATTCGTCTTGCCGTAGGTTTTTAAATAATACGCAGTTTTTGTTTTTTTGTAAAACCTGTCACATCAGTAGTAACATCTACTTTAACAAAACTCTAGTTTATTGTGAAGTTCATATGTAATAAAAGGTGTAAAATGCTTTGTGTCTCATACTACTTGTTTTATTGTTGTTACTGGCTGTAATGGTATTGTAGTAGCCAAAGTAAGGCAAGCTATGGGTCACAGAGTTTGGAAGACAAAAGAATCACCGACTTTTTTTAGGTAACCTTTTTTGTACAAATGTGATTTGCTTAAGTATGATTCTTACTTGTATATTGCAATTAAGCTAAAATTACTAAATATGACTGCATTAAATAGAAATAAAATGTAACTTTAGGGGTAAAAGCTCATTTTATGCTTTTCTAATTTTCTACTTAGACTTAAATGTTGATTTTAGATCACCATTCCTCATCCTTGATAAATAATTCTAGTTCCTTTAATTTTGTTTTTAGGTAGCATTTTGAAATATCTAATCACCTGAAACAGACGTTTTGACATAGTGCTCAGAAAAAAAGGTAAAAAACAGAAATCAGAATTTAAAAGTGCTATAGCACATAAACAAGTAAATCAGTTTAAACCCATGTGTTCACTTACCTTGTCTTTTTGAGTCTCCTATGTATTACTGTTTTAAGTAATTGGGGCTTATTAGCAAATAAACCTGACAAAATTACCTGGCCTTATGGTATTTTTAACCCTACTGGAGAGTAACAGGTAATACACAATAATCATCATAAATAAGTCATATATTATATATTACAGAATGATATGAACTACAGAAGAAATAAAATGTCTTGGAGTGTAATGGGGAGTGAAGTGCTGCTTGGGAGAGAAGAAGTATGATTGATTTTAAGGGTCTCTCGAGTGAGAGTGATATTAGAGAGAAGACTTGAGCTCGGTGGGGAAATATGCATCTGATAAAAGAAAGATTTGGCTGGAGAAACAACCAGTACAAATTCCTTATGGTGAGAGGGTAACTACAGTGCTCTGGAGAAAGTGAGACTGCAGTGGGTCTGGAGCAGGTGAATGAGAAGCGGTAGAGCAGGAGCAGATGAGTGAGAGGTGTAATTGGCCTTTTCACTGGATGAATTAAAAAGCGATTATAGAGTTTTGAAGTGAGTGACAGCCTTGGATTTATGTGAAAAAAAATATAACTATGCAGTTTGTGTGTGTGTGTGTGTACATGTGTGTGTGTGCGTGCGTGTGTGTGTATACACAGTCATGCGCCCCGTAAGATTTTGATCGATGACAAATTTCATGTACAATGGTGGTCCCATAAGATTAATACTGCTGGAAAATTCCTATCACCCAGTGATGTTGAGGCTATAATAATGTTGTCGCAAAACTCATTACCCACGTGTTTGTAGTGATGCTGTGGTAAACAAAGCTACTGCCCTGTGCTGCCAGTAGTAATACAATTCTTTACAGTAAATAATACTTGAGAAAGATAATAAAGAACTGTGGTGCTAGGTTATATATGAGTGTTTCCAAAAAGTTCATAGCATGGAAAAACTACGCATAGATTTCGACTTTTTTTTGTGCCAAAATAAGCTGAAACTAACGTGCTTCAACACATCTGAACGGCATCTAGTTTGAGGTGTCAGGAATGATAAGACATTAATTTTAAAAAGCCCCCATCAGAGCCACATGAATTCTGCTAAGAAGTTTGAAGCAAGAAAAAAACATCAAATTATGGTGAAGCTTGGGTGGAAGATGGTGAAATTGTGTAATATTCTAGGGCTTCACATTCACTCACCCTACTCTCTGGCACACCCAGGGCAATTTCCAGTCCTTCAAGTTCCATTCATAGTAAGTCCCTAATAAACATGTATTATTTTTAATCTTTTATTCCATATATTTTTTACTGTACATCTTCTATGTTTAGATGTTTAGATACCCCAATACTTACCTTTGTGTTACAAATGCCTACAGAATTTAGCACAGTAACATGCTATGGAGGTTTGCAGCCTAGGAGCCCGAGGCTATACCATGTAGCCTATGTGTGTACCAGACTATACATTCTAGGTTTATGTAGGTACATTCTGTGATGTTCACACAATGATAAAATTGCTCAACGATGCATTTATTAGAATGTATTCTCATCATTAAGGGATGCATGCCTGTATATATGTGTAGATGTGTAAATATATACATACTTCCATATTTGCATTTATAGACTCATATATATGTGTGTGTATCGGTAAACATATATATATACACACACACACATACAGAGAGATTGAAGAATCCTTCATTAATCCAGTTACATAGGATTATTTGTCCATCTATATTTTTTTAGGTAAAATGTCTGCTTAAAGATTTTCCTTTTTAGTTACAGGGTTATTTATTTTCCTTTATCAGGTTGTAACCATTTTTTACATAGTCGTCTGGATATGAGCGCTTTATTGGTTATAAAATTTGCAAAATTTTCTGCCAATCTTTGGCTTGTATTTTTTTTGTTTTGTTTTCTTAACAATTAGTTTTAAAAAGCAAAAGTAAAGTTTTAATTTTAGAAGTATAATTTATCAGTTTTAAAATATTCTCCTCATTCTCTTTTTCCTTTTTCTCATCCTTCCCTCTCTCTCTTTCATGGTTATCCTGTTTAAGATTTAAATCCTTGCATAATTTAAGGTAAACAAGATTTATTCCTCATGTTTCCATCTGGACGTTTGATATTTTTAGCTCTTATATTTAAGGTCTATGATCCATTTCTAGTTAACATTTGTTTTTGGAGTGAGATGAGGATTGTGATTCATTTATTTTACACTGTGCCAGTACAATTTATTAGAAACATGATGTTCAAACTATCAGATTATCATGACTTAATTACATGCACACAATTATATATAAATTATGTATATAATTTTCTATTATATGTATGTGTATAATCAGATAATATGATTGGAGTAATATTTATTTTGAGTAAGATTTCTAATTTTGAATACTTCTTTTCATCACAGATTGGTTGTATTTTGTGGCTTTAATAATTTCTTAAATTCCTCTGAAAACCTTATTTCAATTATATTCTTTTATTTCCTAAATCATCTCTACTTATTCAGTGTCTAATTTCTTTTCTTGGTGTGAGTTATTTCTCTTTTGCTTTTACTTTTCTGGAAACTTTTTTTACATTTTTTGCTCTTTCCTATTTAAGAGTGACTGATTAGGTTTTTTCAAACATAGAAAGCCAGCATGAGTTTCATCTGCCATTGTAGAAAAGGACCGTGACTCAAACAGGACTCTCATCTGAGTGCTGAGGAAATACTCAGTGTGTTATTTTAGTCAACCTACACACTATGCTTTTAAATGCTCAGCTATGTGGTAGTAATAAAATATAGGTACTTTCAGATGCCAAAATGGAAGAGAATTTTTGTTGGGTTATCTTCATTCAAGGAAGCAAAAATCCTAGCTGTTCTCCCTCAAATCATTCTTGTTGGTGTGAAAACTCTCAGAGGCCAGTTCTTCTGTTTCAACCAATTAAAACTTGATATGTTCCTCGCTTCTGCTCTATTGTCTGTATTTTCTTAAAGTGAAGCTCTTTTTTCATTTTGAGACAGAGTCTTGGTCTGTCAGCCAGGCTAGAGTGCAGTGGCATGTGATCACTGCTCACTGCAACCTCAGCCTCCCTGGATCAAGTGATTCTCCTGCCTCAGTTTCCCAAGTAGCTGGGATTACAGGTGCACACCACTATGCCCAGCTAATTTTTGTATTTTTTGTAGAGATGGGGTTTCACCATGCTGACTGGCTGGTGTTGAACTCCTCACCCTGGGTGATCTGTCCACCTCGGCCTCCCAAACTCATGGGATTACAGGGTGTGCCACCATGCCAGGACTAGTGGACGCCCTTATCTCAGGACCTTCTTCCTTGCAGCTGCCTTCTGTGAATATCCTGGTCAATATGGCCTCATCTGTCCCCAGTCATTATGAAACTCTTTAATAACATTGAGCGGCTGATGAGCACCTGACCTTATTCCAGACTCACATACAGCAACTCATGTTATCCTGTTATATGTGGGTATACTTTTTGTGTATTGGAAGCTTTAGTAATCCTGGCTAAAAACCACTTTGTCTTTCATTTCCTAACCACATTCAAATAAGGAACATACTTTAAAAATAGAGTTGTTATAGAATTAGGTGACTATTCTATTACATTATAATGATAATAATGTGGAAGAGACAAAAGATGGTAATGATGATGATGTTTTAGAAATTAATTTTTAGGAAGTAATAAACTTAGAAAAAAGGCTTTCACACAGAGATCAAGTCCATATAAACTCTTGGAAACACGTTATTTTACATTTCCTATTTTTTAAACTGGATCTATAACAATAAAATGTTTATTTATAGAATATTAACTTAAGCTTTCTTCTTATTATTATTTTTTAATTATATTTTAAGTTCTGGGGTACATGTGCAGGTTGTTGGGAAAACTGGCTAGCCATGTGCAGAAACCTGAAACTGGACCCTTCCTTTACACCTTATACAAAAATTAACTCCAGATGGATTAAATATTTAAACATAAGACCTAACACCATAAAAACCCTAGAAGAAAACTTAGGCAATACCATTCAGGACATAAGCATAAGCAGGGACTTCATGACTAAAGCACCAAAAGTAATGGAAACAAAAGCCAAAATAGACAAACGGGATCTAATTGAACTTAAGAGCTTTTGCACAGTAAAAGAAACTATCTTTAGGGGGAACTGGCAACCAATAGAATGGGAAAAATTTTGCCATCTACCCATCTGACAAAGGGCTAACATCCAGAATCTACAAAGAACTTAAACAAATTTACAAGAAAAACAAATAACCCCATCAAAATTTGACAAAGGATGTGAACAGACACTTTTCAAAAGAAGACATTATCTAAGATTTCTTATTCTACATTTTGATATACACTCTTATGATGAATGCTTTAGATTCATGTTAGTTACTAAAGGCTGTTTCTTCCTTAACTGATATTTGTTTTATTATTTTGAATTTCTGGATTTTTATGTGTATATTACCAAAATAACTAATAAATGTCTCCCAAATGCTCTTGTATAAATTATTTTACTAAGTCCTTACAACAGATATTATGAGCATATATTGCAGCTTTATGATTCTTTGCACAGGCAAGAAAAGCTGAGTTATAAATGAGGTACTGGCAAGAGCATAGGGAATGTGGCAGGTATTGTCAAGGCAAACATTTCACTAGGAAAAGTTAAGCAGAGAAGAATACTTTATTTAAAGTTATTGCAATGTAGAAGAGAGACTAAAACTCTTTTCAAAGTCAACCCCTTTTAAAGCCAAAGCTGGGAGAAATTTTAACACTGGAATGGGGGTGGAGGCTCATGGATTATCTGTATTTGCTAATTTGCCTCACCCTAAGAAAACTTAAACTTTGCTTTATCTTCATAACAAGTTTTACAAATTGGATAAGAGCCTCTCTGAAGTAAGTCTCCACAGAGCCTGGGGGATAGAGGTGCTATGTTGCTTGATAATATGTTTTAAAAGGATGACTACAGTTTTTCTTGAGAAAGACAAACTTTTGTTATAAAATGATCAGAAGGCTTTTTAAAAGACTACATATGAAAATGGCAGAAAAAGAATTTACAACTTTTCTAAAGTAAATACACTAAAAAAGGGAAAGGAGTGAAACGGGTAGTTAGGCTGCTGGCTCTGTAAGGAACAAGGTGGGGGCGAGCAGAGGTCAGGGACCCAGATGCAGAAAGACTGTCTAAAATGTAGTCAAGCTACATGAAGTGTTAATGCCATCTTGGTCAGTATATATTATCTATACATTTTGTATATATTGTTTATCATAACAAACTTATGAGGTAGATATTGTTTTCTTTCCAATTCTCAGATGAATTTCATGGATTTTAAGAGAGCTGGCAAAATTAGAAGGCTATATATGGTAAATACATGATTCAAATGTATTTTTAAAATGTGCATTATATTTCCCTAAGCAGAAATTTTTGATTAACATAAAACATAGCTGTCTGGATTTTTACATTGCTATTTTCTAGCATATATGCTACCTAGAGCTAAATTAAGAATCCAGGAAAAAAATGAGACATTAATAGACTCTAAAAAGCAGCAGAAGTTCTAAGAAGAGATTCGAAAGGTTAAAGATCAAAGGCCTCGTGTTTTCAAATTGCACATTATCTATGCTGAATCATTATACTAATGAGTTTCCACTGCAGAGTTCACATTTATTTTTTAAAAAGGCTTTTCATGTTACAAATGTAGAGTTAAATTTTACTAATGCATTTTTTCCCCTTTGGAAATAGCTTTAACTCATTAAAGCCATGAGGACATTATTTTCTAAAGCTATCTCTCTTTAAATTGATAATTTTTTAAAAAGTGTGACAGAAAACGTGCTGTAATATAAAAAGTTCATACCTAGACATATTTTCTCACTGTTATATTACCTTGCATGGAAGATGTGTTCCACTGTAGTTCAGCTTGTACGTTTTCCATGTATATAACACTGAGATTACAGTGGACTCGCCAGGACTTAAATAGACCTCTCATGCTAAACCATAGATGCTTTCCTCTGCTATGTCCAGTAAAACTCAATGCTTACAATTACTATTAATGATCTAAGCTTTCTTCTTATTCTTAGCTATTTATTAATATGTAAATCTAAAACTTAGGCCAAATTCTCTGCCAAGAAAAGCACTCAGAAATCTCCATGTCTGTGACTAGTAACTTTAAGCACCCCACTGAGGAATTTTTGGAAGAATATGACTCTGTGCAAATTATTTAGAGAATCAGTCACCTGGTATAATCTTCCTATACTAAGCCAACGAGGAAACAAATATAATGTATCTACTTGTCTTATGTTTTACAAATAGCACAGAAAAATATTAAACTATGTTAGCTTTTATGACTCCATGTTGTATATGATTTCCAGGTTTACTAAATCCCAAAAATTGGAAATCCATATGCAGGTAAGAGAAAATTATTCCAGTTTCAAATGTTCAAGTGCAACAAACATGTGTCTTCCTAGAATCAACAGTTCAATAAAAAACTTCACTGCATTTATTTGATTTCATTACATCAATACTTAATACAACTTTCATTAAAAATGAAAACTTATGGCATATAATTAGAGAAACCAATTATTCCCTTGTACCAGGTATACCAAATTTCTAACTCCTTTTTTTTTTCTCTAAGAATTTAGCAGTACTGATTCTCTTGTGAGAATTGTTGATGTCAACAAGAGAGACATCTATTTGGAAATCTAAGATATTAGGCTATCAGGAAACCATATCTTAAAATCAATTGTTCCATTTGTTATTTCTTCTACCAACTAAATTCCAAAATTACTCAGAAAGACAGTCACTCATAATCCTGTCTCTGATGGTTCATTTTGGCCCCACATGCTAATTCAGTTAATTTACAAGATTAGTACACTATTAATTCTTTCACTATTTACCTCTCTGCCAAGCAACATATTAAGAATTAAGGTTAATAAAAGAAATATAAATTACAGATATGGCATTCCAAAATGAGTTTCCTATCTGTCTCAGGTCTTCTCTGCTTAGATTTCTTTTTGGTCTGATCTTGTGCTTCCCTCATATTCCATAGTCCCCATTTGTATTTGTGTGTTTCTTGCTCAGCCTTTTAGTGGAAAATAATATTGTTCATCTTATGATGACAGAAACTCTTTAACTTTAGCATCTACTCTTTGGGAGACAATCTTTGCTCCTTCTGAGAAATCCAACTCCATTTCTTCTTTTACATGTAAACATGTTCAAATTTTCTCAATAGTCATATCCAGAAACATTCTTCCAATAATTATGCTGGAATTGTTAATATGATTATTTAAAAGTATCTCTCCAGGTACTTTAAGGGTTAAGTTCATTCAATGTACTTTCCAATGCCACAGCATACTTTTATGTTGTACTACAGGAAAGGTGTGTATTAGGTGAAATTAGTAACATCACATACCAAAGTTTTATAGTTCTACAATGTTGTCCAGTATTTTCTAAGAGAAGCAGAAGCAATGGAATAAGCTCAGCAGAATGATTAAACGATATATTCTCATGGTTAAAACCCTAAACTTATAATACCCAATCCTGGAGATGATGTAGAACAATAGGAAATCATTCATTATGGTAGGAATACAAATAGTATACCCACCTAGGAAGAAAGTTCGGCATATGATGTAGCAATCACACTTCCAGTATTGACCCAAATGAATTAAAAACCTATGTCAACGATAAAAATTGGAACACGAATATTTCTAGTAGCTTTATTCATAATTCTAAAAACAATAGAAGCAACCAAGATATCATTGAAAAGGTGAATGGATAAACTGGTATATTCATGAAATAGGATTTTCTACATTGATAAAAAGAAATGAGATTTAAAGCTGTAAAAAAAAAAGAAAAGGCATGGATAAACATAAAATGCATATAGCTCAGTGAGAAAATACTTTTTAATGAGCAAATCTGAAAAGGCTACACACTGTATGATTCTAGCTACATGACAGTTTGGAAAAGGCAAAACTGTAAAGACAGTCATTATTTCAGTGGTTGCCAGAGATAGAGAAGGTGGTGAAGCGGGGAGATGGATAAATGGGTGTGGCACAGAATATTTTTAGGGTGGTCAGACTAATAAATTTCATACTGTAATGGAAGATACATGACTTTATGGATTTATCAAAACTCATAGAACTGTAACACACACAATATTCCTTAATGTAAATCATAGACTTTTTAGTTAACAAAAAAGTATCCATGTATGTTTGCCAGTTGTAACAAACGTATGTCACTAGCTCAAGATATTAATAATAAGGGGAATTGTGAACATGAGTGAGAGGGATTATATGAGAAACAGCTGTACAATCTGCCCAACTTAATGAAAGTGTGTAACTCCTCTAAAAATGTCTAATGGCTTTAAGAAAAATTTATACACCTAGCAAAATATGTACATGGTGAAAACTAGAAAACACTTATCTAAATAAATGGACTTGGATTATGGATTGGAAGTCTCCATATAGTGGAGATGTCATTTATTTCCAAATTGATGTACACATATAACACAATTTCTATTAAAATTTCAGCAAAATATTTTATAAATACAAATGTTGTTATTTAAAAATGCATGTGGAAAAAGAGAAGCACAATAGTAAAAATAATTTTGAAAAAGAGACACAAAGTTGGACCGATCTGTGTATCCAATTTCAAGACTCAATACATAGTAACAGTAATTAAGGTAATGATCATGTTGTTTTGAAGAAGGTAGACAAGACACAAGGATAAATATAACACAAAAGAGCACTAAAAAGCAAAGCCATGCAACTATGTTCACTGATTTTTGACAAATGTGCAAAAAAATTAAATGGCAAAAATAAAGCATTTTAATGGGACATTTATAGGCCAGAAAACAATTAATTCTCAATTTAAGTCTTTGTCCTTATTAAAAAAATAATTCAAAGTAGATTATGGATTTATGTGTAAACTATGTAATGTAAAAAAAAAGAATAAGAAAGGAAATAAAGGAGAAAATCTTCATGATGCAGGACTAGGAATTTATTTAAAGTGTTCTTAGACTTGAAACAAAACGCATGATCAACAACATGAAAAAAAATGACAAATTTGGCTACATTAAAATTTCAGTATTTTGCTCTGCAGAGGACCCTGTCAGCCGATTCAATGATGAATATTGGCTGGAAGAATACTGTTGCAAACTGTAACAAAAGGTTTACATGCTTATATGCAGAATAGATAAAGAATGCTCCAAACTTAACAGGTAAAGAAATATAAAGTGGAAAAAATAAATTATCAAACATAGAACCAAAAGGAATATACAGTTGGCAATTAAACACAAGAAAAATCTTCCTAACAATACCAGTTATTAGAGATATTAAATTAATGCCACAATAATATATCGGTGTGCACAAATCAGCATTGCTAAAATAAAAATAGGGACATTAGCAAATGCTGCTGCTGATGTAGAATAACCATATAACACGATTTTCTGGGTGAAATCTAAAATGCTCTGAAAAACAGTGTGGGAATTTCTTAAAAACTAAACATGCAACTATTAAGACACAGTTAGTGAACTTCTAGTCACTTATTGAAAGAAAATAAAAACTAATTTTCAAACAAAACCCTGTAATTGAATGTTTATAGTGGCTTTCTTTGCAATAAATAGCCAAAAATAGGAAAACAAACTTCACAATGTTAGGTAAATTGCAGTATATCAAGACCCTGAAAGACAACTCAGATACAAACATCGATTAACTACTTATACACTCAAAAACCTGTGTGAATCTCCAGATAATTATGCTGACTGAATAAAAAAGCTATTCCTCAAAATTGTATGGTTGCATTTGGCATGATTACACTTATTTTGAAAATACAAAAGTATAGAAATAGAGAATAAATTCGTCGTTGCCAGGCAAAAAGGAAAACGTAGGTGTGGGAGGGAAGTGGGTGTAGTTATAAAAGTATAACATGTGGGCTTCTGATTTGATGGAAATGTTCTGCAGCTTGACTTCCTCAATGGAAATATCCAGGTTGTAATATTGTACTATAATTTTGCAGAACTGTATCATTAAGGAAAATAGCTAGGAAACAAACTAAAAATCCCTGGGTACTTAGTGTTAAAAGGTAAGATTTTGAGATGAGATAATTAAAAAAAAATCTGATGAGGCAAAATGAACTTGGACAAATGAAAGAAACAAGACAGAGATCAAGAAAATGGGACTAAACAACTAATACATAAACTAAAAACCGAATAGACGTCTTGATAACTAAATTATTGAGACTGAAAACATACTAAGGAAATTATAGTGATTACAGAATTTAAAAAAAAGTAATAATTATGTTGATATTTTAATGAATAGGTAGAACAAAAAGTAAAACATTTTCTTTTTTTTTTTCCCCATTTATTTATTTTATTGCATTTTACATTTTGGGGTACATGTGAAGAACATGCAAAATTGTTGCATAGGAACACACGTGGCAGTGTGATTTGCTGCCTTCCTCCCCATCACCTACATCTGGCATTTCTCCCCTTGCTATCTCTCCCCAGCTTCCCACCCCCCACCCTCCCTCCCCTATTTCCCCCCAACTGACCCCAGTGTGTAGTGCTCCCCTCCCTGTGTCCATGTGTTCTCATTGTTCAACACCATTTGAGAATTCTAAAGTAGAGAACTCTAAAGGTAAAAATTTCCACATATGAAATAGCTTTCTGTTATTATAAAGTGAGTTATATTTTTTCTACCATTTTTTCTTTCTTCTCCAGCAAAATACCTAATAATACTTTATCTGTGTTTTTGAAATTGACTTTCAGGAGCTAATCATATATTAAATATTATTTTTAGTTAACTGTTCTGAATCTATTTGATTTTAGTATTTTAAAATGTGTTATATAATGCAGTTGTGTTTATCCATATTTTTATCAAGCAAAAATTTAAAATCTTACTTAAGATATTTCTCTCTACTATAAAATGGTACCTCTGTCTGTCACTCCTTTTCTAATGTTTTAAAACTTTACATATCTGCTTTTTAAAATCTTCTTTATGAACTGATTTTTCTGTGTGTTGTGCAAAAAAAAGTGCAATCTAAAATTAATTATCCTCGTTTATTTTATATCTTCCTAGGAAGATAATTATACCATCAGTGAAATATAAAACTGCTGAGTCTTTCATTCTAGCCCTGATATTTTTACTATACTTTACTGTCTTGTTGCATTGTCTAGAATCACCATTCAATAAAGAATAATATGAGAGAGAGTTGATATCTTCTAGTGCTCTTGATTTTTAAAAGAACACTTCTAACATTCTAATATTAAACATGATAATTACACTAAGTTTGAAGTAGATACCCATTATTCAGTTTATAGAAGTTGTCTGTTACTCCTCGTTTATTAAGAGCTTTTTGATTAATCAGCATTGTACTTTAATTTACTTGTGATTTTAATGAAAAGATTAAATAGTATGTGATTTTAATAAAAATATTAAGTACTATTTAATTTTAATCTTTTAGCACAGTACAATTTCATAATAGATTTACTAGTAGTGAAACAAACTTGTATGCACAGGATAAAATTCATTTATCAAAATATGCTATATTTTTAATAGTTGTTTTCAATTTGGCAATATTATCTTAAGGTAGTTTTGACCTATTTTCACATGTCAACTTAAACTAAAATTTTCCTTTATTGTGAAATCCTCTGCTATTCTATATTAAAAAAGAGTAAACCTCAATCATACAACATAAAGCTGAGAATTAGACTCAAATATAGAGAAAAACCCTGTGGCAAACTTATCAAAAGCACATGGCATTATTAGATTAATTGGAAACCTGCAGTCTGAAGGCAACCATAGCAACAATAACAGCAATTAATATCAAAATTTAACTCAAGTCCTGAATGATTGACTCAATTCCCCATACAATTGCCTGAAATGACATGTGTCCATTTTCAGGTACAAATACTATTTATCAGTTTACTTTGTTCTACCTGAAATATACATTATATGATAAAATTTCTGAGACATATAAAAATCCAAGAAAATTTAATCAATTATCAAGGGACAAAGTAAATAACTTAATGAAATAAGAGGGGAATTTCAACTAAGTGATAGAACTGTAAGAAAGGGATATCAAAAAAGCTATTCCATACAAAGTACTTTACAGATTCAATGCTATTCCTATTCATCTATCAATGACATTCTTCACAGAATTAGAAAAAAACAATTTTAAAATTCATATGGAACCAAAAAAGAGCCTGAATAGCCAAGGCAACCCTAAGCAAAAAAGAATAAAGCAGGAGGCATCACATTACCACACTTCAAACTAAACTATAGGGCTATGGTAACCGAAACAGCATGGTATTGTTACAAAAGCAGACATAGAGCCCAATGGAGTGAAATAAAGAACCCAGAAATAATGCCACACTCCTAACACTATCTAATCTTCAACGAAATTGACAAAAACCAGCAATGGAGAAAGGACTCCTTAATTAAGTAAATAGTACTTGAATAATTGCATAGTCATGTGCAGAAGATGGAAACTAGATCCCTTCGTTATGCCATATACAAAAATCAACTCATGGTGGATTAAACACTTAGATATAAAACTCAGAAGTATAAAAATCCAGTAAGATAACCAAGAAATACAATCTGGACATAGCACCGGGCAATGATATCATGACAAAGATGCCAAAAGCAATTGCAACAAAACCAAAATTTGACAAATGAGATCCTTTTAAAGCAAAAAGCTTCTGCACAGCCAAAGAAACCATCAACATAGTAAACAGACAACTTATAAAATGGGAGAAAATATTTTCAAACTATGCCTCTGACAAAGGTTCAATATCCAGAATCTATAAGAAACTTAAAGTTACAAGCAAAAAACAACCTCATTAAAAAGTGGTCAAAGGACATAAACAGACACTTTTCAAAAGAACACATACACATGGCCAGCAGGCATATGATAAAATGCTAAGCATCACTAATCATTAGAGAAATGCAAATCAAAACCACAACGAGATACCATCTCACACCAGTCAAAATAGCTATTATTAAAAAGTAAAACAACAGATAAACAGATGCTGGTGAGCTTGTGAAGAAAACGAAATAGTTACACAAAGCTGGTGAAAATGTAAAATAATCAGCCACAGTAGAAAGCAGTTGGACAATTCTCAAAGAATTTAAAACAGGATTACCCTTTGACCCATCAATCTTATTGTTGGGTATATACCCAAAAAAATATAAATTGTTCTAACATAAAGACACATATACCTGTGTATTTGTCATAGTGGTATTCACAATAGCAAAGACATGCGGAGACAAGACATGAAAAGTCTTGAAAATAATATATAAAAAAAGAGAAATTAAAAAAGCGCCCAATCAATGGATAAAGCAAGTATGGTACATATATACCATAGAACACTATACAGCTATAAAAAAGAATGATATCATGTTCTTTGCAGCAACGTGGGTTGAGCTGGATGTCATTATCCTAAGTAAAATTATACAGGTACAGAAAACCAGTAGGTACAGAAAAGTAATGATCAAACCAATAGTAATGATTAAAGAGAATCATAAAAATATTCACTAAACTCAAAAGAAAGCAGAAAAAGAAAATATGCAATAACCAAATATTATAAATTTTTAAAAGCATTAAGTTGGTATATTTAAATCTAATCATAAAATATTTTATTTTTACTTACACATTAGTGTAAGTTTTAAATCAAAAGATAGATGTTATAAATAAATAAAAAGGAAGACATAAACATATGTTCTTTATAAGAAATCTACCTTAAATGTAAATGCATACACAGGTTAAAAGTAAAATAGAAATGTCAGTTGTGTATTGACATCTCATTAAGTTTCTGCATGTCTGTAAATATCCTCATTTTTACTTCATTTTTGTATGACATTTTGGGTGTTTGTAGATTCTAGGTTGACAGTTTTTACTAATTTATTTTGTTTGTTTGTTTTATCTTTCACTTCACACCTTTCTCACTTTTATTGTTTCTGGTAAGAAATTTGCAGTTATTCTGTTTTATATTCTTTTGATATAACATGAAATTTTATTCTCATGCTGCTTTTAAATTTTAAATTTATCACTGGTTTTGAGGAATTTGTGATGTGACTTATGATAGCTTGTGTTCCCTGAATTTTGATTTTGTAGTGCCTCATAGATACGTGGCTTAACAGTTTTAATCAAGTTTAGTTTTTTGAGCATTTATTTTTTAAGATATTATTTTTACTTTTTCTTCTTTTCTTCAGAAACCCCACTATGCATATATTATGTAGTCATTTGACATCTGCTAGAGTTCACTAATGTCATCTTCATTTTGAATATTTACGTGTAATTTTGGATCATTTATATTATTATATTTTCAAGTTATTAATTTTTTCTTGCATAACAGCTAGTCTTTGGTAAATCAACTTGAGAGTATGTCAGTCATCGAAATTTTAATCTCAAGACATTTCATATGTGTCATTTTAATAACTTTTAAATATTTAACTTTTTGAACATTGGGATGCAGTTATAATGTATATTTCTTGTTTGTCTCCTAATTTTTATATCTGTGTCAGTTCTGGGTCAGTTTGGGCTGATTGATCATTCTTTTTTTAAGGACTTTATATTTCTGGTTCTTAGCATGCATGGTAGTTTTTGCTTATGTGCTAGAACTTATCGATTTTACCTTGTTGGGCACTAGATATTTATAAATATTTTAAAACTTTTTTTCTGAGATGCCATTCTCTATTTTATCTCTCTCATCCTTTAAGGTCAGGTACTACAATTTTTTTTATTGTACTTTAGGTTCTGGGGTACATGTGCAGATCATGCAGGGTTGCTGCATAGATACCTATATGTCAAGGTGGTTTGCTGCCTCCATCGCCCCATTATCTATATCTGGCATTTCTCCCCACGTTAACCCTCCCCACCCCATGCTGTCCCTCCCTTAGCCCCTCAACCAACTGACCACAGTGTGTGATGTTCTTCTCCCTGTGTCCATGTATTGTCATTGTTCAACATCTGCCTGTGAGTAAGAACATGCAGTGTTTGATTTTCTGTTCTTGTGTCAGTTTGCTGAGAATGATGGTTTCCAGATTCATCCATGTCCCTAAAAAGGACACGAACTCATCATTTTGTATGGCTGCATAGTACTCCATAATGTATACTTGCCACATTTTCTTTTTCCAGTCTATCATTGATGGGCATTTGGGTTGGTTCCAGGTCTTTGCTACTGTAAACAGTGCCATGATGAACATACATGCATGCACTACAAATGTGTAAGGTGGAAGCAGTGCAGTGTTTAATGTAGATCTAAATTTACCTCACTGCTAAGGAAAGACCCTTTAGAGTAATCTATGTAATTCTCAATGACTTGGAAAATATCCTGCTTGGCTGGAGAGAAGTATATATAATTCCCAGCTCTGTATAAGTGCTAGATATTGTTCATTATTTTGCCAGCCTCAAATGATTTCTTTGTGTACCTGCATTAGGGGATTTCTCTCCATAGCTCGGCAATTCTCTTAATTTCAGCTTTACCCTTTCTAGTACTCAGTCCTGCCTTCATCTTCTTGGACTTTTAACTTTGTTTTTGCACATCAGGGACATTTTTCGACTCCATCTTGGTTACCCTGTCTTGAGGCAGTAAGTGGGTGGGGACAGATGGGGGGGTGGCAATTGAAGCCTGACCTCATGTGTTTCCAATGTCTTAGAGATTATTGTCCTTCATTTCTTTATGTACTGTGTTGGAAATCTATGGTGTTACAATCTTGTCCTGTTCATTGTTGCTACATGTGGGAGAATAATTCTGATCCCTGCTGCTTGAAAAAGGACAAAAGCCAGTTAGCCATATGGGTATATTAAGAAAAATTTTCAACAGTAGAATTCACTTATAGAGAAATAGTAAGGAACACTATAGCTGAGGTAGAGTGAAAACAAAGATTGTAAAGTCATGGGAAAGAGTCTGAGAGATGTAAGTGGTGGATAGAGCATGTTAAATATTGTGGACTATTGTAAAGATGATGGTTTTAAACTGAGTTATTTGAGGAAGCACTGTAGAGTTGTGAAATGATTCATGAGATGATCCGGAATAAGATTTAAATGAATAACATACCAGAGTATGACAAGGGTAAAAAATATGAAGCCTTAGGGGGTTAGGAAAGTAATATAAGAGAGAGAGATGAGGATAGCTTTTTCTAGGGTAATAGGCTAATGGCAGTATAACTGAAGAGAAGTGGGTGGATTCTGAATATATGTCAAAATGTATGTAATGTGGATCATGAAGGGCTAGATATGAGATGTTAAGAAATGTTAAGAAATTTCTTAATTTCTTAATTTCTCTTTCTTAATTCAGGTTGAAACAAGTCTGAATTCAAGGATTTTATGCTAAAACACTGGGAGGATGAAATTGCTCTCAAGTGAGATTGAAAATGTTCAGAGAGGAGCAGGGTCTTGGGCAGAAGACTGGAGTTTAATTTTATTTATGATAACTTGAGATGGGTAGTAGGCATCAGTATGACAATATTCACTAGGAAGATAAATATATGTATGTGAACTTATGGAAAGAAGTCTGAGCTATAAACAGAAATTTGAGAATCACCAGGATATGAATGATATTTAAAGCCATTATCTTGAAAATGATCTTTAAAAAAAGTAAATTTACAAGAAAAAAATTAAGCCATATGTAGCTAAAACTTAGCAAGTAATAATAAAAAGAAATCAGCAAAAGAGACTGAGAAGGATCAATTATCAGTTGACATCTCCTGTAGGAGAAAAACCAGGAGACAGTGGTTTACTGGAAAGTCAGTGAAGAAAGGGTTTACAAGAAAAAAGAGTGATCAATTGTGCCTCGTAGTGCTGATAAGATAAAGTCAAACAACGACTGAAGAGTGAACATTTTATTTCGTATTATGGGGACTATTGATGATCTTGACATGAGTTCTTTTAGTAAAGTGGTAGGCACAAAATCTAAATGGAAGCATGTAATACAAAATTAGAATAATTGCCACTTTCAAAAGTGACAGCATGACTGAATTTGGACTAATCCATTCACTAAAAATATATATGATTAAGAAAAAAATTCTTAACAATAGCTGAGACTAAACATGGGAGACTGACTTGAGTGATTAACTTCATGGAGCAAAGAATCCACATTACCGAAACCTATTTTCTGGGCAAAATTTCCCCTCAAAGCATGGACTGACTCCTTAAGTACATATGTATAAGGAAAACCCCCTAGAAACTAGGAAAAAAAGTAGATTTGAAGTATCTAAAAGGCTAATTGGTCACTTCAGGTATCTCACAGAAAAGGGGTAAAGGTGACTTTAGAAATTTCCATTCATGAACAAAAGATAAAGACTATGTTTTAAGTAATTTAAAATATATATGTAATGTGACAAAAATACTTAACATAAATGTAATTGGAGTCATAAAATGAGAGAAGTGAGATTAAGTACAATTTTGAAGAGGTGGTTAATTTTTTTTTCCCAAAGCTGATTAAGAATATCCAATCAGCAAACCCCAAGTGATAGACATAAATGAAACCTTAGATAAATACAATCAAACTGCTGACAAAATAGAATAAAAGGGGAAAAAGTTTTAAAAGTGTCAGAAGCACACAAATCACAGCAGACACATTATTTGAAAGGAAAACAAATTAGATTGACTTGTCTCAAAAAACCTGTAGGTGATTCCAGCTCTTTGCTCTTGTAAACAGTGCTGCAATGAACATACATGTGCCACATTTTATTTATCCAGTCTATCATTGATGGGCATTTGGGATGGCTCCAATCTGTGCTATTGTGAACAGTGGGCAATGTGTACATGTGTCTTTATAGTAGAGTGATTTATAATCCTTTGGGTATATACCTAGTAATGGGATTTCTGGGTCAAATGGTATTTCTAGTTCTAGATCCTTGAGGCATCACCACATTGTCTTCCACAATGGTTGAACTAATTTACATTCCCACAAACAGTGTAAAAGCATTCTTATTTCTCCACATCCTCTCCTGCATCAGTTGTCTCCAGATTTTTTAATGATCACCATTCTAACTGGTGTGAGATGGTATCTCAATGTAGTTTTGATTTGCATTTCTCTAATGACCAGTGATGATGAGCAGTTTTTCATGTTTGTTGGCCACATAAACTGGATAAAGAAAATGTGGAACATAAACACCATGGAATCCTATGCAGCCATAAAAAAGGATGAGTTCAAACCCTTTGAAGGGATATGGATAAATCTGGAAACCATCATTCTCAGCAAACTGATACAAGAACAGAAAACTAAGCACCACATGTTCTCACTCAAAGGCTGGTGTTGAACAAAGAGAACACATGGACACAGGGAGGCAAACATCAAACAGTGGAATCTGTTGGGGGTTTGGGGGCTAGAGGACACACAGCAGGAGCGGGGGAGATTGGGATTGGGGAGAGATAACATTGTGAGAAATATCTAATGTAGGGGACGGGGACATGGAGGCAGCAAGCCACCGTGGCATGTGTATACCTATGTAACAATCCTGCAAGATCTGCACATGCACCCCAGAAATTAAAGTATAATTAAAAAAAAACACTCTAGAAATGCAAATAAAAAAAAGAGTTTGAGGAAGCTATAAAAAAGCTAGTAATCTCTGAGTGATAAGTTTTTATGCAAGACTTCCACTTTCTAAATGCATATTTCTGTAATGCCTGAATTTTAACTATCTTTCAATTTTATGCATAATCGGATAAAATAAAGGTAGTTTTAATTTAAAAAAATCTGGAGGTGAGAACACAGTGGGTTGATGTATTTAATATGACGAAAGGATATGTTTCTATAATGGTTAATGTAGATATCTATATATCTATATCTGTGTCATCTATGCAAATAAATGAAGGTTATTTCAAGGAATGTATTTACAAAACATAACAACCATAAAAATATGTGTTATAAAAAGGCCTGCACTTAAGGACACACTGCAGGGAGTTTCTTAGGCCATAGTAAAATTACAGCAAATAGAAGATATGGCTTGGCCATTATTTCCACACTATTTGTTGAATAGGGTGTCCTTTCCCTACTTTATGATTTAGTTTGCGTTGTTAAAGATCACATTAGATGCAGGAAATATGGAATACTGGAAAGTCTAATATGTGGCAAGTCAAAATTAATGCTAATTTCATCAAATAATTATAACAAGATATTATGAGTTTATATATCAGAATTGAAGACAAAAACACAATAAAACAAAATACTTCAGAATTGCAACAGCTATACTCTTTCAAAAGATTCTTGCATTTTTATGTACTACTAAAATTATTTAATAGAGATGCTAAGTCAAAAATACTAATTATAATCTCTAGAATAATCTCAGAAAATGTGGAAAATAACAATTGTAAAACTTAAAAAGCTCAAAAGCAAATGTATAATCACACAATTCCTTGATTAATTCATAAGTATGCAAGAAAGGAAAGGAAAACGGGTCCAAAATACACATAGAATAAATAGAAAAATACTAAAATGAAAAAATATTATTAAGCTCTTAGTTATATTTATAATCTATTTTAACTGTGATTAAATAGATTATTTTACAAATACTACGTTGTCATTTCCTGAGTAAGAATAATGTTCAGTCAAATAAAATAGAATCAAGGTAATTATTCATTTAAATTTAGAAGCTAAATATGTTTATGAAAATTGGGCAAGATGTTAAACATTGTATGATAGAAAAGATAATAAAAATAAAAATAAACCTTGTGTAAGCACAAATATTTCATGATGCAAAATTATAAAACAATCCCACTAGTAGACTAAAGCAATCTCTAGTACCTTTGTTAAATGAGACATAGCACCCTTTAATTATTACATCTAGTTTAATGTACAGCCACTTTTAGTTCTGTTTTCCCTTCCATAACAAAAACTGAAGGCACAATAAGGCCACCTGCAGGAATAACTCTCCCATAAAGTAATCTTTTCTTCTTGTCTTCCAATAATGCAAAATTATAATGAAGGTATATAAGGTCTAAGATAATCTGGCAAGATTAAAACCAGTTGTCTTAATCTTGTCATTTACAGAAGTGATGTCAGTAAGAGGTAATTATAGGGTATTTTATGGAAAAAAAAATTTTTAACTGTGTTTCCAATTAGATACTATTTCAGAGGAAGAATAAGATAATAATACATTTAGATCATTTTTCTTAGAGAAATATGGCTCAATACATTATGTTGGCATATCTATCACTTCAATATTTAAAGTATTTTGAGTAGTTGTAAATAGAGCTGGTCTTGTGTATCATAGGTACTCAAAAGTATTTTCTGACACTTTATACTTTCTATACTTTTAAAATATAAAATCATATATTCAGGAAAGATCTACTATTTTATTCTATTTACAAAATAACCAATTGTGTCAACTGAGAGGTTAATCTAACCCAATTCTTATTGAGTTGGAATATAAAAGTTACTATTTTGTCACTGTTAACAAATATTTGATATCTATGACTTGTTCCTTTTCCTAACTTGAGATATTTAAATTGTATAATTAAGGAGGATGCAATTGAAAGTAAAAATCAGACTCTTTTGATGCCCTTCTTCCTCCCAACCCGCAGAATTGTAGATAAATACATAGCAGGTAAAGTAAGAAATGTCTATGTTAATGCCTAATGGATTTGTTAATAAATTTAAAAATTAAAGATTTAATTTGTTAAGTGGCAGACATGTAGATATTGATCATTTCTGCGGAAAATGTAAAGAGCTGTTCTTATGCTACAATGTTATGATAAATGGCTAAGCCACTGCCTGTCTAAATGTTCATTTGTACTTGCCA
Source organism: Sapajus apella (assembly GCF_009761245.1). Lineage (NCBI taxonomy): Eukaryota > Metazoa > Chordata > Mammalia > Primates > Cebidae > Sapajus > Sapajus apella. The sequence continues at coordinate 35,081,001 of NW_022436949.1, forward strand.
CTTAGACATATTAATTTCATGTCAAGAAGTTGTATGGTCACATAAGATAAATCATAAAACCATCATATTGTTTCTTGTGGAGGTTTATAATCATTAGGAAGGGATAATTAAGGAGTGAATATTTCCTGAACTGTATTCTATATTTGGCAATTTCTGTTTTTATTTTTAAAATGTGATAAATGCTTTGGCTAAATTTTTTTGGTCATCTAATTGAAAGAAAAACTAATCATAAATATAAAAATACTTATTTTTACTTTATAAAATTTTATTTTAATACTGTCACTAAGACGTTCATATTAGTTTGTGAAATGTATTTTCTAATTTGTTATCTGTAAACATAGATACATAATGTTACTAACAATAGATCAAAATCCTTCAAGTAACTCTTCTGGTGAATGTATATAAAGAAAAACCAAGCTTTGAAAACCAAGGAAATGATTTATATGCCCATGCCACCACTTATTATGCATTGAAAAATTAATGAGCTGAAATACATAGTCATATAGCATGTTATATTTTAAAGAACACTAAGTGTAAAAGAGAATGGTAATAGATTAAATGAATGACAGATTTTTTTTGTTCAAAAGGAGATTCATTGACAATAAAGAAATTATATTCCCAAAGACTGGTGATTAGCTATAAAATTATTTTCTTCAAGGTAACAGTTCATTTATCTATAAATCTTATAAGAGACATTTATATAAAGGCAAATATTAGGTTTTGGATTTTTATGATAAATAGTATTGTCTGGTAAACTAGATATTTTGCATAGTCATAGATAGAATATTATCTAACAAACAAGCATTATAGCTAAAAATTACATATTCATCTACGTAAATATCTATGCACATATCAATCAATCAGTCAAACATCTACATAGCCTATCTATTTATCTATACATCTGTTTATCAACCTATGTTATTTGGTAAAAAAAGGAAACAAAGCTAAGATAAAATATGATGAGAATAGCTGTTTCAACATAATTGTATCAATTGTATCATATGTTTATTTTATTAATGAAGCATAACTGTATGATCTTCTAAAATTGATTTTTATTTAATTATTATTTTCATAAGTTTTTGGGGAATCGGCGAGTGTTTTGTTACATGAGTAAGTTCTTTAGTGATCTGTGAGATTTGGGTGCACCCATCATTCAAGCAGTAATGGTACCCAATTTGTAGTCTTTTATTTCTCACCCCCTCCCACCTTTTCCCCCAAGTTCTTAAAGTCTGTTGTATCATTCTTATGCCTTTGCATCCTAATACCTTCGGCCCCATTTATGAGTGAAAACGATGATCTTTGGGTTTTCATTCTTGAGTTACTTCACTTAGAGTCATGGTCTTCAATTTCATCCAGGTTGCTGCGAATGCCATTATTTCGCTTTGTTTTATGGTTGAATAGTATTCCATGGTGTACACACACACACACACACACACACACACACACACACACACACACATCACTTTAAATATATATGTATATATATCACATATATATCACAATTTATATATGTATACACACCATGGAATTCTATTTTATATATATATATATATATATATATACACACACACACACACACACACACACACACAACATGGAACACCATATATATATATCTCACAATTTTTTTATCCATTCATTGATTCATAGGCATTTGGACTGGTTCCATACTTTTGCAATTACATTGTATTGCTCTAAACATACATGTGCAAGTATCTTCTTTTTCATATAATGACTTCTTTTCCTCTGGGTAGATGCCCAGTTTTGGGACTGCTGAATAAAATGGTAGTTCTACTTTTATTTCTTTAAGGAATATCCACACTGTTTTCCATACTAGTTGTACTCATTTACATTCCCACCAGTAGTGTAAAAGTGTTCCCTTTTCACTGCATTCGCAGCAACATTTACTATTTTTTGATTTTTTGATTGTGGCCATTCTTATAGCAGTAAGGTGGCATCACATTGTGGTTGCGATTTGCATTTCCCTGACCATTATTGATGTTGAGCATTTTTTATATGTTCATTGGTCATTTGCATATCTTCTTCTGAGAATTGTCTTTTCATGTTTTTAGCCCATTTTTTGACAGGATGTTTTTTGCTTGCTTGCGTTCCTTACAGACTCTGGATATTGGTACTTGGATGTATAGATTGTGAAGATATTCTCCCATTCTATGGGTTATCTGTTTACTCTTCTGAGTGTTTCTTTTCCTGTGCAGAAACCTTTTAGTTTAATTAAATCCCACCTATTTAACATTGTTTTCATTACATTCCCTTTTGGGTTCTTGGTCATGAAGTCTTTGCCTAAGCCAGTATCTAGAAGAATTTTTCTGATGTTATCTTCTAGAATTTTTATGGTTTCATGTCTTAGATTGAAGTTATTGATCCATCTTGAGTTGATTTTTGTATAAATTGAGAGATGAGGATCCAGTTTCATTCTTCTGCATGTGGCTTGGCCATTATCTCAACACTATTTGTTGAATAGGGTGTCCTTTCCCTACTTTATGTTTTGGTTGGCTTTGTCAAAGATCAGTTGGCTGGAAGTATTTAACTTTATTTCTGGGTTCTCTATTCTGTTCCATTGTTCTATGTGCCTGTTTTTATACCAGTCCATGCTGTTTTGGTGACTATGGCATTGTAGTATAGTTTGAAGTCAGGTAATATGATGCCTCCAGATTTGTTCTTTTTTCTTAGACTTGCTTTAGCTATGTGAGCTCTATTTTTGGTGCTCATTAGACATCTAAATTTTATTCTCATATACTACTAAGCATTTATTTCTTTACAGAAAATATTTATTTTCTATAAAAGGAGAGAAATCATGGAGACACACAAACACAATATAGTCACAAATAAAATATTACAGTCATTATTTACAGATAACACATTCTAGAGAAATTACTAAAAGAAAAATAATTTTATTGAAGAATATGTTCACAGACTTGTGATTCAATAGAGATTGAAGAAAAGGGTCAATGTTATAGTGAGAAAAGTGTCAAAAGGAAGGAATTGCTGGTGTTGGATAACTGGAGAAAAGTACAGATATATTTACCGTCATATAATCACTGAAGAAATGTAAACAGGGTTGTTTGACTAAAGTGGAGGACTCATGTAATTTGAATTCAAAAATTAACCTCTAAGATGTAAATGTAAGGTTACATAAAGTGCAAGTGTAAATGAAGCCCCAGTTAGTTTGAGCTATGAGGCACATGGTGAAATCTGGGCCTTATGCCAAGGAAAAGGATGTTTTCATCAGCTGCAGCATATTTATAAACATATTATAGTACAAATATATTGAATTTGTGGGAGAGAAAAGATGGCTGAAAAAAATTTGGAGACAGGAAAAGCAATCATGTGGGTGAGAAAATAAGCTAGATGCCAGTCTCATGTTCTGAGGCAGTCACAATAGAAACGCAAAAGAAATGGTAGATCACACAAACCAGTGATCTGAATAGGAGAAAGTATGTATTTAAACACTGACAATCATAAAATATTCTTACAGAAGAATAACATCATTAAGAGAAATAAGATACCCAAAAATGGGAAATATTCTGGAGGTTTTATTTGTAGACATGAAAAATGGCAAATAATGTTTGCATGGAAGTGTAGGGGTAAAACTTAGAAGAAAATTTAAACTGTTAATAGAGATATAGAAACTTTTGGAAATAATATTTATTTGTACTTTACATATTTAAAACATTCTTGAGAAACCAATCACACCTTTCAAAATTGTATACTGATTTCTAGTTCTACCTAGGAATGGTGTTTTTAAACATATTTATCTCTGAAGAATAAAGTAACTTTTAATATCCTTAAATACCAATATAAATAATAAATAGAGGTGCACCTATAGCTTTTTATACAAAAATTCTGCAAGAAATTTAAAAATATGTGATGTAACTATTACATGAAATATACAGTTTTGGTATTAGAAAAATTCTCCAGAAGAATCTCCGTTTAATCTCTGTTTATTCTCTGTGTAATTCATTTCTGATATAGCCTCATTCTACCTTGGGAAAAAAGCACAGTATTAACAACAAAACAAAAGTGACCAGCAAAAGGGAATGGTGCCAGTAGTAAGTAAATTACTTAAAGCAACAATGGCAAGCTATTTTAAAACATTATGATTGAGTATACTCTTTCTTTCTTAATGTTGCTTCATAGCTGAACATGTTTACGTGTTAAATCGTGTAATATGCTTTAGTCATCTGCTTCTTTTTTATGTGTCCACTTAAATTAGAAAGTTATTCTTGAACCATAATCTGAGTAATTAATGAGGTCAAAACAAAAATATTATACATATTTACTTAGAGTGCCAACAAGCAGGCAGCAAGAATGTCTTAAATCTAAGAGACGAGAACAGGTAATGGGATTTTATAAGAGCTGTGTAATGCTCCTGAAAATAGTTTCATAAGAAATTATTCTGGATTGCTGTAGAATAAGTTTAACACTGATTCAGGACCTTTGAATACTACTTAATGCACAAAGACCAGTTTTGTTTCCCACCAACTCTTGTGTAGACCAAGAGCTCTTTGATAAATTTATTATGATATTTATGAGTCTTTGCTTCCAAGCTATATTATAATTTATGTTTTAACTTGGGAGGCTAACAGTTGAATAAAGAAAGCATATGCTTCTTCTGATTGGCTGACTTACATATCGTTGTAGATATGGCTTAATTTATCTTTATAAATCTGAATGTAATAAGTGGTTCTAAGGAACTGAGGCACACTGTTAAAAGTACTAAAATTTTTTTAATGTTTTTAATTTAATTTAATTTTATAACCCACTAAAATATTAGGATTTTTAAAAGTAAGTGATAAAATGTTATATGTATGTGGTCTACAGGAATTATTTTTTACAACTCTATTTAAAAAATATTTCATGTAGAATAAGTAATATTAAAACATATTTTACTCATTCTTTTTTTAAATTGTTAAGTTTTTTTAAGATCTCTGGACTTCTTTAAAAAAAGATAGTGGCACTAAATAGCACATCAGTATAAAACAATATATAGGGCATAATTGTTGATCAATTGATATTAGTCCTTTTCCTCTCTATGCACTTTTTCTATTGGAACCTATTTTTATTACTTTTATTTTTCAAATAAAATAATGAACTCTGGTTGGTGTACAAGCATTTTCCAAGCTTTAATGTTTTTAATCCTATAAATAAATTACCAAGAAAGACTATCTCACAAACAAACATTAGGAAAATATTACAGAGTTTACAGAAAAGGAAAAAATGGGTGTATTCCTCATACTATTCTCATGTTACTCAAATTAATTCTGACCCTGAATCATTCCACTCAGGATTTTTTTGTGTGTGTGTGAGCTGTGTAAAGAATGTGTAAGCAATTAGTTTAGCGACTACATGACTGAAGGACCTCTTTTTTGAACTATTGCTTCTAAGAAAGGAAAATGTATGTTTAACTCAAGCCCTGAACCAATTTTATTGTGATAAGCTTCCAAAAAAAGTACTTTCAATTGTGATTATAACATGTATACATGATGGCATGAGAAACTAAAAATGAACTTCGTATCTACAATAATGTCTTGGGAAACTAAAAGCTGGATTGTTACATAGAAAGTGCTGTCATTATTGTCACTTTTATGAAGCTATCCTAACTAGAAATCTTTATTCCTATATTGAAAGTTCAACACACATTGTTTTAAAATAGTGTTAAAAGCCTGTGCCTTTACATAAGCAGCTATTAAAATAGAAATGACAATATATGGCCAGTGTATTCAGGAGCTGAACTATATCCGGTATATACCCAAAGATCTGTTTGCTAAATATATCGTCTTGTGTATATCCCATGAAATGTGTGCTAAAAGTGAATGACATGAGCTTCATTTATATAAAATTGATTATTAACATTTAAACCCCATAGGATGTTTCACAGTTAAAACAATTATTGAAACTAATTCTAAACTGAGGAAGAATTAAATGTCCTCTTTTTTGCTAATAACTTTTTAAAAATAAATATGTAGCAGCATAACTGCTCTTAATGAGATCTGTACCAGTTCTAAAGGAATGAAGAATGAAGAAGTCAACTATACAAGCAAGAAGATGACCTTTGCCCCAACACCTTTACCTCATTTTCCACAAGTATCAGTAATTGCTTATTCTGAAAAATAATAAAATTAAGTTTTTTATAACACATCTACTTAAGGTACATAAGACTACTAACCATTAAACATGTTACAATGCTATAAAAATATTTGACATTTTTGTTATTCTTGGAAGAAGTAGTTACTGTTATAGGAAAAACTGATTTGCATAATAAATTTTAGTCAAAGAACCTATTGAAATTGGGAACACAACAAAAACACACATACATTAACAAAGTGTAGAATTAAATGTCAATATATTAAGACAAATCCTTGTAGTAATACATAATGTAATCCTAGAATAAATTCAAGTTAAATACATTTCAAAAATATATATAAGCCAGATTCAGATGTCAAAATAAATTAAATTAATCCACGATTTTAAAGAGCATTTATTTTTTAGGCTATCTAAAAATAATTTAAACAGTAAATCAATGAAAAATTTATATTGAATATCCATTTTATGTTATGTTAGATATTAGGAGATTCGTGAGAGAAAAACAATTAATTTAAAAACACCTGATATTTATACAGTCTTCAGAGTACCAAGGAGACAGGCAAAAAAAAAAAAAAAAATAGTACTTTGGTATGGAAACAGGAAAGTGTTATGGGAATGTATCTGAAAGACATAATAAACTGAGGAAATACAAGATTGTGGTAGTAATATTTAGGCTGATAATTGAACAATAATTACAATTTGGAAGGAAATCCAATATGTACAAATGCATAGAATGACAGATTACATGGAATATCTGGATATCTAAAAGTTTTGTGTGGTAGTTGGAAAGGATGCAGATTAAAGAATAAGAAATGAGTTACGTAAAGCCTTGAACAGGAAAGTCATTGTAAACCAGTTACTGAATTTCCCCAAGGAAAGTCTTGCAGAAATGTTACATAATTAAATCCACTCAATTGTTTATGAAGAGCATGGTATAAATGAAAAAAAAAAAAGATAAAATCAGTAAGACAGTAGTTTATAAAGTTTATTTTGACACGATAGTGCTGAAGACTATAACAATGACAGAAAGTGGTGAAATAGATTGGAAAGATGTTGAGCATGTAGACTGGTGACTACTGAGAAATTAGTGGTATAGGAGAAAGAAAACTGAAGGCTAACTCTCAACTTTCAGATTGGGATAACTAATGTTTCAATCTGAGGCAAGAAAATTAAGAGGAAGAGGTATTATATTAGTTAGGACTTAATATAAATTCATTGTAATATTACTTTACCATTTGACTATATCTAAAAAGAAGAATATATAGGTAAATGATTCGTTTGTGTTATAAGACTCTATTTTTGTCCTTTAAAATCATTTTTAAGCATTTATATGACTATAAATCTGATTGTAGCTTGATTCCAGAATTTCTAGATTCCAGGATTCATCTATGCACAGTGATCATAACTGACCTAACAATTGTATAATATCCAGTTGACTAATGATCCCATAAATATGTCTATATAGATGAAATGGAAGATTACTGGTGTTTATGTGACTATTTGCTTTTTAATGCTGCTTTAGAAGAGAAATTAAAGATATAAAGCAATGTATTTAAAAAATCACATGGAAGTGTATAAAACATTCACTAAAGTCATGGGAAAAAGATGTAAATGGTATCTTCCCACACATCTTACAACTATATCAACAGGACTCCAATATAAGAACAGGGGATTACAGCTAAAAGATTGGCAAGAGACACTCTAGGGAGGAGAAAAATAAACTAGGATACTGGAAGAACGTGAAGTCTCTAGTAACTATAACTACAGCAAAGATTAATGATAGCTTGACTGTTACCCACATTAGCATAAAACCTTACACTAAAATTCTCATTATGTAATACAACATGTCCAGCTTATATATATATATGTATAACATAATATATATATATAACATAATATATATATGTATAACATAATATATATATATATAACATAATATATATATATAACATATATATATATATATTATGTTAAAAGGCTAAGGAAAGACTAAGCAGCAAACATAAGAAATTAGAACTCAAATATTATACAGATTTTAAAATTAGGCAAGAGGAAATTTAACATAACGTTGGTATGTATGTTAAGAGCTCTAACAGCAAAATCATAACATCCAACAGAAAATGGATAATGTAAGTCGAGACATGGACACTAAATGAAAAATATTTACCAGAAGCAATAAGAAATTTGTAACATAAATAATACTTTTACTATGTTCATGAGTAGACTGAATACAAGAGAAAATAATTAATGAGCTTGAAGTTATGTCAAGAGAAATTTTTCAAACTGAAGTTGAAAGAAAAAAGAATTAAATTGAAAACAAAAACTAAATAGCTCATATGTACCATGGGACAATTTCAAAACAGGTAATATATGTGTAATTCGTATACCAGATGGAAGTAAAAAGGAAAAGTTAAAGAAGAAATACGTGAAATAACACTGACTGAGACCTTTCTAAAATTAATGACAAACATCCAACCACCAACCCAGAAAGCTCAGAGAACACCAAGTAGTGTAAGTAACAACAAAACAACAGTCTAAACCAAGTCAGATCATACTAAAATGGCAGAAAGCCAAATTCAAAGAGAAAGACTTGAAAGAAGTCAGCAATTATCTCCTGAATCTAAATTTAAAAAATAATTAAAATAATAACAATCCAAATCCCTTTTCTCCAAAAGAACAGGGTAAGAATTACAGTGGTTCTCTCATTAGAAGCCATGCAAGAAGGATGAATACAGCGAAATTTTATATGTTGAAAGAAAAGCACTACATTAGAATTTTATATACAGCAAAATTATCTTTCCTAGTGGAGAAATAAAGACTGTCAGAGAAAACTGAGGAAATTCATTGTCAGCAGTTCTGTCCTTCAAGAACTGTCAAGATTTTCAGAAAAAAAAAAATGTTGTAGGTCAGAAAGTCATACATAAATACAACAGGAATGTAGGAGAAGTAATAAAACATTTTATTTATCTTATTCTTAATCTAAAAGATGTAAACTGCAGCTAACATATTTTTAAGGAATACAATAAGATACAGAAAAAAAAATTGAGGATGAAGAGTGTATCTTTTTGATTTTGTTTCTTTGGTTTGGGTTTTTTTTTTTTAATTTTTGTTATTTTTTTTTATTTATTTATTTTATCCTTTAACTTCTGGGGTATATGTGCAGGTTGTGCAGGATTGTTGCATACATGTACACATGCCATGGTGGTTTGCTGCATCCGTTATCCTGTCACCTACATTAGGTATTTTTCCTAACATTATCCCTTCCCACTCCCCTCACCCCCTTTGTTCAACAACAACTTATGAGTGAGAACATGCTGTGTGTGGTTTTCTGTTACTGAGAATGATGGTTTCCAGCTTCCTCCATCCTTTTTTATGGCTGCATAGTATTTTATGCCGGATATGTGCCACATTTTCTTTACTCAGTCTATAACTGATGGACATTTGAGTTGGTTCCAAGTCTTTACAATCGTAAACAATGCCACAATTTATATACCTGTGCATGTGTCTTTTAATAGAATGATTTATAATCCTTTGGGTATATAACCAGTAATGGGATTTCTGGGTCAAATGGTATTTCCATTTTTAGATCCTTGAGGAATTGCCACATTGTCTTCCACAATGGTTGAACTAATTTACACTCCCACCAACAGTGTAAAAGCATTCCTATTTCTCCACGTCCTCTCCAGCATCTATTGTCTTCATATTTTTTGATCACCGCTCTAACTGGCATGAGATAGTATCTCAATGTGGTTTTGATACACATTTCTCTAATGACCAGTGATGATGAGCATTTTTTCATGTCTGTTGCCTGCATAAATGCCTTCTTTTGAAAAGTGTCTGTTTATATCCTTTGCCCACTTTACAATGGGGTTGTTTTTTTTTTTTTTTTTTTTTTTGTAAATTTGTTTAAGTTCTTTGTAGATTCTACAGATAACATATTTTTAAGGAATACAATAAGATATAGAAAAAATATTGAGAATGAAGAGTGTATTTTGTCAGATAGGTTCTTTGTCAGGTGGGTAGATTGCAAAAATTTTTTCCCATTCTGTTCATTGCTGGTTCACTCTAATGATTGTTTCTTTTGCTCTGCAGAAGCTTTTAAGTTTAATTAGAGCCCATTTATCTAGTTTGGCTTTTGTTGCCATTGCCTTTGGTGTTTTAGTCATGAAGTCCTTGCCTATGCCTATGTGCTGAATGGTATTGCCTAAGTTTTCTTTTAGAGTTTTTATGGTGTTAGGTCTTACGTTTAAATCTTTAATCCATCTGGAGTTAATTTTTGAATAAGGTGTAAGGAAGGGGTCCAGTTTCAGATTTCTGCATATGGCTAGCCAGTTTTCCCAACACCATTTATTAAAGAGGGAATCCTTTTCCCATCACTCGTTTTGGTCAGGTTTGTCAAATATCAGATGGTTGTAGATGTGTGGCATCACTTCCGAGGTCTCTGTTCTGTTCCATTGGTCTATATCTCTGTTGTGGTACCAATACCATGCTGTTTGGATTACTGCAGCCTGTAGTATAGTTTGAAGTCAGGTAATATGATGCTTCCAGCTTTGGGCTTTTTTTCTTAGGAATGTCTTGGCTATGTGGGCTCTTTTTTGGTTCCATATGAAATTTAAGGTGGCTTTTTCCAGTTTTGTGAAAAAGGTCAATGGTAACTTGATGGGGATAACATGGAATCTATAAATTACTTTGGGCAGTATTGCCATTTTCACAATATTGATTCTTCCTAACCATGAGCTTGGAATGCTTTTCATGTTTGTATCCTCTCTTATTTTCGGTTTGTAGTTCTCCCTGAAGAGGTCCTTCATGTCCCTAATTAGTTGTATTCATAAGTATTTTATTCTCTTTGTAGAAATTGTGAATGGGAGTTTGCTTATGATTTGGCTGTTTGTCTGTTATTCGTGTATAGCAATGCTTGTGATTTTTGCACATTGATTTTGTATCCTGAGACTTTGCTCAAGTTGCTTATCATCTTAAGGAGATTTTGGGCTGAGATGATGAAGTCTTCTAAATATACAATCATGTTGTCTGCAAATAGAGACAATTTGACTTCCTCTTTTCCTAATTGAATACCCTTTATTTCTTTTTCTTGCCTGATTACTCTGGCCAGAACTTCCAATACTATGTTAAATAGGAGTGGTAAGAGAGGGCATACTTGTGTTGTACCAGTTTTCAAAGGGAATGCTCCCAGTTTTTGCCCATTCAGTATGATATTGGCTGTGGGTTTGTTGTAAATAACTTTTATTATTTTGAGATATGTTCCATTGATACCTAGTTTATTGAGAGTTTTAAGCATAAATGGCTGTTTAAGAGACAAGGTCTCACTCTGTTGCCTAGGCTGGAGTGTAGTGGTATGATCACAGCTCACTGCAGCCTCAAACTCCTGGGCTTAAGAAGGCTCCTCCCACCTGAGCCTCTCAAGTAGTTGGACTACAGTCACATGCCACCGTGCCTGACTAATCTTTCTTATTATTACTTTTTTTTTTTTTTAATAGAGAAAAGGTCTTGCTTTGTTGCTCAAGCTGATCTAGAACTCCTGGCTACAAGCAATCTTCCTACCTCCACCTCCCCAAATGCTGGGACTACAGACATGAGCCAATGTGTTATTTACCCAATATCTAATACATTTCATATTGAGACTACAGAGATGAAAAAGACTTATACAATTGTATGCTATTTGCATGTGACTTACACCCATCCTCCCACATGCTTAAATAATTTTATTTGTTCTTGAAGAATTCATAGTTTAACTGATTCTTCAGGAAGTGATTATTGATTGAACACAGGAATAAAGGGAAAAAATAGTAAATGAAGATATTTATAAATTTGATGGAACAGGCAAGAATGGCACTGTAAATTTTTGGAAAATTTTCTATGTAACTAGCATTCAATTGAACATTTTACATTGTTTTTAAATTTTAATTTTCAAAGTACCTCTAACAGACCTCTTTGATTCTTTATTTTGAAATGGAAAATCAGTGTGAAAGAACCTGTATCTCAGAATAATTAAACACATTTCTTAGTTTGTTCAAGTCCAGAAAGCTCATGCAATTATTAATAGAAGTGGAACTCATATATATTTAACTTAAACATTTGAGTACTGGAGAGATGGTAAAATAATGATGATACTAACAGAATTAAGTAAGTCAAGAGTAAGAGCTAATGTGATGCATAACAAATGAGTTTGAAGTTTGATATCCTGAATCCAATGTGTCACATTTCCACCTCAGCTTTAATTTCATTTATTCCACAAGAAAATATATTTAATGAGAGAAAGAATTGTTGGTGTTAAAATAATATGATGCCTAATGATTTGAAGAAAATATAGCACATTGTAGTTACTATTTTTATAAATAATATATTTTAAATGTACTTCTAAGGTGATTAAATTATTTAATCAGCCTTTAATGCATGTTTAAAATACTAAAATGTTAGTACATACTTTTCTATTTAAAATGTACAGAGCCTTTATGGTTGTGTATCTTTTTTGTAGCGTATATTGTTCATTTCAATATGATGCCTAACTGTAATATTGCTTGTTTAGAAACATAAAATTTCATATTATTGCAAACCATTTTATAACACTTTCAAATAATGCACTGTGGCCCAAAGTATAAACTGGCCATGTTTCATTTCAGTATCCAGGCTATAGTACGTGGCTGAGCTGACAGCATGTGGCTGTGCAGTTTCTGAATTAAGTCCACTGTGTTTCATGGTCTGCTAGCCACATAGATTATGCTATGCAAGACTCACCTAAAAGTTGTGCAATAAAGCATGCATGTTTTTACTCCAAATACAAAGTAGGAATATCGTGTATAATTATTATATGACTCAAAGTCCTTACACTTATATAACTAAATAAGAGATAACAACAATGTCTAACTATAAAATACAGTTGTCGCTTGGTATCTGCAGGGGATTGTTTCCAGGACTCCCAGATGCTCAAGTTTCTTCTGGAAAATGGCATGGTATTTGCATGTTTCTTATACCTATTCTCCCATATATTTTAAATAATCTCAAGCTCACTTACAATATGCAATACATTATAAGTAGTTATTATGCTATATTTTAATTTGTTTTATTTATATTGTATTATTTTTTAATTTTTATTTTTCCAAGTAATCTTCATCTGTGGTTTTTGATTCTGTAAAATTTCCAGATGCAGAAGGCTAGTTGTGTATATATTTCCTGAAAAATGTATCATGTTTCCTTTTCTCCTATTTATCATTTTATACATCTTGATATATTCCAAACTTAAAATCCCATCTTTGAAATTAATATGTATAGTATATTCTCCCAAATAATATAAGTGGAATGCTTAAGATGGCATACCAAATAAAACACACTGTTCAAGTTATTATGAACCTACCCCATTTGGGAGTTTTAGGTTTGATAAATTTCCATTTAAGTCTCCAATATTCTAATTGTCAACTAAATTGAACTTAAAATACTTAAAATAACTTAGAATTTCCCTGACTAAAATTGCTTGGCGAAGCTAGCAGGGGAAATATAACCTTTTCTTAAAATTAAATTTTAATATGATTTTCAATGTTATTAGAATATGCTAATATATCAAAAAATAAGTTACTTTATTGCAAGAATATCTGAGATTTTGAAATTTAGTAGACTATATGCTGTAAATCTACTGTGTTGTTCAGCTCACACAGTTTGCTTAAATAAAGATCATTCCATTGGCTCACTATTTTCTGTTTTCATTTATTAGTTTGAATAAGTTTTCTATTGTTCCTGTAGTGGAGCTAGTGATATCTCTATAGAGTTTTATTCTCATTTTTCTAGCAAATAAATAAATGCATGGCTAATTTTATGTGTAAATTTACAACTGCTATTGGGAGTTAGTAACAGAGGTTTTCTTGGCTGTATTTCCCTGCAATGATTACCAAAATGATTTATTTTTCCTTCAGATTTTAATCCACAGAGCTCATATTTGCCACTTTTCTATTTCAGATGATCAGTTAAATAAATTAATGTAGCTTATAGCATTATTTTTTATCTGCGCCATTATTGCTGCAAAATTTTTGAAAAGCCTAGTGAACGTGTAAAGCAATATTTTGAAGATTTTTGCATGGAAATCAAAAGAAATAAAAGTTACAAAATAATGTTTAAATTTTATTTTTAAATTCTAGTCTAGAGGTTTTCCTTAGTACAAATTTTATTAATTTTAAATGATAGACATAAAAAACACCTTTCATTTTAATTTTTTAATTTACTTGAGCTCCATGGAGGACTATGCCTGCGAGCATGATTATTTCAGATAGGCTCCACGAGCTCTTCTAAATACTAAAATGTAGATGATTGCGTACAGTGCACCAGTAGGAGCACAATACAACTACTGCTGGACCCCAGCTATTTATTATTTGTTGTAAAGCACAATTACCCCCATTTGGTTAGTACTAAAAAGAAAGTCTAAAGAAATAGGAACTTTGTAACAAAGACCAGCAAGAGATATTAAATGCAATGCCAATAGAAGGGCCCAAAAAGAGAATTCCCCATTCAGCAAGTAAATTTTGCACAATTAAGGGATTACTTCAAGTACACCAGAAAAACAGTGGCATGTTTTGGCATTTAACTTTACAAGCAACATGCCATTGATAAAAATGGCAAATACAATAAATACAATAAAAGTTGTTTTTTGTTTGATGAAAACCTAATATCTTTGAATAAGTTTATAATATTAACATACTCACTGAAATATGTATCATTTCAATTTATGCATATCAACATAAATGTTATTTTACAATACAACTCTCAAAGTTCTAACAAGGATTTACTTTACCTAAAATAATTGAATATGCTACCAGTATAAAGGAAAATATAATAGATTTTATTTATTTATTTAGTTTGTTTTATTATTATTCATTTTTTGAGACTAAGTCCTGCTGTGTTGCTCAGGCTAGAGTGCAACAGCTTGATCTCGGCTTTCTGCAACCTCTGCCTCTCAGGTTCATGCTATTCTTGTGCCTCAACCTCCTGAGTAGCTGGGACTACAGGTGCGTGCTGCCATGCCTGGCTAATTTTTGTCTTTTTAGTACAGATGGGATTTCACCATGTTGGCCAGGCTGGCCTTGAACTTCTGACCTCAGGTGATCCACCCATGTCAGCCTCCAAAAGTGCTGGGATTACAGATATGAATCACCATGACTGGCCCATTTTAAAAGCACATATTTACAGTCCGGTTGCTTGGAAATAATCGAGTGTAATCTAGTGTACAACTGTAGGATCATGCAAAAGCAAATTAAACTGTGTTTGTGTATGTCCTAAAGTGTAGATAAAATAATAGTACTAACTTCTTAGGATTACTCTAAAGAAGGTAAATGTGTAAAGTTATCATAGAGCTGGTTTTCTCATTGTAAAATAGTCAATAAATATTAGTTATCACACTAGTTTCAAAGTAAATGTCTTTCCATCTATGTTTTCTTGGTCCTCCTTTTGTGTCCAGGTAACATTTTGTCTTATTTTAAAAGTAGTGATGACCTGATATTTATCTCCCTAGAATAATCTACATTTTTTCCTCTTGTATTTATAAATAAACAGCCTTGTATTTATAGAAGAAAATGTGTTAACTGGTTAATGAAGTTAGCTGACTTCTTTCAGAGAAATACAGAGGTAAAACTAAAGCAACATAAATTTGTAAATAAGCATCAGCTATGTTTTTTGTTAATTAAAAAAAGTTGCATAAAATAGTGTGTCTTTCCCTTCAACGTTTCAAAAAAGTAGTTGTAAGCAGGAAAATGTCTGCTAAATATTATTTTAGCTTTATTTCCTGAAATTGCCACAATGTGTTTATTTCACATATTCATCCTTGATTAAAAATTTATATAGGCACACTCTTAATTAAAATAAAATTCAAAAGGCCATGAAAAGCATTGAATCATTAAATTTGTCAAATGTAGAGATTAATCACTATAATTGATCTGAGTTTTCTTTCAAGTGCTACAGATTGCTTATGAGAACACAGTACTTTGTCAGTATGCTTTACTTAAACCATCATATGTTAATAATCAAGTGAGTCACATGTAAGCCTTCAAAAATTCAATTGGCTGTTTTATTTCTCAAAATTCCATATGGAGTAATAATTTAATATACACTAGGTTTATATAAAAACTAAATTGTTGATATATTTCTACTGAATGACTTTTTGATTTTACTTGTATCACTGTATAATTTTCCAAATTGAATTATGTTACAAATTTAACATGTTTCTATGTCATATGCTGTGTTTGCATGTTTGTGTGTGTAAACCAGCCTTTTTGTTTTAACTTTTTTCAACTGTTACCTTTTTTAAATTGATAGATAAAGTTGTATACATTTATTTGTGTTCAACATGATGTTTTGAAATACCTATACATTGTGGAATTAATAATCTAGCTAATTAACGTATGTATTATTGCACATAGTTGTCATTTTTGTGGTGAGAACACTTAAAATCTACTCTTCTTAGCCTTTTTCAAGAATACAACATATTGTTTTTACTATTGTCACAATGTTGTAAAGTAGATTTCTTGAACCAATTTCTCCTATCTAAATTTCATAAACTTTCATCAGCATCTCCTTAACCCACTTCCTCAATACTGCTTTAGCCACTGGTAACCACTATTCTACTCTCTACCTCAATGAGATCAGCTTTAGATTCCAAAAATGAGTGACATCATTCAGTATGTTTCTTTCAGTGCCTGGCTTATTTAATATGATGCCCTTCAAGTTAAACCATGTTGTTGCAAATAACAGGATTTCCTTCTTTTGTAAGGCTGACTAGTATTCCATTGTGTATATATACACTACATTCCTCATTCTCTTGCTGATGGGCATTTGAGTTGATTCTTTATCCTTGCTATTGTGAATAAGACTACAGTAAATACAGAAGTGCAGATATCTCTGACATATTGGTATTAATTACTTTGGGCATATTCTATGTCATATGTTAAGAGTAGATGTTATAGTACTCTATATTATACAAGTGACTTTTCAAAATCTATCTCAATGATTTTATGAATTTCTTGTATTATTAATATTTTGGATTATAGTATTTTATCAAAGTACTTTAAAAAAGTACAATAGTTGCTATTTGGTATAACATTTTGACATATTATTCTATTATATTTATTCTTATGTTAGAGTTACAAACTCATTTGCATTATATCTCAGATATGCTCAGAAAAATAATTTATTTTGTTCACAATTTTTCTTGTTTCCACCTGAGCTTCCATTCATTTCTCCAACGACTGAAAAATGTGGAAAAATGCATACATTTTTCTTTATAAAGTAAATATATTAGCTTTATTAAACAATCTAAATATGTTTATGTGATTAAATAATTGTTCACTTTTGTGGGGAGAGTTCTGTAAAGCTGTGCCCTATGCAGAGTAACATATTTCTGAAGCTATAGTAACTAGCTGCTAATGAATTAAGCCAACCTTGGTCAATAAAGCCAGAATTTGGATAACAGAGCTAGGCAGTGAAGTGAGAAAGAGCAAGAACAAGCTGGATTCTTTGAGAATCTTTGTGTCTGTCTATCATCGTGTTTCATGGGGAAGACTTTCAAAAAGTTACTGAAATGCCTTCATTGCCACCTTAAAAATACCATGTATGTTCTTCTTTTGGTCACTTTCAGGCAAGAACTATACAAAGAAGAGGAATTTGCAGAATGTAGCTCCTACCTTAACAAAGTTGACCCAATGCAATTCAACAAACACCATCTACTCATTGTAAACTTTGCAAGAATACACACTTTTTAATCATATTTAACTTCTAAGTAAAGACACCGAAAGAATCACATTTCTTCCTTATATGATGTAAATATCCTACATAAAACCAAAAACATGTAAAACTTGTTTTGAAAAAAGGTACACAAAATCTCTTTGTTCAAGTTATCCAATTTTGGGTGATGTTCATTGCTCTCATAGTTGAATCACACTTTGTTTATGGTGTCAGTGGAAAATAAAATTGAGATGACTGGGAAAGACGCTGACAGGCTTTTGCCAAAAAAAAAAAAAAAAAGGCTGTATTTTTACCTGATCATGAAGACACTCTTCTGTGGAAGTTGCTTTTGAGTTTCTACTGAGATAAGGCATACTTACATGGTCTGGCTGTGTCTCCACCCAAATCTCATCTTGAATTGTAATAATCCCCACAGGTCAAGGGTGGGGCCAGGGGAGATAATTAAATAATGGGGACAGTTTTCCACATACTGTTCTAATGGTAGTGAATAAGTCACATGAGATTTGATGATTATATAAATAGAATTCCAGTTTCACAGCCTGTCTTGCCTGCCACCATGTAAGATGGGATTTTGATCTTCCTTCATCTTCCACCATGACTGTGAAACTGTGAGTCACTTAAACCTCCCGAGTCATGTGATACTGTGAGTCACTTAAACTTCTTCCCTTTATCAATTACCCAGTCTCCAGTATATCTTTATTAGCAGTATGAGAAGAGACTAATACACATACATATCTTCACCATTTGTGCTAATTAAGGGAGGCCTATTCAAATACCTGTCCCTGACCATCTCTTCACTAATCTCCCTATGGTGATTCCTGATCACATCAGCCCCTGCCCATGAATAACAATGGTTATGTACTTCTGCCCCTTTAGACTTCCAGAAAATAATTAAAAACCAGGTTTATTGTTTGGTATCCTGTGTCCTGGGGAGATGATCCAACTTTGGCAGCTGGGTGAGTTTGGTTCCTCAGGTTCCCATGCACACTCACACTAGTGATTCAAAAGTATTGACAAGTCGGTATGTCACTGAACGTCTAAATTCCCTGTCTTAATATTTGTTTCCTTAGCCTCCCATATCTAAGTCAGAACTATTTACTATTGAAAATAATTCTAACCCCTTAATATTCAGTGTCTTTCTTTCCTGAAGGGAAATCCAGTAGATAAAATAAATTAATGCCTAATTTATTAGGAACGTGTACTCAATAATTCTGTTTTTAAAATAAGTGCTCTTAATAATGGTTAGATACAAATATTATTGAATAATAGTCTTTTTTTTTTTTTTACATTTATCTTCAGTTCAGCAGTAGGTGTGCAGGTTTGTTACATAGGTAAGTTGCATGTCATGGAGGTTTGGTGTACAGATTATTTCATCATTTAGGTAATAAGCATAGTACTCACAAGTATTACTTGCAATAAATAATAAATACTTAATATGCTGTGTTTATACAGACACATGTGCACACACATGCACACAAAAAAAGGACTTTGACATTGATGTTGAATAAAAGAGTGTCCAATAATTTTAATCATATTTTAGATTTCATATGTATAAAATATTTATACCTAATGAATCTTTTAAAAATTATTTATTTTATTCACACATTAAAAATGAATGCACATATTTTTATTTTACAATGTTTTCATTTGTTTAGATACAAAATTACAGCACTTGATCCCATAACAAGATAGCATGGAGAATAAGAAGCATGGATTCTAAATTAATATAGAGATAGAAAAATACCTGTCTTGTATTGGATTTAGAACCCAATTCCGGTTCCTGCAAAATCTCTGCTTTTCACTCTCCTCCATGATTGGTTATCTAAGTCTTTTTTGAAAGTTTATTTTCTCACCCATTATTTGGTTTGGTCAGCATGCTTATCAATAAACAACATTTGGTACCTTAATATTTTTAAGTCACTGTCAGAACAACTTTTTAAGAAACTATGCACTGACAATTGTATTTCGGTTATAAATTTTAGGTATTGGAACAACAGATTTCTGGTTTAATAAAGTCCCTTTGCAAAGAAAGACATTCAATAATTGTCAAAAATCATTTTTATACCTATTACTTAGCTTATAGAAATTCTAATATACCGTTTGTATTAGCAGACAGGTAGCCTGCTTTGTGCTGTTAATCAACTATCTACTGAGTATTTAATCTGTGTCCTATTGTGTTAATTTGTCTTAGTTTTTACTTCTTTATGCATCAACCTATAGCTAATATTTATTTATTTATTCATTTATTTTGAGATGGAGTCTTACTCTGCCGCCCAGGCTGGAGTGCAGTAATATGCTCTGCTCACTGCAACTTCTGCCTCCTGGGTTCAAGTGATTCTCCTGCCTCAGCCTTCTGAGTAGCTGGATTTACAGGTGCACACCACCACATTTGGCTAATTTTTGTATTTTTCGTAGCGACGTTGTTTCATCATGTTGGCCAGGCTGGTCTCGAACTCTGGACCTTGTGATTAGTCCACCTTGGCTTTCCAAAATGCTGAGATTACAAGGCTTGAAACACGGTGCCCGGCCATTAATATCAAATTACACATTTGAAATTTCCCACTATAGTCTGGGTGCAGTGGCTGATACCTGTAATCCCAGCACTTTGGGAGGCCAAGGCAGGTGGGTCACTTGAGGTCAGGAGTTCGACACCAGCTTGGCCAACGTGTCAAAAACCCATCTCTACTAAAATTACAAAATTTAGCCACCATAGTGGCATACACCTGCAATTCCAGCTGTGAGGGAGCCTGAGTGAGACAGGAGAATTGCTTGAACCCAGGGGGCAGAGGTTGCAGTGAGCCGAAATCACACTACTGCAATCCAGCCTAGGCAACAGAGTGAGACTCATTCTCAAAAAAAGAAATAAAGAGATTTTTCACTATAGCTTTTTCACATATTATTCTAAAATTGGAGATTTTATAAAAGACAGAGATTATTTAATTAGCTCAGTTTATTTAGCTCTTACATAAGTCTGTCTAAACTGTAAAGACTAAATATGCAAATAGTTACAGTTTACTCTTTCAAGTAGGATGCAATCAATAAAAGATTAATTTTTAACATTATGTCATTTTACAAAACATTAATACGTTTATATCAATACTATATATTTTCACAGTAACTACTTCTTGTATATCTTGAAATAGTTAGTAATTAATGTTGAATGCTTTTGATGGTTTGTCTTTTTGATTTTAAGACTTAGTAACATAGGGAACTATGGTGGTGGTTGTCTGTTACGTATGTAGTCTGTAAACTTGAATTTTTTTGTATTAAAATGGTAATATATTAAGAATGATGATTTAGTTAAAATATTTTTACCTACATTTTTTTCTTTAAAATGTATACAAAGCTTAGGCTATGTAACAATTATATTTCCCTTTTTATAACATAAAAAAATACCCTATTGACTTGATCATGTTTAAGATCCTCTTTTGTTTATTTATTTATTTATTTATTTTTAATTATACTTTAAGTTCTGGGGTATATGTGCAGAACATGCAGGTTTGTTACATAGGTATACATCTGCCATGGTGGTTTGTTGCATCCATCACCCCGTCACCTACATTAGGTATTTCTCCTAATACTATCCCTCCCCTAGGCCCCATGCCCCTGCTATCCTACCCTTAGCTCCCCAACCCCCAACAGGCCCCAGTGTGTGACATCTCATGTGTTCTCATTCAGTGTCTTTTATACTGTTGAGAAATAGGAAGCTTTTACACTGTTGGTGGGAGCTAAATTAGTTCATCCATTGTGGAAGATGTGGTGATTCCTCAAGGATCTAGAAATAGAAATACCATTTGACCCAGTAAGCCCATCACTGGTATATACCTAAAGGATTATAAACCATTCTGTTATAAAGATACATGCACACATATGTTTATTGTGGTATTTAAGATCTTCTAATGAGTCGTTCTCCATCCTGCCTCAGTTCTTTCTATTACCTTTCAGTGTACTCCAGCAGAATTTCAATTTCCAATATGGGTTATTTTGTTTCGGAGGTATATATAATTTTAACTTCAAGGATAGTAAATTTGTTCTTTTTTCCCAGAACTAATGAAAACTGCTTTACTCTCATTTCTTGCAAGTCTGAAAATAATTACAGTCACCCCTCTCCACCCCAATCGAGAGCAGCCGTTGTCAAAAAATAAAAAAAGGAAGAAGTAAAACTGGTGGATTTTTATTTCTTTGTAAGAAATTTGATCGTGAAACATTCAAAAGATGTTTAAGGAACAAGTACATGTAAGTATTTCTGTAACCATTACATTTTGGCTTTTATGAACTTTATTTGGTTATAACCTTCACATCTCTAATGAAGAATTGAATATGATATTTTCATCCTGGTTCTATATATTAAGTGTTCAATAATGAGAACATCTTTCCCCCATCACATAAAGATCACTGCAATTTATCTTTTCAAAGTTAAATATCTAGGAAAGTACTTCTAAACCCCAAAATCCAACTAAATTTGGCAGTAATCTATTTATTTCAGGCTATTTTTCTTTCTCAAGAACAAAAGCCATGGGAGAGCTTTATTACTTCCTTCAAAAATGAAATTGCTTGCCAAATGGCTCTTTAGGCACTAAGTCAAAAGTCTTTTAGATATGAATTATGTGAATAACATGAGAGCTTTCCTGAAAATCATATGAATATGGTGACCATTTTTATAAAAGAATGCTTGTGATTAATAAAAGAAAGTAAATTCTCTCCTTGACAATTTAATCATCTTGCTTGTCTAGTAAGCCTAATAACTGTCAAACATATGTTTGAATTATAAATAATTTAGGTGGTTAAACAAATTCAGATTCACAGATAAATTTAGCAGTATTATGTTCATAAGTGATTAAATAAATTTACAAATTGTGATGCTGAATATAAATCACAAATTAATAAGCTATGTTAAATCTTCAATGTGTGTATATCTGCTTGCATAAATCTGTATCATGCTTTTGCATTGTTCAGGTCTAGTTAATTCTTTATATAAATATTGGGTATTTTCTTAACTTGGGAGATGCCAAATCATTGTATTTTGATATTTTCTTAGATATGAAAGGCTCTTGAAAAGGAATCCTCCAGATAATCGAATTTTGAACTATTATTTACAGAAAGAATTAGGCAATTCTGGGGCAATAGAATTGTGTGGCTTAGAAATACTAGTTGACAACATCCAGCAATTTTCAACACCTCACACATTTCCTTAGCTATTTAGCAATAACAGACAAAAGCATTAAATAGACATGAGATAGAAATGAAAGTGAGGAGAGAAAAATACAAATAAAAATAGAATGTATTGTAATAATTTCCTCATGAATATGGCGCTTAATTTGTTAGGGAAGCACCTCTGAGATTTTAGTGTGCATTCAAATCATCTGGTGATCTTTTTAAAGTGCAGATTCTGATTCAGTGGGTCTAGGACACAGCCTGAGCTCCTGTATTGCTAACATATTTTTAGATAATATGATAACAGCTGTTTTCTGGGTCGCATTTGGAATAATTGTGAAGACAGAAATAGGCTATCTTTCTGGCAACATTGATTGGGGCAATGACGGAACCTGACCAAAGTCAAACCAATCAAATAACTTTTCTGGGATGTATATACTGAAATTGAGAGAACATTCCTTCTCTCCTTTCATGTTGTTAAGCAGAGATGCTATAAAGCTGGCTCATTTATAGAAACTTTCCCTACAATGTAAAAATGGCCATCCTTCCCAAAGTAATTTATAGATTCAATGCTAACTCCATCAAGCTACCACTGACTTTCTTCATAGAACTGGAAAAACAAAACAAAACAAAACAAACAAACAAACAAAAAAACCTTAAACTTCATATGGAACCAAAAAGAGCCCACATAGCCAAGACAATTCTAAGCAAAAAGAACAAAGCTGGAGGCATCATGTTACCTGACTTCAAAGTATACTACAAGGCTACAGTAATCAAAACAGCATAGTACTGGTACCAAAACAGAGCTACAGATCAATGGAACAGAACAGAGGCCTCAGAAATAATGCCGCACATCTACAACCATCTGATCTTTGACAAACCTGACAAAAACAAGCAATGGGGAAAAGATTTCCTATTTGATACATGGTGTTGGGAAAAACCTGTTAGCCTTATGCAAAAAGCTGAAATAGGATCCCTTCCTTAACACCTTATACAAAAATTTATGCCAGTTGGATTAAAGTTTAAAACATAAAACCTAACACCAGAAAAACCCTAGATGAAAATCTTGGCAATACCATTCAGAACATAGACATAGACAAGAACTTCATGACTAAAGCAACAAAAGCCAAAATAGACAAGTGGGATCTAATTAAACTAAATAGCTTCTGCACAGCAAAGGAACTATCATTAGAGTGAACCAGCAACCAACAGAATGGGAAAAAATTTTTGCAATCTACTCACCTGGAAAGGGCTAATATCCAGAATCTACAAAGGACTTAAACAAATTTACAAGAAAATAACAACCCCATCAAAAAGTGGGAGAAGAACATGAACAGACACTTCTTAAAAGAAGACATTTTTGCAGCCAATAAGCATATGAAAAAATGCTCATCATCACTGGTCATTAGAGAAATGCAAATCAAAATCATACTGAGATAACCATTTCACACAACTTAGAATGGCTATCATTGAAACATCTGGAGACCAGAGATGCCAAAAAGTATGTGGAGACATAGGAATACTTTTACACTGTTGGTGGGAGTGTAAATTAGTTCAGCCATTGTGGAAGAGAGTGTGGCAATTCCTCAAGGATCTAGAAATTCAAAAATCCATTTGACCCAGCAATCCCATTACTGAGTATATATCCAAAGGTTTATAAATTATTCTATTATAAAGACACATGCACACATATGTTCATTGCAGCACTGTTTACAATAGCAAAGACTAGGAACCAACCCAAATGCCCTACAATGATAAAGAAAATGTGGCACATATACACAGTGTAATACTATGCAGCCATAAAAAAGGATGAGTTCATATCCTTTGCAGGGACATGGATGAAGCTGGAAACTATCATTCTCAGCAAACTGACACAAGAACAGAAAACCAAACACTGCATGTTCTCTCATAAGTGGGTGTTGAACAATGAGAACACATGGACACAGGAAGTGGAACATCACACACCGGAACCTGTGGTGGGTGGGGGTTAGGGGAGGGATAGCAGGGGGTGGGCGGATAGGGGAGGGATAACATTATGAGAGATACATAATGTAGAGGATGGGGTGATGGATGCAGAAAACTACTATGGCATGTGTATACCTATGTAACAAACCTGCATGTTCTGCACATGTACCCCAGAAATTAAAGTATAATTTAAAAAAAAAAAGAACAACAGCATAGAGGAAATTGCCCCCAGGACCTAATCCCCTCCCAACAGGCTTCTTCTTTGATGCATAGGAATTTGGGTGGGGACATAGAGACAAATCATATCAAACCCTAATCCCAAAATCTTCTCCAACCTTTTTAACTGTATTCAGGTTACCATTATCTATAATCAGAGTGTTTCAGTATCCTCCTTCTGTTTCTCTACTTTATCTGTGCCCCATTTTTAGTCAACCAATGGCAACAAGAATAAATTTTCTTTCTTTTTTTTAAAAAATTATACTTTAAATTCTGGGGTACATGTGCAGAACATACAGGATTGCTACATAGGTATACACATGCTATGATTTGCTGCATCCACCCCCCCATCACCTACATTAGGTATTTCTCCTAATGTTATCCCTCCCCAATCCCCCTACCTCCTGCTATTCCTCCCCTAAACCCCCGCCCCCAACAGGCCCCAGTGTGTGATGTTCCCCTCCCTGTGTCCATGTGTTCTCATTGTTCAACACCCATTTATGAATGAGAACACCTGGTAATTTGGTTTTCTGTTCTTGTGTCAGTTTGCTGAGAATGATGGCTTCCAGCATCATCTATGTTCCTGCAAAGGACATGGACTCATCCTTTTTTGTGGCTGCATAGTATTCCATGGTGTATTTGTGCCACATTTTCTTTATCCAGTCTATCATTGATGGACATTTGGGTTTGTTCCTAGTCTTTGCTATTGTAAACAGTGCTGCAATGAACATATATGCGAGTGTGTCTTTATAATAGAATGATTTATAATCCTTTGGGTGTATACCCAGTAATGAGATTGCTGGGTCAAATGGTTTTTGTATTTCCAGATCCTCAAGGAATAGCCACACTGTCTTCCACAATGGTTGAACTACTTTAAGCTCCCACCAACAGTGGAAAAGCATTTCTATTTCTCCGCATACTCTCCAGCATCTGTTGTCTCCAGATTTTTTAATGATCACCATTCTAACTGGCATGAGATGGTATCTCAATGTGATTTTGATTTGCATTTCTCTAATGGCCACTGATGATGAGCATTTTTTCAAATGTTTGTTGGCTGTGTAAACGTCTTCTTTTGCAAAGTGCCTGTTCATATCCTCCACCCACTTTTTCATGGAGTCGTTTGTTTGTTTGTTCGTTTTTTGTATATTTGTTTTAGTTCTTTGACAATGTATCTCTTAAAAAATGTGTTAATTTATGGAGCACATCCTCTCAAAAGCCTGCAATGAGTCCCCAAATTCTTTAAAGTAAAAATCAAAGTCCTTTCAATAGCCGAGTGGCTCATAGCTTGTGGACTCCAGTGACTTCTCTGATCTCACCATTATTATCCTCCCCTTTTCTCTCACCATTTCTACCACTCTTCTCTGTGATATTCCTCAAAAAGCAAACCACATTTCTACCTACTTGTCTTCGTACTACTGTTCCTTAGGGGAGGGACATTAATGTTTTTGCTTGTTGAATCCATAGAAATGTATGGATATTATATTATGAAAGTGCCATGGTTGTAGGCAGTGGCCCTGCTCCCTTTCCCTCAGAATTTGCTCTCCCTTTCTGCTCTGTGTTTCTTAACAAAGCCTCTTATCCTCAACTTTTCTATGTAATGCCTATTTTTGGGAGTTATTTTAGGGTTCCATAAGTAGAATATAAATTCTATAAGAAGGGGGAATTTTGTTTTAATTGTTTTATCATTGCTGTATTTTCAGGACAGAATTTATGGCAAATAATAAATGTTTAATAAATATTTCTGAGTTAATAAACAAAAGATTTAGTAAATAAAAATGACATTTTCAAAGCTATCTTTACAGTATGTTTTACTCTTTCTAAGTTTACAGTAAGAAGATAGGAAACCTAATGCCCGATAGATTTTGTTCTTTGTTGGAAACATGATCATTATGAAGTTAGTTTAAAAGATTTTTAGTTACTTACTCTCAGTAAATAATTATTAAATTTGATGAATTATTTCAACATTTTGAAAATCAATTTTAAAGTAATTATTCTTTATTGTTATTTTTACTTACTATCTCAATCTAATCCATATTCTACTCAGAAATTTCTATGAACAATCTCTTTTGTATACTCTAATTGTATTGTAACTAGTGTTTATTTGTGTCGTATTAGTTTTTCTGCATCGATGATGTCTTTTTTGAATTCTTGGATCCATAAGAACCTGGCACAGTCATATGAGTCTGATTTTAATCTTTTCTTCAACTATTTCACACATCACCATGGGGCAGGCTGAATTCAGTAGAGAGCATTTTCAAGTGTTTTTCTTGGAAATTCTATAAAGACAAAGCTCCATGGCAATTCTGAACCTAACTCCCACAGAGCCTGAAGTCAGAACACGCACTCAAATGTCCATGAGTCTCAAAGGTACTATAGCCCCAGAAAGTCTGATAAATGGGTATTTAGGGTGACAGAAAAGCTGTATTTAAATTGCCTTATTCCGAGATTTTCTCTACCCATGAGAATTTTCTGACACAAAACTTCGAATAATAATAATAATCGAATAATTTCTTTTCATTTCTTTTATCGAATCTCCCCAAATTTGAAATAAATATGATATAGAGTGATATTAATAAACCAGAAATGAACTCCAAATTTTCTGAATAATTGACATTTTCAGATGCATCCTTTATTTTATACATTTCACTATTCATAATTCTCATTTTTATCAGCTGTGTAATCAATAGAAATGTCAAATTCCTTTCTTTCTTGCCAAATCATTAATGTATCCAAATAATAAAGCAATTTCGTGTTCTGTTGCATTGAGTGTCTTGACGAACAAATTTACCTTTCCTCCTGTTTGCGTTTAAAAAATGTATAGCAATAATAATAGCTGTGATGACAATGTGGTGTATGATGATACCTTGGTTACTGTAATTAGTACTCCATACTTACATCACATGATGCTTTCAGACCTAAACCTCATTGTCTTTTCTAGCACTTGTATTTATGATTTTGTACCACACATTTATTATTCTGCATGATTTTATAATTGCTATGTTAATTTAATAGTACTTCCCGATAGGTAGAGAAGGAGAATGTCAAAACTGGCCAGGAATTTAACAAGCAACAGATGTAAGAAATCTCCAAAAAGGAGAAGACGGAGATATTGTATGGAAAATAATTTGCATCTCTTTAAATCAGCATAGCTGAATAACGAAAAACAATATTTTACAATGCATATAACTGATGGATACTATATTTAGGGTAATGGCCACTGAAAGGATAAACAATAATTAATGATAATTTTGAAGAGGTTTGAGATAACACTAAAAAGTGAAATAATAATGGGTACTTTCTTCCCATTCATTATTCTTACTATATTATTGGAAAAAATCTGAGATCTCAAATTTTCTGTTTGACTATATGCAATGATGTATGCAATGCAATACCATATGCAGTGGTATTCGGAAAGTATGCTTTAAGATAATCAAAGGAGTTAATTTTATTTAAAAGGAACCATATTTTTAACATGAAGACAATTTAAAATGTCTTTTAATTCAGAGCTGTTCTATCAGGATAATATCTCATTTGAGGTGGAGGGTTGAAATAATGTGAGCTCTTTTCAATTTACCATTTTGAGTTTTCTTCCCATTAATTTTTAAATTGCTTGACTGCCATTCAAACCAGCAAAGAAATTGACTAAGATCATTCATATTTTTATCCTAGTTTCTCTGTATTTCTAGTTATTTGTAACTTCTGGTAATAATGATTGTTGCTGCTTCTTTGTTTTATTTTATTTTTTTTAAATCTCAGCCCTGCAAAATTTTCTTTGCTAGCCTATTCAAAAGCATAATAACCTACCAGAATAATTTCTACTCTATCATTAATATTAAGGAATTATAAGCAGATAAAATGCTTCATAAAATAATGACACAGACTTTGCCTTTAGAAATAGCAGCAAACTAATTTAGTTAAAATAAAAGTATCACTTGCATTAAGTACAGAACAACTGGTATAAATATTTCTAGCATTATACATGGTGATTTCACCTACTGACCTCTTCCTTTATAGCATTTTTTATCTAATTTTCCAGGATTCTATGAATTTTTTTTTTGTTGTCATGGTAGATTATTTTCTCTTTTTTCAAGTTTTATTCTAAGTTCAGGGGTACAAGTACAGTTTTGCTACATAGGTAAACTTGTGTCATGAAGGTTTTTCATAAAAATCATTTCATCGCCCAGGTATTAAGCCTCATACTGATGAGTTATTAGATCTAATCTTCTCCCCCATTCAACCCTCCACCCTCCAATAAGCCCCAATGTGTGTTGTTTCCCTCTGTATGTCCATGTATTCTCATCATTTAGCTCTCACTTATAAGTGAGAATATGCGGTATTTGGTTTTCTGTTCCTTTGTTAGTTTGCTAAAGATAATGGCCTCCAGTTCCATCCATGGACCTACCAAGAAAATGATTTCATTCTGTTTCCTGGCTGCAAAGTATTCCATGGTGTACATGTACTACATGTTCTTTATCCAGTCCATCATTGATGGTCACTTAAGTCCATTTCATGTCTTTGCTATTGTGAATAGTGCTGCAATGAACATACACGTGCATGTGTCTTTATAACAGAATGGTTTATATTCCTTGGGTTATGTACCCAGTAATGAGATTTCTGGGTCAAATGGTATTTCTGCCTTTAGGTCCTTGAGGAATTGCCACACTGTCTTCCACAGTAGCCGAATGAGTTTACACTCCCAACAACAGTGTGTGTTACTTTTTCTTCACAACATCACCAGTACCTGCTGATTTTGGATTTTAGTAATAGCCATTCTGACTGGAGTGAGATGGTATCTTATTGTGATTTTGATTTGCATTTGTCTAATGATTAGTGATGTTGAGCTTTTTTTCATATGAGTGTTGGCTGCATGTATGCCTTATTTTGAAAAGTGCATATTTCTTTCCATTGCCTGCTTTTTAAATGGGGTTGTTTATTTTTATCTTGTAAATTTATTTAAGTTCCTTATAGATGCTGTTTATTAGATGTTTCTTAGATGCAAGGTTTGAAAAATTTTCTACCATTCTGTAGGTTGTCTGTTTCTCTGTTAATAGTTTCTTTTGCTGTGCAGAAGCTTAGTTTAATTAGATCTCATTTGTCAATTTTTGATTTTGTTGCAATTACTTTTGGCATCTTTGTCATAAAATCTTTGCCTTGCCTAAGTTTTCTTCCAGGATTTTTAGAGTTTTGGGTTTGATATAACTCTTTGCTAGATAGTATCCCTTTGATACTTATAAGCAGTAAGAGGATTTTCTTTGAAAGCCTTGTCAGATTGGTGAATGATTTTGTTTTCCATTGATAAAATGAATTGCTTATGGTAGTCTGTGTAATCTGAATGCTTCCTAGTATTTTCTGCATTTTAGAGGTTTTTGAACATGAAGCAGGATCTGAATAACATTCATTGTTAAGCAGGGACAATCACACATATGTACACAGTTATGCACACATACATATACATATTCAAACACACATATTCACACATCCATGCATTCACGCCTGTGTTTTACAGTAAAATCATTGTTTAAATGATCCAGTAAGACTAGATAGTAGTTGATTTTCCTATGAAGATAAGCACAAGCTACCATTTCCAGTGGGTGAAGGAAAACAAGTTTTTTGAGCTTTATGGCAATGAAAATCCCCCAAATATAGTACTAATTCTTATTACCTTTACCAAGGGGATAATCACCCAGGTGCAGTTCTTAAAGAAGAGCCAAGGCAGGGCTTATAACAGTGTTTAGTTTAAAGGTAATATCTAGCCTATTTGGCATAAAAGCTAAGCTTTAATTATCTTTGTATCTCTTCCTTTATGATCTTACCATGTTTTGCAGTCATCCTGTAGAAAAACATTTAATTCTTAGAGGACACAAAGCGCTCTCCAAACTGCCTTAGCTAATGACATTCCTTGTATCTGTAAAATCTATCTCTCCTTTCACTTACTCATTTTCAAAGCCAAGATCTTGAATTTCACTAACCAGCATTGCCTCAGACAAAATTAAATGGTGTCTATCTAATATTTGGTTATCCCTCAGCACTCATCACAGTGCCATGTTTTTGTCGATGTGTCTGTTTTTTTTTCCCCCTAAAACACTGTTTGGGAACCTGAAGGAAAGGATGGATAAAAACATACTGACTGCTCACATTTTGTTGAATTATTGGCAAGGAAAGAGGATGTGAGCCAGACACTGCATGAAATACATGGGATCACATTTTCTAGAGGAGTAAAAAAGGCTCACATATTTAGAGTCCAATTAGTGGCATTTAATTGCGGGGTATGAAATGAGTCAACAAGAACAGCTGAAAAAAAAAAAAACCAGTACATTGAAAAAATTTCACAGCTAATCCAATAAAACTCCATGCTACTGATTAATTAAATTTGATAGGACTCATTGATTTCTCCCCCTTGGAAATCCAAATTGGTCCAAATATCTGGGATTGAGAAAAATATTAATCATAATATGCATGTTTGCAAAGAAGAATGCCTACAAATAGCTCCAAGTTGGATTAGAAAATGTGGTAACAGATAGCTTGTAATTATGAAAAGTATAGAAATTATGAGAAGGCTGACTTTATTGAAAATGAGCATATTAAAATACTTATTATACAATAAAATTACTTTATTTGTAGGTATCTAATTTCTAAAATGCAGCCAATTGAAAAATAATATTTAGGACACTGTTGTTGTCCATGTGTCCACTTAAATATGGGGTATTTTCATTGTGATAATGTAATTTTTTGACAATTAAATGATGTATTTTACCATACAAAGATTTATTCTTATTCCATGAGAAAGAATAAATTAGCAGATGATTCTCAAAGCTGATTTGAAACAAATTAACCAAACTTTTCAAACTGGCTATTTGGATATTCTATTTTATGATGGTAGAACTTCCCCTACAGTTTTCTTAGAGAGAGAGAGAGTGTGTGTGTGTGTGTGTGTATTCTCTCTTTTTCAAATAAAATGAAGCCTTGAGATGAGTTATATGTTCTACTTTACTCTTCATTGATGTTTTTGCAGATTTTGCCTCATTCTTTCAAACAAATAGACTAAATCACTACTAAGAAATCGACCAATCTACCAACAAAGAACAATGAACAACAGAATACTTGACATAACATTAGTCCCCTTCTTGCCATTATGATACTATTTTTCTTGGCATGACTTCTCATACTTCAAAGTAGTTAGCACACAGTTTACCATCTTTTTCTTCACTCTTACTGCTGATGTAATTCTTAGGCATTTCTGCATTGACATAAATTCAACTTTACCTTTTCTTTCCTCACCCTCATGGATGCAACCTAGGCTTCATTATTGCCAGTCTCTATAATGAGTCTCTAAACTCATTACAAACCACATTTTGTAAATCTAGTTTTTGACTTCACTTTCTCTAACATTACAGTTGAAAACTGATATTAGCTCACCATGAACACCAATATATTAAAACTATATTTTTTGCACCATCCAAATTCATTTCACGTTCTTATTTCTCTCCTTGTCCAGTATAGGTTACTGACCCATCATTATAACAATTAATATGTGAGTATAATTATACTTCTTTTACTTCATCAGAATAAGGGTAGGGGATTATTCCTTTTAAACTTAACTTTTTACTTCCTGCAGCACATAGAATTCTAAGACAGCAAATGCTGTTTATCCT
This sequence comes from Sapajus apella, assembly GCF_009761245.1. Taxonomy (NCBI): domain Eukaryota; kingdom Metazoa; phylum Chordata; class Mammalia; order Primates; family Cebidae; genus Sapajus; species Sapajus apella. Next base: position 35,113,829 of record NW_022436949.1, read on the forward strand.
TGTACAATTTCCTTCCCTTGAATGGAATCAGTGCCTGTGAGTATTGTTATATCATTTTCATGATCAAGTCATAATCTAGTAAAATAGATTTTGCACATGTAATTATTATTCCTAAGCAGTTGACTTTGATTTATTCCACATGTAAAGTATTCCAAGTGGACTTGACTTAATCATATTAGCCACTAAGAGAGACAAGAAGCAAAAGCAAATTCTCCTCTGCTGGTCTTGAAGGTGGAAGCTGCCATTGTGGGAGAGAAGGGGTCCATGTCGTGAGGACATGAGTGTGGTCTCTAGGAACTTATACAAGTTATCAGCTGACATCTAAAAAGGAAATATGGAATTCTTGCATGCAGGTAGAAGGAATTGAATTCTGCCATTAACCTGAATGAACTTGGAAGAAGATCTAGAGCTCTAGATGAAAGCAGAGCTGAATGAACACATCAATGTCAGTATTGCAGACTCTGAACAGAGAATCCAGTCGTGCCATGCCCTTACTGCTAACCTGCAGATAATGGAAGATTTTACATGCTGCTTCTTAAAGCAACTACTTTTGTGGTAATTTGTTGTGCAGCAGTAAAAAACTATTACACTTAACTCTGTGTCAACAATTAAAAAACCACATGAGGTTAGAAAATACACATGTACTTGCACTTACACAAGTCATGTGAGTCTTCTTAAATATACAGGTAACTTCAAATGGGCTTTAGAACTGCAAGTAATCCTATCACATTTTCCCACTCAATTTACTTTCCCACCTCCAAAAAAATACGCATTTCTTGATTTTTTTCTATCTTGATACCTCTATGACATTTCCTTCTAAATTTTCCTTAAGCATAACTGATTATATATTTTTACTTTATTAACTAAATAAAAATAAACACAAGAGGACTTACTGAATCTTTTATCAATTATCTACAAATTATCTCTACATATTGTCAAGCTTTTCTATTACAGAAATGAACTATTGTTTGTTTTGACTAAGGCAATCATGTTACTTTGGCAGTGAGTTTCTCTCTTTTTAACTTTTTATAGCTTTATTTATTGTATTTAAACCTAATTTTAATATCATGAAATATCCCTTCTATACAGAAATGTGTTCATCATTACAATCATTTTACTAAATGGACTTAGTTTAGAAAATATCTTCTTTCTTCAACTGTCTTCTAACGTACACACACAAATCTTCTTTTTTTCCTCCTTGACACTACCTTGAGTAAAAATTTCTTTAGTTTTGGGGCGGAGAGAAATTCGAACTGTGAGTTCCAGGCTTTTAATGACATAATAAAATGTTAATGCAAATATGATTCACTGGGGAGAAACATGAAGCTCATCTCAGGAAGGAGACTATCCTCTAGCAGCCTCTGAATCTGCCTGGTTATGCAAATACATGAGAGGACTCGTCACGGCTTCTTTTGCCCTGTAATCTGTATTGACATACATTTGACTTCTCTGGGTTATGTGATTCATACTCTAGGATTTTGAAGACCATACTTAGGAGCAGAGTTTGAGAAATGGTCTTGTTCCCAAATACTAGTTTCAGTGGGAACAGTCATTTCCGTCCTGGTACTGTTGAGTCAGGGTAAATTGGACACCCACACTCTGCTGTGCGAGGTGAAGAGTGAAACTTCTTGGGAGAAGGTGGTCTGTTTCAAGTCCCCATAGAAGTGGCTAAAGGAAATAGTGTCTGACTCTTTGCCTGGAGAAATGTGAAAGCAGAAATGGACCTGGGTTGTTCTTGATTACTGTTAAAGGAAAGATTGTTCCAATGAAAGCATCTTTCTTTCTTTCTCTTTCCTTATTTTTCTAAAAGAATTTACTTTATTTAAATAAACATTATATATTTAGAACAAACTGTCTATTATATCAAATGCAGTGGGAAATCAAAATTAGTAAGACTTTTTATTGTATATTGGCAGAATAAACCTGTATATATGTATGGGGTACAAAGCAATGTTATGGTTTTTTAAGGCCATGTGGAAACATTAAGTTAATTAACATGTCTGTTATCTCAAATATTTAACATTTTTTATTACAGCCTTAGAAATGTACTATCTTAGTAATGCTAAAATGTACAGAATTATTAGCTGTGTTTACTATGCTGTGCCATTGATCATAAAAGCCTCACATGTATTTCCTCTCTCTAACTGAAGCTTTGTATCCTTTGATTATTATCTTCTCATTCCCTACTCCGCAGTTCTCACATACACACATACCTGAATGCAGGTAACAACCATTCCGCTCTCTGCTTCTGAGAGCTCAACTGTTTTAGATTTCACATGTAGGCAGAGCATATGGCATTTGTCTTTGTGCATTTGGCTTATTTCACTTAGTATATTGTTCTCCAGTTCCTTCTATGTTGCCACAAATGACAGAATTTCTTTCTTTATTAAGACTGAATAGTATTCCATTGTGTATGCACCACATTCTCCTTACCCATTCATCCCTTGATTGATGCTTAGGGTTGATTCCATAATGCAGCTATTGTGAATAGTGCTGCAATAAACATGAGAGTACAGATATCTCTTCAACATACTTGAATAAGTCTGTTTTCACGCTGCTAATAAAGACATACCTGAAACTAAGTAATTTATAAGGGAAAGAAGTTTAATTGACTCAGTTTCACATGGCTGGGGAGGCCTCACAATCATGGTGGAAAATGAAAGAAATGTAAAGAAATGTCTTACATGGCAGCAGGCAAAAGAGCGTGTGCAGGGGAGCTCCCATTTAGAAAACCATCAGATCTCGTGAGACTTATTCACTATCACAAGAACAGCACAGGAAAGACTCACCCCCATGATTAAATTACCTCCTACCAGATGCCTCCCACAACATGTGGGGATTATGGAAGCTACAATTCAAGATGAGATTTGGGTGGCGACACAGCCAAACCATATCAATACTGATTTCAAATCAAGACTCAGAAGTGGGAATGCTGGATCATATGCTAAATCTATTTTTAGTTTTTTTAAAACTTCTCTACTATTTGTCATAATGGCTATGCTAATTTACATTCTCACTAGAAGAGTTCTCTTTTCTTCCCATTTCTGCCAATACTTTTTATTTTTTGTATTTTTGATCAAGGCCATCCTAAAATTCAGTAAAGTTGATGTCTTCTTATAATTTTAATTTGAACCTTTCAAATAATTTGTAGTGTTGGCCATTTTTTTGGCATGTGTGTTAGCCATTTGTAGATCTTCATTTGAGAAATGTCTATTCAAGTCTTTTGTTCATTACTCCCTTGAATTATTAATTCTGTGTTCTATAGAGTTGTTAAAGTTCTTTATATTTTTGGCTATTCAACTCTTATCAGTTGTAATAAGACCTTCCCTCCCCCCGCCCGTTATCAAAGAGTACAGTTTGGCAAGGAGTTTAAAAGTATGCAATCAAATTTATTAAATAAGGCCAGTTGTGGTGGCTCATGCCTGTAAGCCCAGCACTTTGGGAGGCCAAGGTGGGCTGATCACCTGAGGTCAGGAATTCAACACAAGGTTGACCAATATGGCAAAAACCCAGCTCTACTAAAAATACAAAAATTAGTGGGTATGGTGGCACACACCTTTAATCCTGGCTACATGGGAGGCAGAGGTTGTAGTGAGCTGAGATTGTACCACTGCACTCCAGCCTGGGTGACAGAGTTAGACTTCATTTCGAAGGAAAAATTATAAATTTTACAAAATAATATGACACATGCACTAATCTAAGTATATAGACAAAAGCTCATGAAAAAATATTCCAGGAACTCCAAAATTTTTCTATATCTAGAGGAAGAAATGAGGCTGAAAAGTGATACAGATGCTAACAAACGAAGGATCCCCTATGCTGTGCCCTCTGCCAGAGTGCGTATGGTCACCAGCTTTATATTATTTGACTAATACAATTTATTTTTTACAAATATAAACCTGTAAAGTATTTAATATTTGCTTTATATTTTGAATTCATATAGTTAAAATTTTATTTTAATCATTAAAATATTTTAGCCTGTTATATTTTTACATTTTTTCTTTCTCTACTCTTATTTTAATCCCCTCATATCTTTGTACATGCCAAACACAAGACGCATAGTGTGACAAGAAAGAGGCTCCGTGTTTCATGTCTTCCTCTCATAACTCTTCACAGAAGGAGATGAACACGAAACCTATTTATCTTGGTGTTTGCATTGAGTAAAGGGGAGAGATAAATCCACTGAAAATTCATGAAGTCAACTCAACCCCTATGTGTGCTTGGGGCCCAAGTATACGCTACATTTGTGAACAGAAAACAGCAAAAACAAATCTCTAGCTAAAACTCTAGTTTGAAATGTCTCTATATTGATAATGCTTCTAGGGCTTGGGGCAGAAACAAATTTAAATCACCCTTGATACAAAGTCACCTTCAACCAAAGCTTCAAAATTCCATAGTTCCTGATCAAAATAAAATGCAAGGGAAAATAAAACCCCATACACAAAAGCCAGCACAACAGGCTATGGAGTCAGAGTCACAGAATCTTCAGATATGAATGCTATCAGATAAACATCTTTTGGATGAAGTTAGAATGTGTGATTTTTCTCCTGAACAAATTAGATGATGTAAAATAAAAAAAACATGCAAAAATGATCTTGAATCTACCCACTTAGTAGGGCTAACTGCCAGACCACAGTAATAACATGTTGGTGATGAGGAGAATTTCTCTACGAGACTTCCATAAATCTGGAAATAGTACAGTAAAGTCATATCCTGGAGTGGGAGACGGGGAGAGTGTGAAATCCTGAGGAATTTAAAAATGCATCTCAAAGAAAAATAAGAGAATGTAAATGTGCAAATAAATCTTTTTTTAAGGTTATTTGCAAGCAAAGAAAAAATAAACAAAACTAAGTAAAATCTTTTATTTTTATTTAATTTAATTATTCTACTACCATCCATTGTCCTGGAAAATCCTCAAGAAGCAGAACAACAATTATGAAGGAAGATGAGGCAATGAAACATGAGAACATACCTCCTTTACCTCCACCTGTTTTTATCTTCTAGACATAAACTTTGGGACATGCCTGACCTAGAAAAAAATTCAAGGGATTAAAGATTTTGTATAGAATGGTCATGTTCATACGTGTTCATAGTTAGCTGTGACCAGAAAACAATAGAAATTCGTCTTATAATAATTAAAGCAACAACGTTAATGTTTCATAATGTCTTGACCTTCTTTCTTTAGAACATGTAGATATTATTTTTTGTTTTTACCTTTTGCACATATGTCCAAGTTCCAAGGAAAAATAATAAAGTAATAAATAATATTCTATTGCACAATTACACAGTGATATGTTTCATTTTTAAATAAACTTAATCTGGTCTTCACACCTTTCTCAAGTTATCAGATTTGTAAGCTCCTTTTTACGGAAAATATCAGCAATGTGCTTATGCTTGTGTTTTGGACTTCCTCAGCCCACTTCTCACTTGTATCCAACCCAATCAGGTTTTTATGTCACCAATACTCCTGTTGCCAAAACCACCCTGTTCAATAGGCAGTATTAAGTTCTTACATTGTTTGTTCTATCAGCATGTTTGGACAACGTACTCTGTTTTAATTTTTGCTTTTAGTTTTCCAGGACACAGCCTTTCTGTTCTCTTCCAATATTACTGTGTGTTTCTTTTAAAATACTTTTTGCTTAATTTTTAATTCTTATAGACTTCTAATGTTGTGATGACCTGATTCATCCTGTTATCTTTTCTACTTGCACACATACTGCCATCGCTTATAGTTGTATTAGTTAAGCACCATTTAGTGATAACTTAAATTTCTGTCTCTAAACCTGTAATATTCCTTGGATGCCAGAGTCATATATTTAGCGGAATACTAAATAAAGCCACTTAGGTAACTGATAGGCATCTCAGAATAAATTGGTATGGGGCAGATAGACTCTAACATTTCCCCCAATTATCCCAATTTCCTGGTATGCACACATTTTTACAACATCCTCTGCTTGAATGTGGTATCTGTGACTTACTTCCAACAAAGAAAATAAAGCAAAAATGATGTAATGTCAATTTGGGATGATATTACGTAAGATTGTAACTTTCATCTTGCTGGCAAGTTACCTCTATTTTATCCCTCCCTTATTGGCTTCCGTAAGGCAGTTGGCCATATGGAGAGGCCCACATAACAAAACACTGATGGCCTCCTGTTGACAACCAGCAAAAAAAACAACTGAGGAACTCTACTGACTCAGTTTATACCCCAGAAAGAATGAATTCTGCCAATAAACTTGGAAGTAACTTACTTGTTTTTTACTTTATAGGATCATAGGTGGAAGTACAAGCCTTGTCTCAGATAAGACTGTGGACTTTGGACTTTTGAGTTAATGCTGGAAGGAGTTAAGACTTTTGGGACTGTTGGGAAGGCATGATTGTATTTCGAAATGTGATAAGGACATGAGATTTGGGAGGAATCAGGGGCAGAATAATACGGTTTAGATATGTGTTCCCACCCAAATCTCCTGTTGAATTGTAATCCCTAATATTGAAGCTGGGGGCCTGGTGGGAGGTGGTTGAATCATGTGGGTAGTGTCTCATGAATGGTTTAGCAGTGCCACTGGGTGCTGTTCTTGTGCTAGTGCCTGAGTGTCATGTGATCTAGTTGTTTAAAAGTGTGTGGTACTCCTCCCTCTTTCTCCTGCTCCTGCTCCTGCCGTATGAGATATTTCACTCCCCTTTATCTTCTGTCATGATTGTAAATTCCCTGAGACTTCCCCAGAAGCTGAGACTCCCATGCTTCCTGTATGGTCTGCAGAACCACGAGCCAATTAAACCTCTTTTCTTTATAAATTACCCAGTCTCAGGTATTTCTTTATAGCAATGTGAGAACAGACTAACACATATATATTTTGGTACAAGGAGTAGGAGGCCACTCAAATAAATATCTAAAAATGTAGGGCTTTGTTTTAGAACTGAGCAGTGAACAGAGTGATTGCATCACAACATTGTAACTTTCATTTTACTTGCAGAATTTGTCTTTCGTTTTTTTCCCTTGTAAGCTTTGATGAACTAAGCCACCATATGCAGAGATACACAATGCAAGCAATTAAGGGAGGCATCTTGCTGAAAGACAGCAAAGAGCTAAGGTCCTCAGACTGACAGCCTAAAAGTAACTGAATCACACCAATATCAATGTGAAATAGGAAGCAGATTCTTCCCAGTTGAACCTGAAATCAAATCTGAGTCCTGGACAGCATAGCAACTGAAGCCCTGTAAGGACCCCAAAGTTAAGCTCTGCCTGGTTTTCTGTTCCACAGAAACTTTGAGATAATAAATGTATGTTGTTTTAAGAAATTTTGTTTATAATGATATGTTTCACAACAATAATAACTAGTACAAAATATGAAAGAGACTATTTGAATTTTTTGGGGGGAGGAATATGTTTATATTGTATGGATGAAGTTCCTATTCTTGCCTATAGGTATTATTATGTGAAAGAAGTTGAAGTCATTTTGATGTATAATTTTACATATAAAATAATATTGAAAACTATTTTTTACCTAAAACTATATATTTAGTTTGATATATAAGTCTTAGCAATTATGCATAAAAGAATGGAATAAAAGAAAATAAAAACATGGCAGTATTTGTGCATAGAATTCTTATTTTATACTTTTCTTCAAAAATATTAGCTCTAAAGTCAATCCCAAGACTATTAGAAATGTAAAAATATAACTTTTCTGTAATTATAACTTCAAACTGATAAATGAATATCCATACAGATACAATACATTTCAGAGTTATCAGAAATGATCAATAAATTATGTATGTGTATAATTATGTGTATATTCTTTTTTCTTTTGAAAATGGTACTAATACAACTGCTACACAATTATATTACTGATCTTTTCACTAATTCCTATCATATTTGCCTTAGTCTTGCATTTAATATGCTCTCAGATTATCAGTGTTATTATTTAATTTTGCTACTACCATCTAATAAAAGTTACCAAGGAATAAAATACAAAAACTTGCTTCAGGAATAATTAAGACATATTCAACATGGATCATTTAATAAGATATATTTTAAATAATAAACATGGTATGTCGTTTTAAGAATGTTGATGGAAAATACATGTTTAACTCCCCCAAATCTTTGTGAATAATAATAACTCTGAAAAATCTATAATAATATGGAGAAGGAGTGCATGACTGTGTGTTGTGAGAGTAATGGCAAGGGAAGTATAAATATTTATATATTTTGGAGAATTTCTCAAAGCACAAAACACACTGGTTCACATCAGAAGCCACAGCCTGAAACAAATTCCAGAGGAGGCAGAAGCCAAGATGACTGTCCCTGTGCAAGAAGAGGTAGAGACGGAGAGTTGCTTATGCAAGGAAAAATATCATGATAGGTAGTTCACAGGCTGTCTAATGAGGAAAAACAGTCCTGCTATTTTATTTCCATCTGAATATCCTATTATCATCACAGATAATTTTTCTATTCAGGTCAAAACACAAAGGAATATCTGAAAAATTTTAAAAGCTACCCTAGGCGATATGGAGTCCTTTACGTAGGCGATCATTTTTTGTTAGAAAGATCTCTTCAATTTGCCTCAGGAGTGGGAGAAAAAAAGCAGTCTACCGTGGGCTCCATGCAAATTAAAGTAAATCCAAATGCTGGCTTCCTCTACATGCACAAAATTCTTGGTGAGAAATGTCATCGGAAAACAGATTTGTTCAGAGATATGTGTGTTTAGACATAGACAATAAAATAAAAACCCCAAGCAGCCTTTCACATGAATGAGCCTTCTCTTTTCTTCATATATGTCAGGGTTGACCGTAATAACCAAGCAAGTCAGAAGGAAGCGTTCCACTCTCCGAGTTCCAAATTAAGAGTCCTTTATTAATTAGCTGGCGACAGAGAGTCAGCTCATGCTCAAAATCTTTTGGCTCTGAGGAAGGGGCTTGATTTCCCTTTACACCTTGATTTAGGTTGGGGAGGGGGAGCCTAGCTGAAGAGGAATTTTACAGAAGCAGAACAGGCAAGTTAGCTAGTAACCAGGTGGGGAGGAGGTTCCCAGGATGCTAAGGATATTTCCAAATAATCATGAAGGGGGTTTCAAAGAGAGTAATACACAATAGCAGGTGTGCTGGCCAAGTAGGATGACGTTACATTGGTTATAGAAGCACAGCCTCAGTGTGGCCCAGTTACGTACCCAAAGAGGCTGTGGTAGGGAGGGGGAAGCTAGATTAGAGTTTACAGCTAAGATGGAGTCAGTGATGCTAGCCCAGGGTAGGTTATTACAGACAAGTTGGATCCCACAAGACAAATCCAGCCCAACACCAGTTTCTGTGTAGCTGATAAGCTAAGAATACATTTGCAGTTTTAAATAGTTGAAAAAACTTTGAAATACTATTTCACAACATAAAAAGATATGAAATTCAAAATTCAATGTTCATACACAGAGTTTTTAATTTTTGTTTTGGGAACATAGATATATTCCCTTGTTTACAACTATGGTTAATGTCATGTTGCAATGACAGTGATGGGAGGTGAGTATTTGATATAGAGGGAGTATAATTTGCAAACAGAAATGATATAGATATAGATGTAGATATAGGCAGACAGACTGATAGGCAGCTAGCTCTATAGCTATATTGAATCTGTTTATCTATCATCTATCTATCTATCTATCTATCTATCTATCTATCTATCTATCTATCTATCATTTATCTATAATGACTGGTGTCCCAGCATCTCAGGTGCCAAGGAAGGAATTTAAACCTGGGAACGCTATCCCATGGCAGGCTGCACTCACAGATACCTACATTCACTCATATTGGAACAATTTACACATGCCAATTAACCAAGTATCCAGTTTTGTGATATGAGAGGAAACTGGAGTACCTGGGGAAGACTCACACAGACATGGGAGAAGTAAGAACTCACATAGACAATAGCCACTCTATTGTGTAGAGAGTTCTTATTTTATACAGTTTTCTTCTTAAGGAACTTATTGTTCCTTGCTTCATGACTTGAAATGCTCTTTTCTGTATTTCCTGTACTGCAACAAAATATCGTCTTTATTATTTAAAATGTATGATATGTTCAATACCGAACGTGTCTTATGCATGTTTGGTATTGATCAGATGACATATATGACCAAGGAGAATGTAGGAGAGGCAAGTATTTGAATTCACTTTAATGTGCATGGTTCCCATGGTAGACATTTTTTATTCCATTTCTGAGGCAAATTAAAGATATCTTTCCAATCATAAATAATCACCTATTATTAGATACAGAACTCCATAACTTCTGAAGTAGCTTTTGTAATTTTTCAGAAAACTGCTTTGTTTTTGTTCTGAATACAAAATTATATGTGCTGAGAAAAGAAGATTGAGATGATTGAGATTAAAATTAAAAGCAGATTGAAATCCTACTTTTTAAAAACAAAAAGCAAATTGACATGAAAATAAAACGTAGCCCAATAGGCTTACTAAAATTTTAGATATTATCTTGCTAAGTCCAGCAAAAATTGGGAACTAAGAGAAATAAACAACATTGCCGAGGACTTTGGCCATAAAATAATTGCAGAATTAAAAACAAACAAACAAAAAAACAGGATTTCTATTTCAATAAGTTTATAAAATGTAGGATTCAAAAATAAAACTTCAGTTTCAGCCTTGTATGAATTGAATAAGAGAATTTATCTCCATAAAACTACTTATACATTAAGGGGGAACATAAAATAATATGAAATAACCTCACCCATATTATTGGAAATTTAAGGGAAAACACTCTCCTTAACCTTGGCCAAAAATTAGAAGGGAAAAAAAGCAAAATCTCATTTTTGAAAAATTTTAATCATAGACCACTATTTACATGGATTTATGGTGGTCCAAAATTACTAAACTAAAAATGAGGAGAAGTTGATTCTTGAGAAAGACATTAGTTAATCATTATATGTAATGATGAGTTTTTTATGGAGGCCATTACATTGTGTCAAACTCAAATTAATATCACGAATACGTTTCCAATTACATTTAACAACTCAGAGTAAAAATTTATTAAGCATACAAGAAAATAAGCTGTCATGAATGAAAAACCAGCAGAATGAGAGCTGCTGGCCTTTATTTTATGTTTTCAAAGGGCAATTATTTACTTTGATTATTGGCCTTTGAAAATATAAAATGAAAAATAACTGTAATTACTATTTTCAAAAATACATGCTTTTAAACACAAAATAAAGAGAAAACATGTTGACTGATTAGTCAGGCTTGAAAAATAAACCATTAGAACTTTTAGAAATAAAATAATAAACAATTGAAATGGGAAATCAATACACAGGCTTCATGGTCATTTAACTATGGCTGATGAAAGGATTAATAAACTGGGAGATATATTTGAAGAAATGTTTACAAATGAAACATTGATATCAAAGAAATGGAAAATATGAAGCAGAAGCTAAAGATATGGAGGGTGCATAATAATGCACCCTCCATATCTTTAGCTAAATAATGTGCAATGTATGTCATATAAGCCTAACTGGAGTTCTCAGAAGAAAGAACATAACAAATGAACACAGTCTTAATTGACAAATTACCTTTGGAAACATTTTAAGAAATGGTGAGACAACAGTCAAAACATTCAAATTATCCAACAAATTAAGATATGTAAAAACAAAATCCAAGAGTTGATCTTAATGTCTTAATGTCTATGCTTATTAACATTAAGTTAATGTTAAGTGTTTTGGTATTTATATTTGTGTTATATACATATAGATGTTATATTTAATTTCTTTGTTCTTAGCATATTTAAGCTGTATTTCATCTGACATATTTACTTCATTAATGATGTATTTGTTTTCCATATTTATTTCATTTGTTTATAACTTACCTATTATTTATATTTATATTTTATTACAATATATTATATGACATAATATATAACAGTATTTATATTAATATAATTATACACATACATTGTTACCTATATTAATTTATTATTATGTACTATATAGTAATTTCCTTTAAATTCACTGCCTATATTTAATATCTGTATATATAATGTATATATTTAATATCTATGTTAATTTACATTAATTTGAGTGCAAACATTTGGCATTTGAAATACAACAGATATTTTTTCACTTTTAGCAACAAATCATGTTGATTCCTCATCTTTAGTATTCCCCTTCAGGTATGATACCAAAGCCAGAGGAGATGTCACCTTACAGACACTGGAGTTTGTAAGATAATCTAGGAGTCATGAAAATCTTAGATCAAATCCCAGTAGCACCTTTCCTATGTACACCTTCACTATGTACACCTTCTACTGGTTCTTCATTGATTAAATCCTTACTGATAAAGCCCCCACCAGTATAATATACCATCCTAGTTTACCACATTAATGATTTCAACAGTGTCATTTCTGTAAAATGCCACAGGTTGTTAGTAATGAGATCCTAATTCCCATGTCAATACCAGCATATCCAGTCACAAAATCCTATTGTAGAATGTTTCATTATACCATTCATAATGCACGTTTTCTGATAAACTTTCTTCAGAAATAGTCTTTAATAGAATAAATTGCTTATAGAAATTTTATTTATGAGTACTTTCAAGGAAAATCACTGCAAAGGAAAGAAGGAATCAAAATTGAGTGGGGTAAAAAAGTTTATATAGAATGAGATTGCAACACAGGTTGCAGTTCATCCCACAGGGAGTTCTGGAGCTCACGATTGGCGAAGAGTCTGAGATTTTATTGTATTTACAAGCTAACAAGTTACTCCCTTACAGTTTTGTTGAGGCTGGCGGTACATGAGACTGCTTGGTCAGAGAATAAGCATTTTACTATTCACAATGAACGTCATGAGCATTAGAATACTTGTGTCAGTTCTTCCCAAGTTCCATGGGGCAATGCATGGGAAGAAGATGGATGGCTACACATGAAGTAAGTTGTGTTATAGGCAAGGATCCCTGAACTTAAGTAAATAAAATCTTATATACTGGCAATAAACATGCCTGTACATTGCTGGGAGATACTATCTCTATCTTCCAAGACTTTAAACTTTCCCTTTTTTCACAGAGAATTGCCCTATCTCTATCTTTCAAGTTAGTTCCATGTGCACATACCTTTAGCTAGTTAATGCCTCTGTTTGCAAGATGTGCAAATGAGAGGGACAGCCATAAGGAATTATCTCACCACAAAGAGTTCTCATAGATGAGAAAAGGGGCAAAAAGGTCTGGCCTTTGAAACTTTTTAACAACTAATCATCAGATACACACTGCCCTTTCAGCTGATTGAAATTTCCAAGGGATATTTGGCTGTGAGTCATTGACAGCTAACAGTTCTCTTGGCTAGGAGAATAGTGATTTGGTCTGGGAGCTAGGAGTCTTGTGTATTATCCCACAGCATGGACTACATTATGAGAACATGTCATTCTACAAACCATTCTCATTTTCCCTTATCTTGTTAGTTCATTAACCAAGGGCCACACAGGTACCATCATGTATCATCTGATGTTCCCTGTTATCTTTTTAAATTTTATCCCTTATAGCTTCATTTTACCCTACTCACGGTTTGAATTCATGCCATTTAATTTGTAGATGGTTACTTATTCTTTTCTGGTTTGTCTTTTTATTTTGATAGTATGCAAGTTGCTAGAATAAACATTCTTTTCCTTTCTGCATCAAATAAACAGATGGCTGTTTCAAAACTGTGAAATATGAACATAATTAAATAAATTCAAAGACAATCATGCACATACTTTTATTTTGCAACATAACTTTATCTATGCCTACACATATATTTGATTTTCCAAATGATGTTATCAATCTATTTTCATTTTTCAAATAGCTTAATCTAAACCAGACAATGAAATTTAATACATTACAGAAATGTCTCATTCTGGTTGAGAAAAAAAATTACTGAAGACTCAAGTGTTTCTTAAAAACTTGGGGAAATTTCAGTTTCCATGATTTTCACCAGTACTATAGAACAGAGCTTCACATTTATGATTTCCTATTGATATTAAATCAATATCAATTGAATATCAAATAAGTACCCACATATCAAAAAAGAATATTTTTTTTAATCTGGCCAGAAAGTGTGTGTTTTTTCAAAAGTTCTTCAAGTAATTAGTCAAGGCTTGGAAATATCAGATTATATCAATCAATCAAACTCTTACATTACATGAGCTATCATAATACATAGGAGAATTTTAAGTCCCTGTGCCAAGAAGAATCTCAAAACATTTAAGCCAAAAAGAGTGTCTGCTTAGAAAATAACATTAGTGATCATAAAACTTCTTGCCAAACGTTATCTAAAAAGGTAACAACAGGACCCACTGGAAGACATGTCCTATCCTTTAGAGAGATAAACAAACAAAAATAAGTGGAGTTGGGGGGGTAAATTTTTCTAAAATCGACAAATTTGGATAACTGTGAATTGACAATATTCAAAATATGGATAATGTTTTCATTCATTAATTAGAGGTCTGTTAATACAAGTAATGTTCAGAATTAATTCACTTTTGCTATATTCTTGAGTATTTATTTCTCTTATGTGTCTGAGTTACAAAATATTTTTACATTAATATTATTTGAAATATAGCTAGATGCAAACTCTTATATTACCTGAGCTATCATAATACATAGGAGAATTTTAAGTCGCTTTGTCAAGAAGGGGCTTAAAATTAGTCTAAGACATGTTTATTATACTTCTACTATTTTCTAGTTACTGAGTTAGTTACTATCAATACAATGTACAATATTAAAAAATTCAAAACAATCCCCTCATCCATTAGGCTAAACAAAAAAGAAAAAGAATTTTTGTTCGTTTGTTTTTGTTTTAATGTTGAGGAACTGACTTGCATCAGCACTTGTTTCTTCTCTTTAAGTCATTCTTAGACACCTACCTTCTCAGGACAAGTTTCCTCGGAAACAGATTCTGAGACAGACAATAGCAGAAACTGTACTGAAGAGAACTTTCAGGAACATCACTATGATGAAATGAGGAAGTCAGTGATTTATCTTATTTTGGTTTGTTTTTCTCTAGACTAGATTATGTAAAATAAATAAATTCATCCTGGAATATAGACTATTGGTAAGAGAGGCAAAATTCTATCTGAAATGTGAAGGCCAGAATCAATATTTTTCTGTTCTTTGATTTCTCAGGCGTATCATTATAGATTTTAATTTAGTTTTATTTAAAAACTGGCTCCTTTAAAAATACTGTTATGCAATTTAAAAAAAATCAGACTAAAAAGTAATATAAATACACATATAAATTAATTTATAGCATAATTGTATAAACTCATGATGTCTTTGCATAAAAGAGACCTTTATATTATTTGAGATGAAAGGTAATTTGCCAATTTATCTAATGGAAATATTTGATTGATTAATTCAAATATTCATCCAAGTATCTGGGGTTTTTTTTCCCAAGAATATACACATTTGTGTATGAGAAAATTTATTAAAGACAGTAAAAATTGAAATAAGAATTTTTATGTTTTGAAAATATTTTATATAAACAAATAATTGTTTATAAAAATAGGAACATTTTAAATATTCTGAACAAAAGAGAATATTTTAGAAAGACTGAAACATTATTATCAAAGATCCATACATCTTCAGCCAAAACCAGTCGTAAGTTTAGTGTAGCTATGCATTAGATATTGAGAAATCATAAAAATTTAATCATGAGAAATTTGTATTCACATTTCTCTGAGTTAATGATCCTCAGG
This sequence comes from Sapajus apella, assembly GCF_009761245.1. Classification (NCBI taxonomy): domain Eukaryota; kingdom Metazoa; phylum Chordata; class Mammalia; order Primates; family Cebidae; genus Sapajus; species Sapajus apella. The sequence goes on from NW_022436949.1 coordinate 35,129,527, forward strand.
AACACATGCTATAATCAGGTAGGCTTAATTCAGTATTTGCAACCGTTGGCATTTAAATATTTTTGAACCTGCTAAATACAGCCCACTTATAACAAAACTTCCTGCTTGGGTCAGAACTGAGGTTCCCTTCTGACTTAAAGGTGTTAGGCAACACTGCCGCCTAGAGGTATTATGATTATTCCTAGTGGACAAGGTTTCTACGTTTCAAGAAAGGCTCAGAAAATGTATTAACACTTAAGCAATGCTAAGAACATGTCAAATGGATATGTAGCTACTTTATGTGATGTGTAAGAGATTTAAGAACCCTATAAAAAAATAAATGGAAGTTTATCAACAATCAGAGTACAAGCAAATACTCACAAGTACGTGTTCTTAAGTGCCGGTGAAAGTTGGACCAGGTTTGACTGTCAGAAGAAACAATGGCTTCTACATTGCGTGACTGACCTTGAAAATTGTCCTAACCGATTACTCCCTGATATGATTGTGAATTTGGTAAGGAAGGAGTCAGTTTTGTAAGAGAAAGAGCTTTCTTAGTGTAAGAGTTTGCAACTTTTATGCTGCAACTTTACCTAAGGAACAGTTTATCAGATTCTGGAAGGAGATTTATCACTAGATCAAAAGTGGGGAGTATCAGAGGTCAGTGGTAGAAAAGTTGGATTATGATTCAAGAGGAACATGAAGTAAAATAGCAAAGATGAATAGTGGAGAAACTTCCACAATTGCAGATGATGGCTTTGTTTTCTCTAGGACAATCTATGCCCAAAATATATAAGAGCAATTATTTTTGATTAAGATTTACAGATGAGTGCCAATTTTCCCAAAATTTTAAACCGATTTGGGTAGTCTGGGAGAATTATTAACTTTTTGACATCCAAAATAGAAAAGGTTCAAAATAATGAAATTCAGGATAATACAAAATGTTATAGGAAATGTCTGTAGCTGATAGCTGATGGCGAAATGGAAATAGGTTACTTATTTTCTCAGAAGCATCACTAGGAGTATTACTATATAGTCCCCTAGAATTATACTGAGCAGTCGAAAATGTCCAAGGCCTTATTCATTATTTTAACACATATGTCCTAAGTGTCTCCTATCTGTGAGGCTTCAAAAGGCAAGCAGGCAAATTATTTGCCCTCATGTCACAGAGGAGATAGTAAATGAAACAGTTAAATATATTTAACTTGTTAAATATTGTTAGTAATTGACGTAAATGAACAGGGTAATGCAATGTTTTGTTACCTCTGAGAAGTTATATTTAATTCTGAGACTTTAAGAATGTAAAGTCTAATGAGTGAACTAGTTAAAAGCAGACACTGAAAGGATGGCCTAAGGATGGGAAACAGATGAGAATTTGGTAAGAATTGACAGAAAGCCAGTGAGATTGGAATAGAAGAGGGTGCTTTGGTTGACTTTGCTGAAGTTACAGTTCCAAACTCTTAGTTTTTAAAAACAATAAAACTTAATTGTAGCATTGAATATAGATTAAATGTAGACACCAGGTCAGTTGCAGTTCTGATCCAAGATAGAGGCCTGCTGTAGCCTATGCTATGACACCCATCTCATCTCATTTTGGGACCCGCGCTTAAGGTGTAGACACAGAGTGAGAGATGATGTTCTCCTGACCAAAGGGAGAAGGAAAGACTAACCTGGACCAGGTAATCACATTTGAAAACCTTCTATTTCTAGGTCCTTGAGGAATCGCCACACTGTCTTCCAGCACTGTTTACAATAGCAAAGACCTGGAACCAACCCAAATGCCCATCGACGATAGACTGGATAGGGAAAATGTGGCACATATACACCATGGAATATTATGCAGCCATCAGAAACGATGAGTTTGGGTCCTTTGTAGGGACATGGATGAACCTGGAAACCATCATTCTCAGCAAACTGACAGAAGAGCAGAAGATCAAACACCGCATGTTCTCACTCATAGGCGGGTGTTGAACAATGAGAACACATGGACACAGGGAGGGGAGCACTACACACTGGGGTCAGTTGGGGGGAAATAGGGGAGGGAGGGTGGGGGGTGGGAAGCTGGGGAGAGATAGCAAGGGGAGAAATGCCAGATGTAGGTGATGGGGAGGAAGGCAGCAAATCACACTGCCACGTGTGTTCCTATGCAACAATTTTGCATGTTCTTCACATGTACCCCAAAATGTAAAATGCAATAAAATAAATAAATGGGAAAAAAAAAATAAAAAAAAAAAAAAGAAAACCTATTTAAACTAGAATATGATGCACATCATAATTCACTTTCCTCCAACCTAAGCTAATTCAAAAAACCAAGCTCAACACGGGGTAGTGATGTTAATTTTCTTTTTACAAAGAAAGAAGAGAGCAATCAACTGGAATAATAATTCAATTTGTCAGAGATGGAGAAGGTAATATGTTATTTGAAAAGGTAAGCAAATACTATTTCTTAGAAAGGTTTGAAGCTATGGAAAGATTTCACACTTGAAAACCAAAGATGGGTGTTAAAGAAAATAATATAATTTATATCACAAAATAGTAACCAGATTAAAATGTATAGAATTTATTACAGTTAGGCAACCAGAAGAGCAGATAAACTTGTTTAGTGACTGTGAAAGCCCCCCAAAACAAGGCAGTGTAAACTAAGCTAGCGGAGTTTGAAAAAAAATAGACAAACTTAAGATGTATTTTTAAACTGGAATCTAAAATATTTCCTGAAATGTGCTTAATAGCATATTTTTTAAAGAAATATTTTAATTATAAAGATTTCAAACCCACTTCCAGGGCTAAATCCTAGAAAAATCTAAGGAATTGAAGTCATCAAGACCTGTTAATCTGGGGTTCATGATGTCATTGAAAATAAGAGGATTTATTGAAACTCCTTATAATAAAACTTTAAATTCCTATGTTCTGTATCTAACCTCTGGCTAGATGCAGAGCTGCAGAAGATTAAGGGGAATTTAGTATGTAGAATTGCACTTACCTTTCCTATTTTCAGTGGTATATCTAACTCAAAGAGTTACCACATGCAGCTGAGGTTGAGAGTGAAATACATTAATGAAAACTTAGAGGAGTATGTGACAGTTTGGTTACTGAAGGCTAAATCCCCCAAATCCCTTTCAATATTTTATTCTTCAATCATTGTGGTCAACTTTATATATCTCACATATGAGATTGGAAAGATTCTTGCCTCAGAAATTTGCACTGTGGAAAGGAAGAAAGATTTCAGAAAGTACTGACAGTTGGTAATCAAAATACAGACAGTTGGCAGTCACTTTTCCCACAAAAATTGCAATCCCTAGATCTTTTCTCAATAACGCTAGAGAAAGAAATGTCCATTAGGTGAAACCATGGCTATAAAAGTGCAGACGTTTTGATTGCTTTGTTTCTTTGTTTAATAATTTGGAACAAATATTATTTAGTGGAAGAAGCTCTAAACAACCAAATAGACAAAGTAACAGTTACATCACCGTCCCACCCCCTCGCAGTGCTGGCACAATGATTACAGAAACAAAGCGGTCATGCGAGGAAAGATGGATTCTATACACCGGCCCAACAACTTGGACTTACGGATGCAACCATGATTAATGCCAGTTGTATAATCTGCTAGCAACAAAGAACAATGCTAGGCCTGTGATATGAATATGATACCACAGGCTTGAAACCTCAAGGCACTTGATGGCAGGTTAACTATGTTGGTCACCTTGCATTCTGAAAAAGTCAGAAATGTGTTCTCACAAAAATAGACACATATTATGAATATCAGTTTGCCTTGTCGGCCCATAGTTGGTCCTCAGTCAATACCATCATGTTAAAGATTATTGCTTGTTTAACGCACAGGCATGAGGTGCCGCATAATCAGATCAGTGGACCCACTACACCACAATATGGTTTTAGCATGGCTCACAGCCCTGAGACTTACTAACAGTATCACATCCACATCACTCAGAAGCTTCTGGGCTCTTTAAGTGTTGAATTGCCTTGTTGAAAGCACAGATAAGCTCCAACTCAGAGGCAATATTCAACAGGATATACTGCCATTATCTAGACAGTGTGTTAAATGAAAATTCATGTATTAAATGAAAGATTGTTTCTGTGGTTTGAATGCTTATATCTTCACCAAATTCATACAATGTGATTTTATTAAAATGTGGGCCCGCCGGGCGCGGTGGCTCAAGCCTGTAATCCCAGCACTTTGGGAGGCCGAGGCGGGTGGATCACGAGGTCAAGAGATCGAGACCATCCTGGTCAACACGGTGAAACCCCGTCTCAACTAAAACTACAAAAAATTAGCTGGGCATGGTGGCGCGTGCCTGTAGTCCCAGCTACTGAGGAGGCTGAGGCAGGAGAATTGCCTGAACCCAGGAGGCGGAGGTTGCGGTGAGCCGAGATCGCGCCATTGCACTCCAGCCTGGGTAACAAGAGCGAAACTCCGTCTCAAAAAAAAAAAAAAAAAAAAAAATGTGGGCCTTTGGGAGGTGATTAGATCATGTTGATGAAGTCCTATGAATGGGATTAGTGCTCTTATAAAAAAGACCAAAGGGAGCTAACTGGCTCATTCCACCATGTGAGAATAGATCCTCAGAAGGCACCCAATCTGCTGGGACCTTGATTGTGGACTTCCCAGCCTACAAAAGAGTGAGAAATCTATTTCCGTTGTATATAAGTAACTCAGTTCTTATTTTGCTATGGCAGCCCAAATGAGCTAGGGCAATTACTGTGTGAAGCTGTGTCCCAAATATGAAGAATATACAGTTCCAAGAGCCAAGGGACAGAGCAAGAATATGCCCACTTACAACAATTTTTAATAATTGATGAGTGGGCTTTTTGTTTTTTCTGTATAACTTTGGGATCTGGATGGGCCAAATAAGTAACATCAAGAATCCTGTTGCTACATCAGCCACAGCTGATATGTAGGCACTTTGGGCTTTGTTTCTAGAGATACTCAGGGAAGAAGAGGTTCCAGTGCATTGCAAGGAGTAATTTATCTTGATAATAAAGGAGAGCAAGGCTGTTATTACATTTTGGGGACAGGGAAGAAAGTATGTTCACATGTAACCTTCTGAAATTTGTTATTGTACATACTTGGTTAATCGTGACTAAATGGACATGCACAGCAAACCCAACCTGGGAAGAGATTCCACAGGCTCAGGTTGTTTGTGTATAAAAGTCTGGGTCATATCACAAGATAAATTACCAATATTATGAGGGAAAAAGGATCTGTAATAGACAGTGGAGGGAGGAGCTGCTGGATGAACTACAGTGGGAGGAGATTATTTTGTTCCCATTAGCTGAATACTTCCAAGTATTCCCTCAGGAAAAGGGCCCTAGGAAATCATGGAGGAGTTGTACTCAAATGTATATAAAAAAATCCAAGCGTCATAAGGAGTGAACAGAAACAGAGAGAGAGTTTCTTCCCAGAATTCCCTATAGGGAGAACTTACTGCCCATTTTAGAGATCACATTCAATAAGCAGCTTCCATCTCACAAATACTCAGGATCTGCCTCTGGCGCAGAGAACCACCTTGCTGTGTGTCACAATTTCCCGGCAACTTACATATGGTAACTGAGTGAGAAGGGGTAAAGAACCAAGCAATTTTGGCATGATTTGGATTACTGTAAGAGATGATACTGACTCTATAACTCCATACACAATTGGCTCCAGCTAACTTGAGTGCTGATCACAATAACTTCTTGCAGTGGCCAATAATGTGCTCTCTTCCTTTTACAGGCATTGATCTCGAACAAATAGTTTCCATTGTCAGCTGTTTCCTAACGTCTGTTTCCAGAAAATCTCTGTGGGAGATTTACTCTGTACTTTTCTGTGTAGTTTAATTTCTGCCTAAGACTGACTCTTTTTTGGGTATTCGAGACAGTTTATTTTTGTTTGATGTGTTAGAATCATTAAAAAATTAGTTTTTCTGTCTTTTTAAATATTGTTCTGAATTGATGAATTGTATGCAAATGGGGCACAAAGTGACATTGTGATTTATGAATACAATTTGAAATAATTAGAGCAAGATAATTTACATGTCAATTGCCTAAAATATTGTCACTTTTTGTGGAGAGGTCACTCAAAATTGACTGTATTAGTAGCTTTGAAATGTACAATACATTATAACCCATGTTACCAAAATGCTTGGAATAGGGGTGAATATTTACGTTATGGTATGTAAAATAATGATTTTGGTTATGCTCTTATCTGGTAATATGTAACTCTAGTAATTTTGGTTGGAAAATGTAGTTGAAAAGATCCTTGATACAATATTTTGTATATTATTTATCTTATCACATAAACATTAGCTTCTTTTCTATGGTATCACAGAAAAAAGGTACTGGAATGGCCCAGAGTGCTACAAAAATAACATCCTGTCCCTTTAAATCAGAGAATGTTTTCTATATGTGACACCAAAATTTAGCTGTTGTGAAAACCAGCATGTCTGGTACTCCAATTTTCCAAAATTCAACACGTCATGATCTCTCCACTTATGATTCATTAATATTGACACGCTTTAGTCCAAATCCCAAATTTTGTATGTGATTAGTGTTTTCTTTGCTATTTATTTTATTTTATTATAATCATTGTAGTTGATTTATAGAGCTGATTTTTTCATCTTATTGTTCCAATGACTTTATGTGAGTTAAAAAAAATAACTATTTGCTATCTATCGAGTTTAAAATGAAACATAGCAAGCTGTAGACAATTTTTTTCTTGCAGAAGGAAAAACACCACTATTGGCCTATCACTCTAAGAGGAGGGAAATATGGGTTTCTGCTGATTCACCTGAGAGAGGTTATCGGGAAGTGGTGCAAAGCAGATAGCATAAACACACATACACACAAATACACACACACACACACACACACAATCATACACCAGAAAAAATGAGAAGAAGAAATATTCTCTTTTTTTAATTAATTATTTTTTTCAATAAATTATTGGGGTACAGGTGATATTTGGTTATATGAGTAAGCTCTTTAGTGGTGGCTTGTGAGATTTCAGTGCACCCACCAGCCGATCAATATACCTGAACTCAATTTGTAGTCTTTCATCCCTTGCACCCCCCCAATCTTCCCCTTCAAGTCTCCAAAGTCCATCGTATCATTCTTATGCTTTTGCATCCTCATAGCTTACCTTTGGCATAATCAGTAAGAATATACCATGCTTGTTTTTCCATTCCTATCTTCTTTTTTAAATAGTCTTTCTCTTGCATTATTTCATCTTCCTTTGCTTTTTCAAGAAAATTAACATTTCAAATCAGTGATTATGGTATGGGCACACAGGAGAGGCGCTGGCTAGACTACTTACTCTCTTTAAGTACACCCTTTGTGCCAGTTGTACATGCATAAAAAAGGTTTTGATGGCTATCCTGTGTTACAGCCAGACCCAGGCCTTATGCTGTAGAATGCATTCTTTGCATATGAACATCAACAATCTTGACTGCAACATGTGGCTGGAAAAATAAACTGGGATTCTGGGATCCTGACTTGCTAATTAAATATCAATTTTATGTTTCATTCTGTCCTAAATTCTGTATGGGAATTTCATTGTACATGAGGGGTAGCTTATTATGATAATATTCTTCCTTCTGTTTGTGACAAGACAGTAAATGCTGTATATCAAAAGATATAATACCATAAAAGAGACTTTAAAACATCGTTAGTTTTTTGCATTCTTTGTGAAAAAACTCACAGATAGGGACTGAAAATGTTTGCTTGGCTATCAGATTGTAATTCCTAGGCCAATAAAACATATTTAATCATTTCAATTGGAAGAAAAATAAACACATATTTATACTTTTGGGAAAGTAATTAAACTTTCCCAAAACATATCCTGCTAACTTGATAAATTTATGTTGTGATTCATTGTATTGTGTTCAAATGTAAATAAATATGTGCTAATTACATATAGTACAAATATAATTATATTATAAAACATACATTTACCTTTTTTATTAAAATAAGTAATAACTTTGATTCAATATCTTGATTTTAATAGTTGCTTAGAACGTATTTAAATTATCATTTTTTTTTTTTAATTTTATTGAGATGGAGTTTTGCTCTTGTTACCCAGGCTGGAGTGCAATGGTGTGATCTCGGCTCACCGCAACCTCTGCCTCCTGGGTTCAGGTAAATTATCATTTTTTAAAGCCTTTTTGGAATGAATTAAAAGTCAAAATTAAAATAACATGTATCAGAAAGTTTTGTATATTTAGATTGGTATGAACATATATAACCAGTGACTTCCAAAATTTAGATTTTTATTTCTTTAAAAACCTAATAGGAATTCGTTGAACAAAAGGAAAAACAATTACACAGATTGTATATTTTTATACAATATGAAGTCTTTTATAGTCACTATCTCAATGTTTAAAGATAATGAAGTGGCATTTAAACAATTCATCATTTAACCACCACAGTCAATGTCCTATTTCAAACTAGTTAGAATGGGAATAAATATTAATATGTATCATATATGAATATATATGTATTGATTTCCATTTGCAAGTCAAATTCTATCTGAAGGTTTTTCATTTATTTTCATTAAAATACATGAAATTATGTTGTTAGAGTAGACAGAGCAATTAATAATACTCATTAACATTTATCATGAGGTGAAAAGGTAAATTCACCCAAATTATTGAAAGCTACCGACAAAGAAACTTGTTGCATTAGTTGCCGTAAAGAATCTGTCCTACTTAAAATACTTTTATATGAAGACATTGAATTCCTCATTCTAAAGCTAATCTTCAAAATACTTGGTCATTACAACATAGCATCTGTGCTTTGAATCTATGGAATGTTTATATTCAAGTACCTATATTGCAAGAATTTAAACAACACAAATATAAATACCCTGTGTACATAGTTCTCCCAATTCACACTTTCTCCTTCCTGTCCCAAGAATAACCACTGTTTTGACTTGCAATCTGTCATTCTCAAACATGTATTTTCACAGATAAAACACATTTGTGTTTAAAAATACATATAACATTTTATGTATTATAGTGCATTACTAGATTTGTGTCTCGATTAAAGTAAAATTTAGACTAGACCAATTATAGTGATATCTGTGAAAAAAATGGAATCTTTGATTAATTTATTTGTATATTGTAAGCATATAGCACATATTAAGTGATTTGTAAATATTTTTCAAAGAAAATAATGACGTTACTCACACATAAAAAACCCAGAAAAATAAATTGAAAAGAAAAATATCCACACAAAGATACAATTAGAGAACAAAATAGTTTATGAACTATTTTAAAACATCACTACCTGATGAGAAAAAAATGAAAGAAAAAAATAACCTTCTTCAGCAGTACAAAAGATCAAATATCTAAAAATAAGTTATACAAGAATGTACAGTAACTGCAGAAAATAAAGTAAAATTTCAAATATCCTTGAAATGGTAGCACATACAAATTATAAGGCAAACAATTACAAGATAAAGTTAGGAAAACTCAAAATCATACAGATGTCAAAGATCTTAGTTCAACTATAAATTTAATTCAACTGTGGTCAATATATTGATGTTAATTTTCCCAAGAAATAGAAAATATGAAGCTAAAATTTACGTGGTTAGTTAAATAAATATGTATATCCAGGGAAATTCTAATTAAGAAATACTACAAGAAGAAGCATGCTCTTCTAGGTATTGAATTGGATGTTAAAACATCAATAATTAAGTCATGTCACTGTGGCCAGTAAATACACTATTAGTAACAGAACACATATAACACCCAGAATAAATCCAAAGGTATGGACGAATATAGAATATAAAATTGGTGGCATTAAAAATCAGTACAATTAAATGAACAACAAATCATTTAGAGATAACTTAGCAGCCATCTGAAAATAAGTGAAGACCAAAGAGTACCTCATACTTTATATGGGAATTAATTCCAAATATATCAAACAATAAAACATGCAAAAGGAATGAAAGATGTGAACATTTTAGTTGCATATTCTAAATTGTAGTATTCCCTAATAATTACAGAATGCTTGGTTTCAAAGAAAATTTCACTGCATGGAATTAAACAGGGAAAGATGATATATTCAAGACTGTTGCAATATGAGTCACAATATTGCAATGAAGGAGTGAGAGTGGACTTCATTCTGCCAAAGAAAAGACAGAAGAGGAAGAGTTTTAAAGCACTGCTGTGAGCTAGGGGTGGCTCTACCCTAAAGGATGTTAGGCCAATGTGACAGGCCATATGTTTGCTAATTGGTGCTTAATGATATTAATTTCTTCCCTGTCAGATTAAAAAATAGGGCACTTTCTTTTTTTAAAAAAAATTTACTTATTTTATTTGTATTTTTGATTATTATGGGAACATGATAATTGCATATGTTTCAAAGGTAAATGTAACTTTTGGTGTAGTCATACAATGTGAAATGATCAAATTAAGGCAATTGGTGTATCCAAGTGAAGCATCTATCATTTCTTTGTGTTAGGAACATTTCAATTTCAATCTCTTTGTCATTTTAAAATATACAATAAAATATTGTTAACTATAGTCATTCTGTGCTACCAAATACCAGCTCTTATTCACTCTATTTAACTGTATTCTTGAATCCTTTCACTATCCCCACTTTACCTGCCCCTTTCTGTTACCCTTTCCAGCCTTTGCTAACCATCATTCTCCTCACTTTCCTTCCTTCCTTCCTTCCTTCCTTCCTTCCTTCCTTCCTTCCTTCCTTCCTTCCTTCCTTCCTTCCTTCTTTCTTTTTTGAAGGTGGGGTGGGGCAATGTCACTCTGTCACCCATTCTGGAATTCAGTGGTGTGATCATGGCTCACTGCAGCCTCAACCTCCCAGCCTCAAAAATCCTACCACCTCCACCTCCCCAGTAGCTGGGATTACAGGCACATGTCACTATGCCTAGATAATTTATTTTTTTTTCTTGTAGAGACAGGCTCTCCCTATGTTGTCTAGGCTGGCCTTAAATTCCGAGGCTCAAGTGATCCTCTCTCCTTAGCCTCCCAGATTGCTGGGATCACACGCACTGTGTCCAGCCCATGCATTCATTTTTTAAAAAATTATCTCCCTCATATGAGTGAGAATATGTGAAATTTGTCTTTCGGTGACTGGCTTATTTATCTTAACATAATACCCTTCAGTTCTATCCATGTGGTTGTGAATGACAGAATTTAATTTATTTTTATGTCTGAATAATGCTTCATTGTGTATATGCAGCATGTTTTCTTCATCCATTTATCTATTGATGGATACTCAGGTTGATTCCATATCTTGGCTACTCTGAATTGTGCTGCAATAAACATGAGAATGCAGGTAACTCTTCAACATACTAATTACCATTCTTTTGTGTGTCTCTAGCAGTAAGACTGCTGTATCATGTGGTAATTCCATTTATAGTTATTCTCGGGACCCTCCATATTGTTCTCCTTAGTGGCTGTACTTACATTCTCATAAACAGTGTAGGGGGGTTTCCCTTTTTCCACCTCTGCACCAATATTTGTTATTGCCTGCCTTTGGATAAAAGCCATTTTAACTGCAGTGAAATTATATCTCATTGTAATTTCGATTGGCATTTCTCTGATTATTGGTGATACTCAACATTTTTTTACATACCTCTTGGCCATTTACATGTCTTCTTTTGAGGCACTTCCTTTCTTGATATATGTATTTCAAAGTGATGGCTCTCAGGTTCTAAAGAGAAAGGCTTGGAGATAATTTGCATTTCAAAGCAGCAGAGATGAAAAGTTTACAAGTTTTCTAAAGCAAATGTTCTAAGAAAAGGGAGAGCTGGAGAAGAGAGTTAGGAAGAAATATGACTAAAGTTTCGTGAAGCTGAGGGGACCATTAAAGACACGTAGGTGACTCTGATCAGTCACTTGATCTCTATGAACACATGGACTTATCTGTTTTTCCATTTCCATTTCAATTCTGTGGAAAGTTGCAAAACAAAGCATATTAAATCGTAATAAAATAAATTTGCGAATTCCAACGTCTTCTAGTACAATGTTGTCAGGATTTCTTCTATTATACCTACAATTTCTCATTCATGGTGTTTATGATTATAATCTTCTGTTACTCTTGTTAAGCCTCCAAGCAAATGTCTACTGCCACATTGAGAAAAGCAAATTTGTCTTGCTGGAAATTTTGGAAATTCATTATTCTTTTCTCTCTTAACACACTCTTATGTAGTTAGTGCTGCACATGCCATTCAACCCTTTACAATGTGGAGCTCTTTTCCAAGTCAAAAAATACAAATCTACTGTGATTTTTATCTGCCAGAAGGGTATTAGATTTTGTAGATTTAATTAAAATATATTAATAAAACATCTTTTTTGTTGGTGGAATTGTTGCAAACACTAGCCACTGTAAATGTTTTTGTACCATACTTCTTATAGTTAACATAATCTTCTATATATTTCCTCCCCTTGATATTCCGCCATAATTCACAAGAGCATATTGTCTATTCCTCTTTCATCATCTGAATATACTATATTATATTGTATATATTGATATTTTTATCTCTTTATAAAGTTCTCTATATTAGTATCACTACTATGAACATACACACACACACACACACACACACACACACACACACACACACATATATATAAACATGGTATTGTCAAATATGTTGACCCATATAAAATAACCAGGCTACACATATTTGATGAATACATGAGTGGGTTATGCATAATAAACATTCTAATAATAGTTTTTATTATTTTTAATCTTGCATAAAATTTTAAAGTCTATGCTAATTTAGTGACCCCATATTATTTAACCATTTGTTTCTCCATACTTGAATAGATTTGAATCTGTAGTGGGAGGAGAAGAAAACAATACAGAAAGACAAATATCACAGGTACTCATTCATATGTGGAAACTAAACAAAAGTTGGTCTCATGGAGGTAGAAAGCAGAATGATAGCTACCAGAGGCTAAGAAGAATGTGAGCATATGTCGGAGAGAGGTGGGTAAAGAAAGGTTGGTTAATGGGTACAAACATACAGTTAGAAGGAATAAGTTCTCATGTTCAATAGCAGAGGAGGATGACTACAGTTAACAACTATGCATTCTAAATTGTAAAATAGTTAAAGTAAGAACTTAAAATGTTCTCAACACATAGAAATGATCAGCGCTCAAGGTGATGGGTCGTCTAAATACCCTGACATGATAATTACACATTATATACATGTAACAAAATACCACGCATACCCAATAAATATGTACAAATATTATGTGTCAATAAGAAAAGTTAAAAGTTAAGTTCACTACAAATAATTTTTAAATAACAATTTATTTTAAAATTGTTTTACTTGCAAAATGAATAACATTTTTGAAATATGATATATTGTTATTATGTTATGAATTGCTAATTTGCATATGCAATAGATACAATTTGATAATAAACAAATTACTTAAAAACTTCTTAGTAAATAAAGCTATACATCAAATTAAATTTTAACAATTTAATTTTTAATGTAAATTTTAATTTAAATTTTTAGCCATTCTTAATTCTGCACAGAGTAATAATAGTAAACTGTGAAAATAAATTAAATAAAATAAATAGCAAAGAAAATACTAAACATATACAAAATTTTGGACTAAAGAGTGTCAATATAAATAAATTATAAGGGGAGAGATCATGACGTGTTGGATTTTTGGAAAATTGGAGTCCCAGGCATGTTAGTTTCACAACAGCTAAATTTTGGTGTCACATATAAAAAATATCCTCTGATTTAAATGGACAAGATGTAGCACCCTGGGGCATTCCAATACCTTTTTTCTGTGATACCACAGAAAAGAAACTAATGTTTATGTGATAAAATAAATAATATATAAAATATTGTATCAAGGATCTTTTCAGTTATATTTATGTGTCTATTCTTTAAAGTGTTTCCATTTCTAGATGAACAGATAGTTTGGGAAAATTATTTTGAATTTTTTAAAAATGGAAAATATTTAAATAATATTGACTGTAGTTGAATCTTAACTGAGAAGTTGTTTGGCATTGGAGAAAAAGCACATTCAATTTCACTCACACGAGCATTAGTTTATAAAGATACACTGCATTTCTCTTTTCATTCATGCATATTTGTATGGCTTTTTTGAATGGTGAAAATTAACTTACTAATTTTTATAAAACTACCTGTTGATACGTTAGTAATTTTATTATATTATTAATGTTTCTATTGATGTATTGTAAATATTATGTATATAAATATAGTAATTTTCACATTAGTAATGCCATTATCTTATGGTGTCTATACTTTTGAACTTATAAGCCAACAGCCTATGGAATATGTAAGGGTTAAAATAAAAATAAAGACAATAAGTTAAATAAAAATAAATTAAATCTTCATATTACATGGTTTTCTCATTCAGATATATTTTTATACAAATATTTTTTCTATAATGATTATAAATTTTCTAAATGTATCTGTCACCGTTTATATATGCTCTCTTTGTATATGTGTGTGTGCACGCATGTGCACGTGTGTGTATAGTGAATGTAGGATTATATATAAAATGTTTTTAAATTTAAATTTTTCCATTTAAATTTATAAATTTTAAGAAAACTTTATATTTTACATTTTTAAACACTTTTCAATCTTTACTTATTCTTTGTTAAATTTTTAGCTTTTTCGCTGCTATGTTTAGAAACTTAGCTATGTATTCTGAATAGTGCTCTCTTTACCCATACCCTATTTCAACTTTTTATACTACATACAAACTGATAAAGAGTTTTTTTTTTTCAGTCATGTTTTAGAAAAAGTAAAATAAGAAATTAAAAATTACTTTCAAATGCTCCTTTTAGATTTTTTTTGGAAGATCTATAATGCCATCTTTTAAATATGTACATTTGTCTGAAAATTGTTTTTATGTCCTTGGAGAATTATATAATAATCTTAACTAACATTGATTATACTATCTACATGTTATACAACATGTTAATAGTTTCACATGCATGTTTCATATATTTTGAATCATATGAGAAAAAAGTGGCATGTTTAGACTTTCATATTACAGATGTGATGTATTAGTTTGTTTTGACACTAATGATAAAGACATACCTGAGACTGGGAAGAAAAAGGGGTTTGATTGGACTTACAGTTCCACACGGCTGAGGAGGCCTCAGTATTTTGGGGGAAGGCAAAAAAGCACTTCTTACATGGTGTTGGCAAAAGAAAAATGAGGAAGAAGCAAAAGCAGAAACCCCTGATAAGACCATCAGATCTTGCGAGACTTACTCATCATAAGAATAGCATGGGGAAGATGGGTCCACATGACTCAATTACCTCCCCATGGGTCCCTCACACAACACGTGGGAATTCTGGGAAATAAAGTCAAGTTGAGATTTAGGTTGGGACACAGCCAAACCATATCATGTGGTCACTGACTTTTCATGAAGTTAGGTAATTTGCCTAAGGTCATGTACATTAACATAAGATTTCCCTGCTCTAATTTCCAAGTTTGTGTATACTTTACTATACTTCTTTCATTTGTTACTTACTTCTTCCTTTAATATCTTCTTATCTGACAATATTTTAAGCCAATTAAAACTGAAAGCTTAACAATAATACCATTGGTTGAAGATGTTCTCCTCTATTCTCCATAAATTTTTTTATTAAATGAAACTTATGGCATATCATTCAGAAATGTTTTCAGGTTTCTAAATGCACTAAACTCTAAACAATTAATATGATATTTTATATTACTTTTGTCTTCTGTTAATGTGTAATTCAAATTACTTTTCCAATTCTCAAAAGTCAACACATTTCAAAATAAAATGTGTAAACATTATTTTATTTATCCAAGTATTAACTTTACCCTGTGATTAGCCGATCTTAGATATTATGATAGATTCTTAATTACAAAAATAGATTGTCTTGCAGTATCTCATGACCTTCTATAAATTTTTACATTAACTATAATTACTACAATGTTAAGCACCTACTGGCTAAGATTATTGATCCATAAAAAGAATGCCAGAATCCAATATGCCAATAAGAGAAAGATGAGCTAGTCATACAATATGAGTAAGTGCTATGACCTACATTTTAAGCCATCTGTCTGGCATTAAGTCATGTCTCATATGAAAATAAGAATATATAAGCATATTTCAATGTTTATGTACACTTATACATGTAATCAAGTTAAGTGCTAAATAATTCATGACACTACAACTAAAAAATTTACTAACACCTTATTTTTTGTTATGGCTGCAGATATTCCAGTATTCAGTTGGCTAACCAGAGGAAAGGTTAATAAAATGGAAAGGAAACTATATCTTAGAGAAGGAAGTAAAAAATAACAATTTTATTTGCAAAGAACTAAGAAATTATTTGCCTGCTTGTGCAGTGGGCCATGGACTCACACCACTAGCACCATACAATGTCAATATTGGGACATATTTACAAGCTACAGAGTAGAAGAGACCGTTGGGACTCACAAGCCCTCATTATTTCATAGGAGAAGGTGACCTAGACAATTTTAGTGCACTATGTTCAAGATTTCAGAAAAGGGTACTTACTTTAAAGGTGTCAGGCTGGACTTGCTACCAGGAACGTTCCAAGGAAGATAGTGAACCTCATTCCCATACCACATTCCATAGGTATAGGTCAGCCTGAAAGGGAATCGGGCATATAATTTCTCCAAGTAATGGGGTCCGCACAATGAGGGCTCTAGAAACAGGTTTGCCTGACATCAGCTAAATGTCTCTGTATCTTGGCTCAGTCTCATTTAAGTCAACAAAAGGAAGAAAAGGAATGAGCTTCCAAGACATTTATATTTGATGCTCACCAAATTGATTCTCTTCTATGGAAAAAGTGTGTTCTATCTTAATGCCATTCTATGGGAATTTAAAAGAAAACATCCTAACATAATCTTTTCTTTTGCCACCATGTCTAGTTTTAAGGGATTTTTGCTAGAGCTTGTCCTTTGAACCAGAGACCGATATAGTTAGTATGTCTTAGACTATGAAGCATGGAATAGAATTGGGATTAAAGCATTAGGGAGTTTTTCTTCATAAACTTAATAAAATATTTCAAAATTCATTTGTTTTTATTCTTTGAATTAATAGACTGAACTGAATTAGAGAATTTAGTTCTTAAGAAAGAATTATTTTAGTAGAATATAACATTGGTCCTATTGAACTGGATGTTAAAGAATGCCATATGGTCAATTTCAGCTCTTCATGTCACTTATTTGACAGAAAATGAAGAATATTTTTCTAAAGTAGAGTGACTGTTTCTACTTATACAGGGCAAAAAGATCATGACATTGCAGCTACAAAATGAGGTAAGTGCAATACCATTGAGAATCTAGGTGACTCTCTGTAATACCTTTTAGTACTTCCATATGTTAATAGGAATATTAATAGTTCAGACTCCACAATAACAAAGGTTTGCCTTTCATCACGAGGTAAGATATCATGTAAATAAATGGTGCTGACTGATGGCAAAGAACACATCCCGTTGGGGAGAGAATAAGGACTGGGGGGAAGAAGACAAATGACAAGAAGAAAAAGAATGAAAAACAGAAGAAAGAGGAAGGAGAGGGAGGGAAGAGAAAAAAGAATAAAAATGTCCATATGGATTGTTGCAATTTGTATATCTATATGTTGACATGTTTTCCACTGCTACTTTATATTCTTTTATATGAGACATTGCATTGGATTATAAAATATCAAGTTACAAGATAAATAAAGTCCTAATCATTAAGGTTAAAATATTAAATAGGGATTCTGTATGCACTTGAAAAGAAATAAAAATCCCAAGGTGCATAAAGAGATTAATGGGAACTGGATCTTTGCTGTGGGAAAAGGGAGAATGCATCTTTTTGTTCAATGGATTGTTGGTTTCTTTGAGTCAGAAAGACTGCTGTCTCAACTAGCATTAGTAGAAGTTTCATATGAAGAGATACTGAGAACTCAAAAGGATTGATTGTATCTGAATATCTTTGGTAGGTAGCAAGGATTCCTTCTGTCTACAATGTTGCCTTTCTAGAAAGTACTGAAAACATATGGACTGATATTAGCATCACTGCTATCAGGTTTCTGAGTTACATTCACCAATGAGCAGTACTCACAGGATGAGAACAGTATCCACCGGACCTTTGGAAGGTGAAAACAAAAAGCTCTATAATTCAGGAGACAATGACAAATAGGCATGTAGGAATTGGCAAGTGAATGAAGTGGTTTTTCCAGCAATTTCTGAGATTTTCCACTGCAGATAATATTCTGTCATACTAGATAGTGTAGGATTCTGCTCCAGACAAATGTTAATTTGGCCTTTTCTCATTTTGCCCTTTCAATGAGCTAGTAAGCCTCTTAGCCTCAGTATTAAATCCTATTAATCCATAATACTTAGAGAGTGATTTCTGTTTTATTTAACAAAGGTAACACACACCCCTGCTTCCTGACTATCCAAGCAACATATAAAGCTGCATGTATTTGATCTACTCAGACACACATAATTAAATATAATCACAAACACACAAATATGCCCATGTATAACCTTAAAAAAGAAAGGAATTTTCAAAATTCCTTATGATTGATGTAGTACATTCTCTTTTGCTAACTTGTGGAGTATACTAGAGAATAGAGCAATATGCCTAAAATTATAAATGTGGAACTTTTATTTAAAATATGGTTTTCCTAAAATAAAACTTGCCTGTAATATATATGGTAAAATAATTAACATATACTGTATAGCTGTGCTTTGCCTTTTTTGATTATATATTATAAAATAAAAAACTGGTTTAGTATTTGTCTTCGTTATCTTTTTTATTTACATATATATATAATTTGACTATACATTTTTAATGTTGTATCTTATGTGATTAACTAGTGTGTATGCATAACTCAACACAATGAATAGATTTACACCAGTCATCATGCAAGTAAGTGTGGAGCATTCATTATGTGCCAAACAAACATCTTGGCTCCAGGAATAAAAAGATACATGAGACAGGGTGTCTAGTTTTAAATGAAAGATTTCTACTAGGATTAAAAAAAAACAAACATATAGAATATGAAGCCTATGAAGAGTATATATGATGTGCAACAAACCTGGTCTTTCTCAGTGCAAATAAACATTATCCCAAATAAATATTAACTAAATTGGGATCAAGAGGATACATCTCTTTATTAAAGAGAATAGGAAGACTAGAAAAAGCAGATGCATCATCCCTATAGCTGGGTCAATATGCAAAATAAGTCACAGAATAAAAGTTACTTTTTGTGTTGGAGGAAGCAAGGAGATGCTAACATATTTTAATCAAGGATGGGATTTAATCAGATATTTGCTTCAGAAATATTCATCAGGAAGAACTAAAAATTTGTTTAGAACAGTTGAATAATAGAGATTAGTTACTACTGAAATGTACAAAAGGTGTTGTAATAACCTACTCAGATGGTGAAGCTGTCCTGGACTAAATCATAGGTAGTTGGCATGAAGAAGAGCCAACTTAATTTAAAAATCTTACATAGGTAGATTTTGCAGGCAAACGGAAAGAGTGTGAATGATAAATAAAACATAACATCTTTTTTTTTTCTTATTTTGTTAGGAAGAATGACGGTGGTGACTTGTACAAAGAAATGTTAGAGAAAGAACAGTTGTAAAGAGAACATTGGTAAATCCACTTTATACATGCTGAGATTTGGTGCCTTTGAAACCTTCATGAATATGTATGGTATAGGATGTGAAATGTATTGTTTTAAATTTTGAAAGAGATTTGAAAGCAAATGTATGTATGAAAAGCTCACTATAAATAAGTTGTTAAAGCCATCACAGATGATATCAGCTCCTCCAGAGGGTAAATATTTTTTTTTTTTAAGAAAAGACATAAGACAAAATTCTCAGACACAAGTACATTAAGGAAATCAATAGAAAAACAAAATGCACAAAAAAGGAAAGGACAATTAAGGTGGATAAAAAGAGAATATAACAATAAAAAATGGCATTAAAAAACTCAATGGAATAAACATTTCAAGAAGGAGAAATGGGTCAAGTATGTTAAATGGTTCAGATATATCAAGCCAAATGAGAAATTAAAGATTTTCATTTGATCTAAAAATAGTTCGATGAGGAGAGGAGAATCTATATTTTAACTGAGAGAAGATAAAAGTTAAATTAAGAATAATTATTTTGGTCTATTCCTCAAGAGAGAAAAAGGATAGAAAAGGATCAAAAGATGAATTCCAGGCTGTGCACAGTGGTTCACACCTGTAATCCCAGCACTTTAAGAGGCTGAGGCAGGTAGATCAGGAGGTCAGGAGTTCGAGACCAGCCTACAGCATGCTAAAGCCATGCCTCTACTAAAAAATACAAAAATTAGCCAGGTATGTTGATGTTGAGTATCTTTTCATACACCTGTTGGAAATCACAGAGGAAAAACAACAACAACAACAACAACCTCATGATATTGATTTTGGCAATAATTTATTGGATATGACACCAAAAATAGAGATGACAAAAGTGAAAATGGACAAGTGGGACTACAGGAAACTAAGTTACTGTACAAAAAAGAGAATCAATTAATGAAATGTAAAGACAATTTACAGAATAGAGGAAAATACTGCAAACCATGTATCTGTTAAGTGCTTAATAACCAAAACATACAAGGAAATTTTACAGCTCAATAGCCAAAAAGTAGTAACCAGCTAAAAGATGAACTATTCTCTTCATCTTGCAACAATCTCTCTCTTTTGCAAACTCCACTTTACTGACGCTTTTCTTGCCACTCTGACTATATCCTTTAATTTTGTCTGCATTATTCTTCTTTTCTAATAAGGCTTTAGAGCTTCCGGTTCTGCAATACTTTCTATTTAATTTTGTTTTCTTGCTATTCCATGTATTCTTCCTGTGCACATAAATTACAAGTTTGTTCCTACAGCCTTGCTTTTGTAGTTTATGCTACAAACCCGTAAACATAAATGTTATGTGCTGTAGCCTAGGTCCTTCATCTGAAACAACTAGTGATCTGTGTGCATAAAAATTAGATAGTTTTTGGATTTTAAAAACACCTATACATGAGGTGTTATGAAACATCACAATTGTCACACAGAAAACCCCCAAATCTATATTTACATGAAGTTAGCTTAATTACAAAATATACAACAAAAACAACAAAATATTATGGGGTCTCACATAGTTTAAATCAGCTTTTTGCTGCCAAATGAATTTCTACTTTTTTTTTTTTTTTAAGAAAAAATCATTTGATTTTCCAGGAATTTTAATTTCCAACAGTGAAATAAGTGGTTGTGAACTCATAGCTCTCTTGAATGTTTCAAAACAAACAAATGAAAATTCCAGCTAAGAATTTCCAAAGACAAGATTCATAAGCATCCATGTTCAAGTTTATTTACTTTCTCCAGTTCAGTTAATGGTACCGCTAAATATTCAGTTAAGCAAACCTTAACCTTACCAATTACATTTTAATTTTTTTACTCAGTCACCTTCCATGTCTAATGATAAGTTTTCCTGACTTATTTTGAGACATACACTCACCCATGCACAGGCATGGATGTGTATGCAAACACAAACTCACACCATTCATTTCTATTAACTTCACTCCATCCTTACCACCACTTCCCATATCCAAGCTAACACCATTGCTTAACTGACTTGCAAAAATAACTCTGAAATCAATCTCCCATCATTCACTTTTGTTCTCTTACTAGTCATTCTTTACCTTTAAAAACATAGGGACTACATACATGCAGAAACACCCATACCCACTGCAGTGATATTTCATGCTGTGTCCTCTGTTTGGAATCAATACCCCTTTCTCCTTCATTAATAGCTACTGAAAATGATATCTACACAGGACAGTACTGGAGGAAGATTTCTCTGGAGTTTGAGCATCTGAATGTAAATTCATGATTTAAAACAAATTATGTGATATTAATTTAACAAAAATATATAATTATTTTTCTCTCAGCACTTATTATACTTAAAATTTTGTAATTTTGTTTTACTTAATAAAACATTATTTACATTTATCTCCACCACTAAACTGCAAAATCTGAGAGGAAAAACATCATTTTAATTTAATCATTCAATGTCTAACAAATATCAGACATAATTTCTAATAATTGTGTTGGATTTAACAGATAAAATAAAATGAGTTACAAAAATAAACAAATAATTTCTTTATATTGGGAATTTCAGGTTATCTTAAGAAATAAAATAGACATTTTATAGATAACTGGATACGGGTTTTTCAAGTGTGTGGAAGGCAGTGAGATGCAATTTTGGTTGTATTTTCTTTATTATCAATTATAAATTGCATCTAAAATTTAATTCTTGAATAAGGCTTGATTTATTTCCATAGCATCATAGAGTTAATGTTTAGCTCCATGTTTTTTTAAGGTTAGCCAGACTGCTAGGCTCCCATTAAGTTCAGCACCTATAAATAGAGTACAAATCCTAATAAATATTTTTAAATTGTCTAAAATATAATTTTATATAAATGTTAAGAATTAATTTGGGAAATCAAAAATTGGTTATAGTTAAATTGCAAATAACATATTGAATAAATTTTATGTATTTGGCCTATAATAGGAAAAATACAGGTTGCTGTACATCACAAAGTCAAAAAAATCAATATAAATTAAGTTGAAGCTTGTGAGGGAAGCTCTGTTCAAAATCAATGTTGATTTAAAAATCAATATAAGCTTAAATGAACATGTTATGTTTCATCAATATAACATGCATAACAGTAGGGCAGGTTAAATCTACTAAACATACAAACAAAACCTTGTAATGAATGTATGTGCTATTATACAACATGTGTACAAATAGGTGAACTATGTAAATAAACATAGGTCAGCCTGACCACAGATCAAATGATTCAAAAACACTTGACCAAGAAAGGTTTTTCTAGACATATATTCATGCTAGAAATATTAATTTAAAGCATTTCTTAGTCTATAAATGCAACACAACTGACCATTTATTTTACAGCTCTATCATTTTTATTGTTTATGGTTTGTATCCTCAGCTCAATTGATTTATAAATTTATAAATTAGAAAAAGAAAACATTTCCTCTGTTTATTATATAAAATGTTATGCATTTTCGGAGTAACATTGTTTGCCTACTGTGATAACTAATAAATGATTTTACTTGCAAGACATTAGAAGCAACTAGTTTAATCTTTGCAAATTACCTATATACATATATAGGTAATATGTGTGAAATATATGCTGTTTCATATTTGTAATTAAGTTATTAAGCTCCCAGAAACACTGTAAGTGAAAAAAAAATGTTGTTCTCACTCCAGCTACTTCTACCTACTTCCAACTCAAGGAATGTTTTGTTATTCTAAGTTGTGTGTGTGTGTGTGTGTGTGTGTGTGTGTGTGTGTATTTTTTCTTCATATCTATATGAGCATTTATTTAAAATAATTACAGATCGGTAAAACCTTCTAGTCATATGTTCCAGGAAGTTGCTTCAATTATTACCTTGCATATTGTTGCCAACAACTATGAAACATGTGAGATGTTCAACTTAGTTGCCAGATAATATGCTAGCCTGTCACAGTTTCATGATACTGGCAGGCCACAGAAGACTCGGGTTAGAGATTGGAATTAGATTTCTTCTAGTCTGGCAAGCCACAGGAATTCCATGGTTGCAACAACTTTCCTTGTCTTCTAAGTCTCATGGGGATGATGCAGATTGATCCAGGTGAATGTTGCATGATAACATCCCCAAGGATGTCACATAGTATGACAAACAAAACAAAACACAAATGAACAAAAAATCTAAGATCTTGGTTTGGGCACTGAGCAAAGCCAATATTTAATAATCATTTTAGTTTGCAGTATAGACTTAGAAAAAATAGCCAAAAAACTAGAAATAAGCATAAATGTATCAGGTTATAAAAAACCATGGAGAGAGCACTAGATTCTGTTCAAGTGGCTGATGAGTTCTTTAAAAATGTTAATTGAACATAGCGTAAATAGTGCATTGGTAAACTTGGAAGTTTTTTGATAGAATGGTGAACATAGAGACTATTTTATAATATAGAGTTTGTAAATAGGATGTGGACAAATACATGAGATTATTTTGGGCAGTTTTTCTTTTTTTATTATACTTTAAGTTCGGGGGTACATGTGCAGATTGTGCAGGTTTGTTACATAGGTATACCTGTGCCATGGTAGTGGTTTGCTGCATCCATTGCCCAGTCATCTACATTAGTTATTTCTCCTAATGCTATCCTTCCCTAATCTCCCCACCCCCAGGCCCCAGTGTGTGATGTTCCCCTCCCTGTGTCCATGTGTTCTCATTGTTCAACACCCACATATGAGTGAGAACATGTGGTGTCTGGTTTTCTGTTCTTGTGTCAGTTTGTTGAGAATGATGGTTTCCAGTTTCATTCATGTCCCTGCAAAGAACATAAACTCATCCTTTTTTATGGCTGCATTGTATTCCATGGTGGATATGTGCCACATTTTCTTTATTCAGTCTATCATTGATGAGAGGTAATCTAATCACAAACATAGTTACCCTCATGATGTTCTTGCAATAGCCAGTGAGTTCTCATAAGATCTGATAGTTTTATGAGGGCCTTTACCCCTTTGGCTAGGTAGTTCTCCTTGCTGGCACCATGTGAAGAAGGACATGTTTGCTTCCACTTCTGCCATGATTGTAAGTTTTCTGAGGCCTCCCCACCCATGCTGAACTGTGAATCAATTAAACTCTTCCCTTTATAAATTACCTTGTCTCAGGTATGCCTTTATTAGCAATGTGAGAATGGACTAATACACTTAATCTTCTCCCAAATTATTTACAATAGGTATACTTATAAAATAGGGTCCCATTATTTTTACACTCATCCAAATTCAACTGTCAATTCTCAAGATGGTATGTGATTAAACTTTCAAAGAGTTCTCACATATAAGGTTTTAATGAACATGAACTTGCAATTAAAACACCAGGAAGCAAGCTACCATGCACTAGAATTAAAAGAGACAATAAAATATAGAAGCAGAACTGCAAAGATTGCAGATATTATCACATTCAGAATATACAATAAGATAGGCTGAAAAAGAACAAAATAGAACTACTATGAATAAAAAGTATGTATGTAGCTAAATAATTAAAAAAAAGAATATTTTGCTGTTGTACTGTATGACTATGCAGCAGGCTGCTTAACCAATTATTAAAATTTTTAAAAATATTAATGCTTCAGTATTACACTGAATTCTTAAAACTGAATGAGAAAATCTTATATTTTATGTACTGATACATGTCTAGAGAGCTTCAAGAGAAATTTTAGTCTCTTAGGGTAATTCTGATTATGTGTAATTTTCAAGTAATATACTAAATTTGCATTTTAAGCATCAGGCAATGAGGAAATCTATTATATTATTATCCAGATTTTGTAAATTGAGAAAATAAGTATGAAAAAAATTACATAAATTATACTAGGTACACACTTCTAGTAAATTGCAAAGTCAAAAATAAACATTTGTGTGATTTTTATTCCCATTACCTTAAATATTAATACTAAATATTTTTACCCACCTGATGCGTCAACCACAATCCTAGGCACTACCAATTTTACTACACAGTTTCTTACAAATGTTTACCACACCATTTCCTACAAACCAACTTAAGTGGTAGTTATTATTGTATCCCATTTGAGGATGAAAAAGGAGGGTAAAAATAATTGACTCAAAGTCTTACAGCCATTAATGGATGGAGCAAATATTTGGACTCAGGAAACCTGTGAACGATTCTTAATTACTGTACTGTTCTCTGTCTTTCCACCTATGCTATATTGCCTTTCCCATCCTTTACTGTGTGTCAGTTTTTCATTTCCTATTCCTGTTTGACGTCTTCCAAAAGGCTCCGTGAACCTTGCAATTTCTTGAAAACTCCATCAGAACCCATGTTCAATGAAACAGATGACAACTTTTCTTTATCCTAGTCCTAGTCTTGGAACATTTTTAAAGTAAAACATTATTGAGCACCAAGAGATTTGCACCAGCTGTGTGCTTCCCTGCAGCTCCATAATGCTTTAAATAAAATAGCAAGAACATACGACCTAACACCATAAAAACCCTAGAAGAAAACCTAGGCAATACTATTCAGGACATAGGCATAGGCAAGGACTTCATGACTAAAACATCAAAAGCATTGGCAACAAAAGCCAAAATAGACTAATGGGATCTAATTAAACTTAAGAGTTTCTGCACAGCAAAAGCAATACTCATTAGAGTGAACTGGCAACCAATAGAATGGGAAAAATTTTTTGCAAGCTACCCACCTGACAAAGGGCTAATATCCAGAATCTACAAAGAACTAAAACAAATATACAGGAAAACAAACAACCCCATCAAAAAGTGCATGAAAAATATGAACAGACACTTTTGAAAGGAAGACATTTATATGGCCAACAAACATATGAAAAAAAGCTCATCATCATTGGTCATTAGAGAAATGCAAATCAAAACCACACTGAGATACCATCTCACGCCAGTTAGAATGGTGATCATTAAAGAACCTGGAGACAACAGATGCTGGAGAGGATTTGGAGAAACAGGAATGCTTTTACACTGTTGGTGAGAGTGTAATTTAGTTCTACCATTATGGAAGACAGTGTGGTGACTCCTCAAGGATCTAGAAATAGAGGATCGGGAGTTGGGGCGAGATAGCATGGGGAGAAATGCCAAATATACGTGAAGGGGAGGAAGGCAGCAAATCATGCTGCCATGTGTGTACCTATGCAACAATCCTGCATGTTCTTCACATGTACCCCAAAACCTAAAATGCAATAAAATTTACTAAAAAAAATTAAATCATCTTATATTTCTCCTAAAAAGTCTAAAATTTTGGTCAGGAACAGTGGCTCATGGCTGTAATCCCAGGTGTGATGCATGTAATGCATGTAACCTCTCATGCATAATCATGACTCACTGCAACCTCAACCTCCTGGGCTCAAGAAATCCTCCCACCTCAGCCTCTCAAATAGCTGGTACCACCATGTCTGGCCAAAAAAAAAAAAAAGAAATAGAAATACCATTTGACCCAGCAATCCCTTTACTGGATATATGCCCAAAGGATTATAAATCGATCTATTATAAAGACACATGCACATGTTTGTTCATTGCAGCACTTTTATGATTGAAAAGACTTGGAACCAACCCAAATGCCCATCAAAGATAGACTGGATAAAGAAAATATGGCACATAGCCACCATGGAATACTATGCAGCCATAAAGAAAGGATGAGTTCATGTCCTTTGCAGGGACATGGATGAAGCTGCAAACCATCGTTCTCAGCAAACTGACACAAGAACAGAAAACCAAACACCACACATTCTCACTCATAAGTGGGTGTTGAACAATGAGAACACATGGACACAGGGAGGGGAACATCACACACTGGAGTCTGTTGGGGGTGGGGTGCTAGGGAAGGAATAGCACAGGGTGGGGAGACTGGGGAGGGATAACATTAGTAGAAATACCTAATGTAGGTGACCAGAAGATGGAGGCAGCAAACCACCATGGCATGTGTATACCTATGTAACAATCTTGCACGATCTGCATGTGTCCCCAGAACTTAAGGAAAATTTTTTTTAAAAAGCCAAAAATAATAATAGTAATAACACGGAAGAGTGTTCAGATATGACACATATACTTTTAGTTAGTTTACTTGGGAGAGTCATCTTATTCTACCTCTCCCATACTTGTGTTCATTTTGGAGGAAGACATGGGCACAGAAAAAATTGGTAACCACAAGGTGATCCATTTATGACTTCTTTAATTAGGAACATGTTGACAACGTAGAAAGGCAGTCATATCTCTCTTACCTCATGTGGAGCAGGTTTGATGAACAGATGCCTCTAGGTTATTCAGTGGTAATATGACAATTATTAAAGTTTTAGATATATTTCTTATAAGAACTTTTGAGTAAACACATATTTTATTTATTTTGTAATTACATTAAAGTATTTAGATGGGGTATGTCCACATGAATCAGAATTTAACTAAAACAGCAACAGTCAAAATGTATTAATTGCATTTGTTTGCAGGAGGGAGGTGAAAAAAATAGGTGTGCTATCTTGGTATCTTTCAAGTCCATCCATGGAAAGTTTCCTAAGTATTTCATGGAAAATGAGATTATCATGGTTAATGCATTTCGTTTTTCACAGTCACCTGTGAGATTTGGTCTGAGCTGGACAAATCACATATGCTAGTGACAGCACAGCAAATGTCTGCTTTTGCTTAGAATTGTGGTATACTGGTTTTTGTTTCTATTTTCTTATATTTTTTCTTTTAATCCACTTTCTGCTAAGCTTCGTGCAATAGGTGGGCTGGATACTCTGCAGCCTTTGTTTGTTTGTTTGTTTTTATATACCAAAGGGAGCCAGCCTAGGTATGAATATTATCATGGACGCATGCAGAGACCTAGAGACTAAGAAAAGTCCTGGCTGGAGTGCAATGGCACAATCTCGGCTCACTGCAACCTCTGCCTGCCGGGTTCAAGCGATTCTCCCGCCTCAGCCTCCAGAGTAGCTGGGATTACAGGCACACACCACCATGATGGACTAATTTTTGCATTTTTGTAGAGATGGGGTTTCGCCATGTTGGCTAGGCTGGTCTTGAACTTCCGACCTCAAGCGATCTGCCTGCCTCAGCCTCTCAAAGTGCTGGGATTACAGGCATGAGCCACTGCACTAGGTGATATCTGCTCTTTTGTAGTGATTGCCATATACTCTTGATAATAGTTAAACTAGTTTTTGTTTGTTAGGCCATCAACAAACTCTTTGATATCCATCACAGATGCTCTTTTGTGCATTTAGTTTCCGAGATAAACATAAGGGCTTTCTCTTTTTATAACTACACAATGTATGCTGTTATTTCTACTTTTATGTTGGACTAAGGAACAAATCATTATATGAGACTCCTTCCTTCATTTCACTAAAAGAGTGAGGCATAGATACCTTCTACTTACTACTGAATATTTAACTTAAATGGGATGCTGAACTCTCTATTGTCTGCCCCTGTCTCTGTCTGTTTCTAGAGATTTCTCTGCCTCATTCTCTGAATCGGACACACACACACACACACACACACACACACACACACACACACACACACACACCCCGCTGTCCTGGATTAGAAGCTTCCATTTCCAGGGCCTTTCATCATACCTAAATATAAAATATAACATCTTCTGTGCTGTACAATTCTTTTTCCAGCCCAATTTTCCTAAGTTTGGAAACATCAATCTAGTTTCTAAAATCCAGACAGACATTTAATTGTAATTCTTCTCACAGTGTTCCTTCCTTAACACTAGCTCAACGATATAAAAATTTAAATCTAATAATTGGCCATCATTTTTCTTGGCTCCCACTATGACACATCCATAGAGGCAATGCCAGAACTCATGGCTTAGAGCTGAAATGAGGGAAACTCAGTAGATTTATGTAAAGTTCTGAAAAATCTACATCACAATTAATTTTTCTAATATCATATGCCACTTTCTCATTCCTTTTGAAAACGCCGTGCCTTGACACTGTTATATTCAAGTTCAATGTCCAATTCTACCTACATAATTAACAGATATGTAGGGGAGTAGTGGGTAGGGCAGGCTAAAATGTTAAAGAAGTTTAAAATCTCACAATATTTTAGGGCTGTGACAAGACCTGAACAACAGATGAATAAGAAAGTGAACTCGAAAGTCTATTCGATTGAGCAACTGGTTATTTCTAATTAGGTAAAGTGTTGCAGAGGTGTACCTCCCCAAGTCAAATAATTTAACAAGAGAATGTCCATAAGGCACTTGTAGAAGCAACTCAGAATAATTCAGGTCCCAGGTCCAGATGTAATGCCTAGATGCTGAAAAAGACACATACTAAACTACTGCTCTAAATAAGATAATTTGGTCTGAAAACTACAGGTTATACGATTTTCGCTAGTCATTTTTGAATGGGTTCTTAAAAAGATGGAGAAGACCTCAAAATATGCATTAGATGTTCAGAATGATTTTCATACTAGTATTATTCAGCAAATGCATGCCACACATATTTTGTTGCATTTGCTAGAAACCCCACTCCAACTGGCTGAAAGAATAAAGAAAATGTACTAGTTCATGTAACTGAAAAGATCAGAAGTAGAGAAGGCTGTAAACTATTCAATATGCTTTATTCAACCAACAGTGATAGTGCCAATTTTCCCATTTTTCTTCCATCTCCCTTTCCTCTTTGCCTTTATATTCAATTACAGCTATGTTATCCCTCATAACAGCCCATAAAGTGAGAAGAGATATTCTCTTTCATGAAAACATTACTGAATATGTATTATTAAAAAGACAAACGATAAGCGTTGTTGAGGATGTGGACACTATTGGTGGGAATGTAACTTAGTACAGCAGTCCCCCCTTATTCTAAAAGGATAAATTTCAAGACTCCCAGTGGATCCTTAAACCACAGATACATATTATGTTTGTCCTTATACATACAAACCCGAAATAAAATTTAACGTAGGAGTTAGGCATAATACAAAATTAACAGCAATAAATGATAAAATAGGACAATGATAACAATACGCCATAATAAAAGCTATATACATATGGACTCTCACTGTCTCAATATATATTACGGTCTGTAATACTTTTACACCATGGTTGACCATGGGTAACTGAAACCAGCAAAAGTGAAACCATGAGTAAGAGAGGACTACTGTACAGCCATTATGGAAAATAGTGTGGAAGTTCTTCAATTAATTAAAAGTAGAACTATCATATGACCCAGCAATTCCACTACTGGCTATGTATTTTAACAAGTCAGCATACTAAAGAGATATCTGGTCTTACATGTTTATTGTAGAATCATTAGTAATTGCCAAGTTATGGAATCAACCTAAGTGTCCATCAACAGATGAATGAATAAAGAAAATGTGTTATATTTACACAAGGAAAAACCACTCAGTCTTGAAAAAGAAGAAAATCCTGTCATTTGCAACAAGATGAGTAAACCTGGTGGACATTATTGTAAGAGAAATAAAAATGGACAGAAAGAAAAATATCTCACCTATGTATGGAATCTTAAAAAATAAATCAAATTAGTAGATGCAGAGAGTAGAATCGTGGTTACCAGGGGATAAGGGATTGGATGGGGAGGTTGGGATATTGGTCAAAGAAGAAAACACTTCAAATAGGAAGAATAGGCTCAAGAGTCCTACTGCACAGCATGGTGGCTTTAATTACATATGATATTATTAAAAATTGCTGAGAGTAGATTATGTATTCTCACTACAAAAAAATGGTAAGAGGTAGCTCATGATGTTTATTAGCTCAAATCAGCAGTTCTAAAATGTATACATATTTTGAAACATCCTGTTGTACATAATAAATATATACTTTTTGTCAATTAAAAATAAGGGAGAGGTGAATTCATTTTCATACACATAACACAATGTAGACAGGAGAATTATGTGCATTGAAGATTTTAGTTAGATATTTTATCCAGAGCTGAACCAATCATTATGGAAAATGGAATGAGACACTAGGTAAGTTTTGTAGGCCAACCAGGACCACACTTGATCCTGGGGGTAGTATACCTATCAACAGCTGCAGAATATTCACACAGAAGTGAAATGGATTTTCAAAAACAAAAATCTCCATTGAAGATGTATAAATAAAAGCTGTTGTAAAGTTCTTCTAATTTATATAGCTATATATACATATGTAAATAATATAAATATTTTGACAAGGATTGTAACTATGTGCTACCTAATTGTGTAAAGTCTAAAAAGCAATTTTAATTTTTTTCAGTTTTGTAAGTTCGGTTCAGCATATATATATATATATATATGGATAAATATATAATATATGGATATATATGGATATATATATATCCATATATCTTCCCAAATATCTATATCTATATCTATATCTATATCTATATATTATATTTAGGTAGATATTTAATAACAAGATTGATAGCAAAGTTGCTTCTAGATATGTTAATATGAGTAATTCTTGAGAGTTACTCTTAGCATTTGTCCTTTTTGATTTTATTCTTTGCCTTCTCAGAAAATATGCATAGGTAGCATTTGGTCATTTGCTTGGAGTAACAAGATTGCTGAATAGCCATAGAACTTTTGCTAAGCAGGTCTGTGAGTGCCAGGTATTGATCCAGCAATGTCCTGGCTCAAATCCATTTTAATTTGCTTTTCCATTTTTATCTTCCTGCAGGGGGCTACATTTCTGCCTAGTATGCTAGAAAATAAACTCATTGCTAATTATAGTGCTTGTATTTCTCCATATAACTACCAAGGACAGCACTGACATTGAATTTTATTATATAAAATAGTGTCCATATAGAAAATTAATGCAATTAAATTTTTTATACATGAGCCAAACATTTGTCATTTGTCCCACCTCAAGGGAGGTAAGAAATAGCTATATTCTACCATATATCTGATAGCAATTCAAGATGATCTTGGATAACTATTTTATATTCCAGCAAATACAATGTTTCACAGGCACATTCTGGTGTTGAAATTGGCAGTGAGAAAATATGCCATAAATGTGGCACATACAGTTTTACCATTTAAATTTAAAAAAGTAGCAGTATGTACAGTCCAGATTTTTTTTCATTTCAAAGTTGTTATTAAGCTATAAATAAAACCCAATATCCTTCAAAATGTTAAACACAGTTGAGATCATTGAAATTTTGAAATTCATCAAATTTTAGGTTTGCCTCTGGATACTACTATATTGCACAATATAGGTTGGCATTTTAAGGTTATTAGAGGAAAAATTAAAGCTCTCACTGAATTTAATTTACATCAGGCTCATTATTGCTTTAGGTATATTCGTATAAACTCTTAGAAACTGCAGTCAATATATAAATTTGCCAAGACAGAATATTAGTCAGTTATTAGATTGTCACCAATGTCAAGAAACAAAAATAAGACAGTTCATTTAAATTTCTACTAGCAGTATAATGGTGGTTATCTTCATACAAAAATATGCATAGCACTCTACTTGTAGATACCTTGTTAGGACTTTCAGCAGTATTACAGAATGAGTAAGATAATGGTCAATTTAGAAAAGAATGTTACCTTTGAACATGGCATATTACCTAGAGGTTATAATAATAAAAATTATAAAAACACAATTCACATTTATTTAGTGATCAGATTGTTGTCAAATATAAAAATATATTTTATAAAATTAAATAAATGGTAAAATAAAATAAACATGTTACATAAAGTGACGTGATTTCGATGAATCAGAACATTAACAGGGGTTATAATCATGTGCTACCTAATGGTTCAAAGTCTAAAAAGTAGTGTTTTAATTTTTAATTTTTTTTTTCAGTTTTTTGGGTATTTAAGACAGGAAAGTGAAGCTGGTCTAGTTTACTTCATCATGGCTTTCTTTAATAGACTTACTGTACATAATGTGTGTAAGGCCTTCTTACAAAAGCTGTCAATAATGATTAGATATACATTATTAAAATATATTATTAATACAAAAACCACAGAACTCCCAAATTAGTTCATGTGTGTTCCTACCATGCACACAAAGTAAAATATTATCAAATAAACCCCCTGTCAATTCCAACTTAAGACAACATGAACTAGCATGCATGTATATATGCATGTGTATAATCTATTTTTAACATCAGCTAGTGGTAGATTTTTTTAACCAGGGTATATTTCAGTAACATAATTAACTAACATCACATGGGTATTTAGGTTTTGCCATATTCCTAGAAATAAATGCCACATTCTAGAATATATAAAAACACGTTTGTGAATGTGTATTTGCAGGATGAATTCTTGGGAGTTGAATTACTTGGTAAACTGGACACATACACATTATCACGCTTGTCAAATCTACAAAAAGTTTATTTCCATTCCTAATTCCATTTATGGTTGTATAGAAATACCATATTTTCTTAAAAATTTTATTTTTTACACATAAAAAAGATGTGTTTATCTCTGAAAAATTTGAAATAATATCTTATATTTTGTAAATGAATTAAAAGCCTGAAATTAAATTGTGGTGTGTACAGTAAAATTAATGTGAAACATTTAGCAAATATTTTACTTTAATTGTTTAACATTGAAAAGCCTACAAAGTTGTATTTAAGAACACTTTATTCCAATCAATTATTGGAAAAATTATGCAATTTTTTTGTTAAAGGGTCGTGAATCGTAATACTTATCAATATGAAATACTTATCAATATGGAATACTTTTCAATATGAAATATACTTAAGAAATGTTATATTAATAAGTATTAATTGTAATACTTCTCAATATGAAATGTTATATTAATACTATAAGTATTATAGTACAATTAATACTATAATAAGTTTTAATTGTAATACTTATCAACATGAAATGTTACTAATGTTGAGTTTTGCCTTTATTCAAAGCAGATACTATAAATCCTACTTCAATGGCAGATTTCTTCAAGTTAACTTCTTGAAGAAAGCATCCTAATATTTAAAGATTCTGTGTGTGTTTGAAAGATATATTTTTTTCATCTTTTCAGAAGGAGTGTTAAGTCTGATTTTGATTAACCCAGTTTATCCGGGTCAGTGAAATCCAGAATGTTCTGTTTGGCATAATTAATTGTGAAGCTGAAGATGTATAGATTTCTAAATCTATAAAGAGATGTGATATACTGACTCTATACATGTTAGAGTCCCTATATCTGATTTTCCTTTCATGTGATTAAATAAAAACACTGGTAATTTCTTCTTATGTTTCTGAAATAATTTGGCATTCACAACTTTAATAATATGAGCAAACTGGTTTGTAGTATTTTGTCTTTCTGTTTTTCTCTCTCTCTCTCCCTCACAGACACACACACACACACACACACACACACACACACACGCAGGCAGGAGAGGCAGATAGGGAGAATCATTTCATTCCACTCTTCATTATTCTATTGGTCAGACAAATCTGGTCATACTTTCCATGTCAGAATTGATATTATCAAGAACAAAAATAACATATTTTCAAATTTACTGTAGTCCAAGAAACAAACACTTTTTACCCAGTTGTTTTAAACACGTGTCAGTTCAAGTCTAGAAGGGGGCTCCTGGGTCTTCGCAAAGTCCCATTGGGATCACTTCAGCCAAGGCTTGCTTTCAACTCCTGATGCTTCCTGCTCCTCCAATGAACAGGAGACACCACACTACAGCAACATTAATTCTCCATGACATGCTGAAATTTTACTATTCCAGAATCAAGGTAAGCTTGCCTTTGTTTTGCATTATAGTAATTTAAACTGCCAAAATTGGTCACTCAATCAAATTGAACTGAGCTGAACTTACTCCATTGTTAAGCGGATTTGTCCAGTTATTTATTTCCAGATTAAGAACCAATCTAGTTCTGGTTGCTTATTGTTACGCAAAACAATCACACTTGTATATTAAAAGGGAGGAAATATTTATGTGGCTACCACTTTTTATTAACACTTAGTATTATATTACTGTTCAGGTTTCTATATGAGAAACCAAGATACATTAGGTCCTCATTCTAGTCACATTCTATTATGTAGCCTAAACATGCCTATATCTGATGTCTTGATTATAATATATAATGAATTGCTTCCAACCACATTTATACTTAGAGATATTTTTGTATTTATTCCACTGGGTGCAAGGTGTACTAAAGTATGTATGATTTAAAAATTATTGCACATTTTCTCTTTCCACTTTGATGATAATGTGCAATTCAAGAAGTTAGGACATAATTTGGAAAATATGGAAGAAAAAAATAATATAGTGCATGGGGAAGTCCTGTCAATCACTCAGCTTGAGATGACGATAAGGAGAAAATGTATTTACTTTGCAGAGTGTTGCAGAAAACATTCACCCATACTTTCTGGTGTTATTTCTATAAATTATTTGTTCTCTATACCAGGAGCACTCTAACACACCAGATGACAATTCCCAAATTCTTGTGACTTGTTACCAGTCTCAAGCTGTGGTAACTAACCCTTTTACTCCTAGATGGCCTACAGAGAGGTTCCCTGGCTGATTTCAGATATGACTTTTTTCACAGTAAGAATGCTAGTAGATAGAATAGTTGAGAGGAATATAATAATATGAAATTTTGTGCGTTTTTTTTCTCCCCTCTAGATATTTTCCAACTGGTGCAAATTTTGTTGTCATTGCTGATAAAAAGAGCCAGATCTTCCTGTTCTTAGCCACTAAGGGATTAAGATATTAAATTGAGACATCGTGGAGTTTTTGATCTATTATCACCATATTCCTGAGACTTGGCCTGATCCCTGAATGTGTCACCACCGCACAGGTACACTCTAAAATTAAAATAATTTCTCAAGCACTGTAGCTCTCCTTTTTCATAATCTCTTTATCCATAGGAATTTACATATGCTATCATACTAATTATTTTTGTTAATTCGTCAATTTTTCTTCTAAATTATTACCTAATGAAAGACAGGAATTTTTTGGTTTGTCTGTTTGTTTTGTTCACTGATAAATTCCCAACATCTAGAACAGTGCCTCAAACATAATGGGTGCTTCAAAAACATTTGCTGAATAAAATACAGAAATCTCTTTTGGCTGGAAAAATATCTGTAGTCTCATTTTACATCTCTTCATTGATAGGTCGGAGTTGAAAGCTTTCATTCATCCAAAAGAGAGAAGGGCTCTGGTGAGAGAATGTGTGATTCAAAGTGCAGGCTCTAGGGCCACGCTGGTTTTTGGCTCTACTTACTGGGTGATTTTGGGAAAGTTGCTCAATATGTCTGTGCCTTATTTTCTTAATAGACATAGAATATCACATTTTAACACAGTTACAAAGATAAAATGTGGGTACACACTTTAAACAACTTATTCATAGGGTCTTATTACCATGACAGATAGCTTACTGCTTTTCCACACAGAGAAGAGCATGGTAAGCAATAGCACCATAAGACATTGGATATCCTAGATTTTTATTATGGTGATTGCATTTTCTCGTTTTTTTCATTTCTTTTTTTTTTTTTTTTTTTTTTTTTGAGATGGAGTTTTGCTCCTGTTTGCCAGGCTAGAGTGCAAGGGTGTGCTCTCGGCTCACTGCAACCTCTGCCTCCCGGATTCAAGTGATTCTCCTACCTCAGCCTCCCTAGTAGCTGGGATTACAGGTGCCTGCCACCATGCCCAGCCATTTTTTGTGTGTTTTTAGTGGAGACAGGGTTTCACTATGTTGTCCAGGCTGGTCTTGAACTTCTGACTTCAGGCGATCCACCCACCTCAGCCTCCCAAAGTGATTACAGGTGTGAGCTACCACACCTAGCTGGTGATTACATTTTCATTTGGAGTCATTTATATGGCAACACAAATAATTTCATAAATAATAGAATTATAAAATATTTAATAGAATTTTCCCCTAAATGACTTTATAGATATTAGACTTGAAAACTGTTTAACTCAACATTCAGTGAACTAAAACAAAGATGTTTTCTCTTTTTATTTTTTCTCTTTTTTTTTCCTGTCTACATTTCTTCCTCAGAGAATATTAAAACTCAATTGGCAACAGGAGTATTGACAGAATTTGCAATTTGTTCTAGGGTTTTCAATTGTCAATTACACTTGAGAACAGTAATGTGTAAGGAATTTATATTTAGAGTGTAAATGGCAGAAATGGCTATATTTAGTTCTGACTTTTATTTATGCTTTGTAAATTTCGTAGATGTTGACTCATGATGTAATAGTTTAATGTATTTTATGGCTCACTGGTAATTTAGAAGTAAGATGTTCGAGAGTATTTGAATCAAAATCTTCCACTTAGAAAGTTTTCAAGAAGTTAATAGGTCTTATCCTATAATATGACAAACTTATATCAATATATAAGGAACCCAGATGCACACAGGTCTGGGTTGGGTAAGACATATTAATGGGGGGTTATATGACTATTAATTAACTTTATACAATTAAACTGAGAACTAATTTTATTGAGATTTATTTTTATATGGAAGCAGAATGTTTAGAAAATCTGTCTGAACATGAGAAATAAGTTTTATCCTTAATGTTATGATATATTAAATGATTGCCAGTAGAATAATTGCTATTATGGAACTCTGTCCAGTAAGCTTGGATAAACAAAACAAGAAAAGCGGGAGTACAAACTGAGATGGAAAATAGAACAGTGACTTTTCGCTAAACAGGAATAGTTTTAAGAATGTGTTCCATTGACTCCTAGAGTTTATCAACAATAGTTTATGTAAACAACAGTTTATTGGTACTGAAAATCTGAAATTTCAGCCATATTTTTAGCTGCTGTAACTCTTTAAAAAATAAATAAGAATGAAGGAGGTAGACATGGAGGAGAAAGATGAGGACCTACCTAGGCTGAGATAACTCTAGGCACTTAGGTAAAGATTAGATTCCCAGTGCCAAGGAGAAGACAACTCATCTTGTTGTTAATATTTTTGTTCTCTCTATTCCTCCCATTTCTCTTCTAAAATATCTCATTTTTCATGTACATTATCCACATTTTCCAGTGGCAAATTTTGTATTTTATCCATGCTGCTTTTAAGTCATTAGCTGCTAATCATTACTTCTAGTTTATCTATCTCGTTACATTAGCCTCCTTGGAGTCTTTTGTCCATTGATTATGAACTGCACTGCTTTATTTTCTTTCTTTTTTTTGGGGGGGGGGTCTTTGCTTTTATGTTCTAGACGTTTTGTATAAAACAAGAGAAGCACATAATGCAAATAAAATGTGTCCTCAGAAGAAAGACTACTGCCAAGTTTGAGGGAGTGCAATGGCACGATCTCAGCTCACTGCTACCTCCGCTTCCTGGATTCAACCAATTCTCCTGCCTCTGCCTCCAGAGTAGCTGGGATTATAGGCACTGCCACCACACCCAGCTAATTTTTTGTATTTTTTTTTTAGTAGAAACAAGGTTTCACCATGTTGGCCAGGCTGGTCTTGAACGCCTGACCTCAGGCAATCTCCCCACCTTGGCGTCCCAAAATGCTGGGCTTGCAGGCATGAGCCACCACCCACAATCCCTCCTCAGGTGCACATGCTGTATATATGACCATGCCCTTGAGTGTGGGTGGGACTGTGAATATGATGGAGGATCACTCTTGTGATTAGTGTATAATACACCACAAGCAGAAGGATGCTTTAGATGTAATTAAGGTTTCAAAACAGTTGATTTTGAGATAAGCAAAAGGGAGAGTATCCTTGGTGGGTCTGATTTATTCAGATGAGAGTCAGAGCTTCAAAGGATCAGAGATGCAAAGGGAGAAAGAGTCTCCCAGTAATGGAGAACAAGTAATCTACCATGTTGGTTTTGTGAACTGCAGGGTAAAGACCTGCAGTAGGCCTGTGGTTGCTGAGAGCAGCCACAGAATGCCAGTTGACAAGAAAAAAGGAACCTCTCTCCTACAACTTCAAGGAACTAAATACTGCCCAAACTGTACTAGCTGGAAAGACTCCAGGCCTTAGATGAGAGCTCAGCCCTGGCTGACAACTTGTGACACCTTGAGCTTAAGACTCAGTTAGCCTGTACCCAATGCTTATGTCTTCCCAAAATGAACATGTTGACATCCTAACCCCCAAAGGGGTGATATGGGAGGTGGAGGTGATTAGGTAATGAGGGAAGAGCTTTCATGAGTGGGATTAGTGTCCTTATAAAAGAGGTCTAAGGAAAACCCCTCACTCTTTCTACCTTGTCGAGGACAGAGGACACAGCAAGAAGCCGCTGCTTATGATGAAATAGGACCTGATCAGACACCTATACTTAGAGGTAATTAATCTGTACTGCTTTAAGCTTTTCAATTGTGACAGAGTGTTGTGCAGTGGTAGAAAACAAATATGTCGGATTTGTTTTATCATGAATTAGATTTAATTGCCCATGGCTTACATGTTTTGAGAATGGGATAAGAACGTTTTCAGTCCAAATACCAGATTTCTTAGCTATAGGAGACCGATTTCTGCTCTGAGGCCCAGCACTGGCTTTTAGTTTGCTGCTGAGGTCGCTTTGCTCCTCAGTTCTTTTCCTGGTTTCACCACTTTAGGAAATTCTTTCTATGCTTTCATTGCTTTGTCTTGTTTAAGACTCTGAACACCTAGGGGGATTTCTCTCAGAAATCATTATGCCTTTTATTGAACAGAGCCCTGTGCCCTTCAGGGACACTTCACCTAGTGCTTCCACTCACCAGTTTGGTTGGGCTATAGCAGCTGTGCACTCAGGGATTGCTTTGTGTGCCTTGTAGGAGACTTTTTAACCTTTCTGCTCTGCTCCAGTCTGTTAAGGGCCACTGATGCATTTCTGAATGGCACATTCAACTTGGGAAGTCTGCAGCTCTTCTGCTGTGTCTCAGGCTTCAGCTGAGTTGTGACTAACTGTGAGAGGGGTTCTTGAACTATACAGGGAGGTGGAGGTTTCTTGTGGTCACTGTTTTGCTTCAAGCTATTGGCTTAATGCCATCATAAACTAATTAAGAGTTTCTCAAATTTTTTAGATTTTTTTTTCTAATTGTCCTTCATGGCATTTTAATGCCACAGATAACTGTGTATCTATTTATATATGGTGTGCATATGTGTGTTTTATATGTGAAAAGAGTACTTTTTGTTAACCCCACAAGAACCTACTTTCACCTCCTTAAGGGTGGTATTGCCTCAATGAGAATGCACGTTCACCTAGAATGTATGTTTTCTCTATGGATAGGTATTTTGATCACCTCCTCTTCACCCTGTTGGGGACAGAGGGATTGTCATCCTAGGGTTATGAGAATCATTGACCACAAGTCACCCAATGATGAACAGACAAAATTGACAGGAGTTTATTGATCATATGTACTCACCCAAGAGAGAATAACTCTACACATCATTCAAGGCCACGTAGCAGTTGCTTCCGGAAAAAGTTAACAACTAGGGACTGTGGGAGACCAACTTTATAGTGTGAAGAGGGCGAGGTGCTCACTGGTGCTCATGGCAGGATGTGAATAGCTTCTCTACATGGTCCCGCAGGTTGTCAGAGAATTGAAGACCACTACTCGGGTAGCAAGAACTACACCTGGAATACTGATAAAGAGGTTTGGGTGGTTAGCAGACCATATGTGCAGGAGCAGAGTTTGGAGGTGAACTTGCAAATAGGTCATGTATTAGTCCTTTTTCATGCTGCTGATAAAGACATACCTGAGACTGGGCAATTTACAAAAGAAAGAGGTTAATGGAGTTTTAGTTCCACATGGCTGGAGAGGCCTCACAATCAAGGTGGAAGAAAAGGAAGAGCTAGTCACATCTTACACGCATAGCAGCAGGCAAAGAGAGAGCTTGTGTGGGGAAACTCCTATTTTAAACTCATTAGACCTCATGAGACTTATTCACTATCACAACAACAGAATGGGAAAGACCCACCCCCATGATTCAATTAATCTCTCACTGGGTACCTTCCACAACATGTGGGTATTATGGGAGCTACAAGATGAGATTTGAGTGGGGACACAGAGCCAAACCATATCAGGCTATTAAGAAACCCCCAACTTTATCAAGTGTCAAGACCAGCATATAATATACCGTAAGTTTAGGATTCATCCCACAGTAGACTTTATGACTGGGGTTCTTGGAAATTCTAATTCCTCAGACTAGTCCACCGAAGCAATTGCAGTTTGGCTAATTACTAACCCTTTCCCTAAGAATTCACACCTCCACCCTTGGTAGCACAATGGCTGATATTAGAAAAAGATCTCTTTATTTCTGGAGCTTATCCCTTTTTTGGAATTTGTTTAATTTAATTTTCTTTGTACCTTTAGGCCTCTAATGTATTTAAAACATTAATTGTTATAGTTCATTCAACTTACACTTTTTTTGTATCAAAGCAATGATTTCTGGTGACATTCAGCATTCTAACTAGAACCATAACTTAGATTTTTAAAGGAAAATTTATGAGGATATCTTCCCATATTTTATTCCAATGTTTACATATTTTGAATTAAAATAGTAATGGTTGAGATGGAAAAACACATCAGAGAAAATATTTTCTATCATTCTAAATGAACGTGAAGCAGCTTAGGACACATTAACAATTTTTAATAAGAAGAATGAAGTATTTACGAATAATATTACCAAGAAGTAGAGTAGGAAGAATGATTCTCCCTCCCTCTTCTAAGATGTCCACTCCCAAATTCCTGAAAAGTGTTAATATGTTGTCTTATGTGGCAAGAGACATTGATAATGTGATCTCCTTGAGAGGGAGAGGTTATCCTAGGTTATCTGGGTGAACTCAGAACAAGAATACATAAAAGTAGAAAATAATTCTCTGCTGAGGTGAGTTAAAAACATAGGTAACTATGAAATAAGTGTTATAAATTGCAATAATCATGACTTTGAATGTGAAAGACAAGTTCAAAAGGCAAGCTAGCAGATGGCCCTAGAAGCCAGAAGAAGTGGGAAACACCTACTTCCCTGGAGCCTCCAGAAGGGAACACAGCCCTGCCAACACGTTGATGTTAGCCCAGGAAGATCCATGTTGGACTTCTGACCTACAGAAGAATAAGACAATAAATTTGTGTTGTTTTAAGCAAGGGAGTTTATGGACATTTGCTACGGCTCATATGATATGATAGAAATATTATTCTTTCTGTAGAAGTAGAATGCTGACTATAGGCAAAGAATATCAATATTCAATATCAATGTCAATATTTGATAAAGAATAGCAAATGCTGGTGATTTTTAATGAAGTAAATATTTCTAATCCATCACAGATCCTTTATTTTCTTAGTGAAAGAAAGGCTTTATGTTTTCATGAAGACTCCTTAACTTGTGTTGAGTTTGAGTAGTTGCTTTTTCTCCTGCATTTGTGCATGTCCATAACACACACCCCACTTAATTTTACTATATTCACCAGCAGGCCTTTAACGTGTATTCCTTCACTTCCATATGCTACATCTAGAAAGTACCATATGCTATATCAAGAAAACTTAAAAATATTGTGCTATTTACATGGATAGAAGTTTAGAATTTTCAGGATACAGATACGTATGACAGTTACCTGTTCCAAGGCGCGTGTAACCCTCACAGTCAGACATATCTGATGCTTGAGCACAATTCAGTCCCCTCCCATGACCCGTAGAGCAGGAAGAAAGCAATTCTCCACACAAAGGAGCTGGCTTCAGAAGACTGTCCGAAACTTTATTCAATTCATCTATCTCCAGAAAGATTACAAGGCTCAAGGTGGGAAAAAAACAGATTTTATTAACTTGCATACCATGAAAGCCTGCATGGCTCA
Source organism: Sapajus apella (assembly GCF_009761245.1). Lineage (NCBI taxonomy): Eukaryota > Metazoa > Chordata > Mammalia > Primates > Cebidae > Sapajus > Sapajus apella. The sequence goes on from NW_022436949.1 coordinate 35,172,727, forward strand.
CAATGTCCCCAGGGTGGGCCTCCCTTTCATTACATATAGTGAAGTGTCTATTTTCCATGATAGAAATTTTATTTTCTTTAGGCTACACACTGTGAGATTTCATTTTGACTATGAAAGGAAAAGTGACTGTTTAAAAGACAAAAATCTCAAGCACTGTAATCTTATCTTTCCATGTTTAAGTGCACCAAAATTACAGTGCTTACATTCAGCTTCCTATTTTGTGGTAACAACAAGAAAAAAAGCAATTTTGCATAAAACTACAGGGGATAACCTGGGTCCAGAAGCTTTATACACTCTTGGCCATAGGTGATTTGAATTGGAAGGTGAATGTAGCATTTGACAGTGATTGTGGAGCATAAAAAGAAGAAATAGAAGAAGAACTAAAGTCTCTGAAAATAATAATAAATAGTTAGACATTTTATAAATGTCACAGCCAATCAGATTGAGAAGTGTAGCAATAATATTAACCAACACCAATTTTTAAATAATGTAAGTTGGAAAGAACTGTTAGTATTCACCAAAGAGCTTGAGAATTTTGTTCTTGCCTTATAAATTAATTTCTGGGTCGAGATGATAGAGAAGAAACTAATTTTAACCTAGGTGAAATTTTCACATAATGACATCTGGATAGTTAAAAAAAAAAAGAGAGAGAAAGTAGATGTTGTACCTAACACACTTTAAACAACAACATTAATAAAACAAAACAAAAAACCTTGAAATATCTATCTATTAAATATCTACTTATCTATTTATCTACCCAATGCCCATTTCAAAGTATCATTTCTCAAGGACATAGATGTTGGAAAGCAAAATTTTGTCTGGAAAATATAAACCACAATTTTTCTTCCTTATTGCTATGGATTTCATTTTCATATAGTATCTAAAATATGATTTATGAATATATGCTATTATTACTAGAGTGGAACCAGATTAATTTTTTAATGTGCGTTTATTTTAGTAGAATGTTTTCTATTTCAAAAACAGTGACTATTTCTAAGATAGTACAACTGAACTCATAGCAAAAGAGTTGCAGAATCCTAAGGTAATAGTTTTATTTCTTGTTTGTGTTTGGAACATTGTTTTTTCTTTTTGCATCTTTTTTCATGTATGGCTCCACACAGGAGTCCCTCCAGGCTGTGCTTCCCTACCAGCCAGCCCCTCATAGGTTATCTTCATGAGCGCCCAGCGGACTGCAGGAGACCGCTCTCCCAGAGCTGCTGAAGCAGTCGTTTTATCCCTAGGACACACTGGATATCAGTAGTGTTCTTAAGCAAACATTTTCCTCTTGAAACAACTACCAAGTTCCCAAATGCAAAAGCAGAATTTTAAAATAGCAGTCTTCCTGAATTCCTAGGCAAGGCAACCAGGCTGCTTGCTATGACTGACAAGATCAGGTGATTACTGGGAATCTCTTAATTCACCTTCATGCACTTCAGTGCCACATTTTCTGCCACAGAGGGGAGATTAGCAACTTCCCTTTGTGGGTACATGTAAGGTCAATAGCATTCCTCATACATGCTCTCATCTTTTATTTTACATACCTCTTTTTTTTTTTTTGACACTTCTACCTGATTATCCTAACCTCTTATGGTGTGTTTCATTCAAAATGTCCATAGCCTGTGTTTGTCCAATGAAACTGTGCACACATTTAATCTTGGACTTTCTGTAATGTGTTAACGTTGTTTTGTAAGTACCCCAAAGGATGGCATTATGACTCACTAACTTTTGTCTTGAAGGAGAAAGATGAATTAAACATGGTTCCTGTAGAAAAGGTGACAAGTCTTACTAAAAAGAGAAAATACAAATGAAGTCATGGATGTACTAGAAAATCTGTTGTATGTAGAAGGCACACAGGTCAGTAGGGAACTTTCGAATTCATTCACTGAAAAGAGTGAAAGCTGAGTGGAGAAAAAGAATGTAAAAGAAGTATGAGGGGCTAGATTCTTCAAATTTTACATTTCAGAAAATCATAGAGAAAACACTTTCCTAACAGATTCAAACAAAAAATAACCACTTAGGAAACTATTTCATTGATCCTAGCAAAGTATAGTGATTAAAATGCTTAATAATTGTTGAAGACGAAAGAGAGTGAGTGAAACAAAAGCAGGATAAGCAAAGATCTGAGACATAAATGAATATAAGAATTAGAAGTCACAAGTTTAGAAGCCAAGATTATCTGAAAAGTACTGGGCACTCCAGTCAATACAACACAACACAACACAACACAGAAATAACAATGATGAAGTTATAGCTACTGGAAAAGTAATTCTTATAATACAAATGTTATAAGATTATGATCCACTAAATATTAAGTGACAATTGTTAAATAAATGTACTTGTTGAAGTAGTTAGGGGATTAAACCAAAATGCCTGAATGTCAATAATAGATATGAAGTTAATCTAATAATTTTAGAATGCCATTTAATTCATATTAGAAATAAAGCAAATATGTAAAATATATAAATATAATTTTATATACATATGTAAATACTGATTTAGAAAAATAATAAATAGAAATACCAAATATTATAATGAATATTAAATTATGCATTTAATGTAATCTCTACATAAATAAAATAAAGTCTTATATATTTAATCTGGCATAATTTAAGACTAACCAGGGGATTTAAAAATGCAAGTAAATTTAGATCACAGATATTAAAAAATGAAATAAAAGAAATTAAAATATATTTCCCTGATATATTTTATACATTTTGTCATTATTTATTATATGATAAAATTAGCAGCATACATTTGTAAAAATATAAAATAAAATAATTTCTGGTATTGGCTTAAATTATGAGTTATCTGAGAGAAAGGTAATGTAAAAATACTTTCACACAGCATACCCCATATTATATTTGAGGTAAATCAAGAAATAAAATATCAAAAGGAAGAAGAGATGTATTGACAGGGTGCTCTGGCTCACGCCTATAATCCCAAGACTTTCAGAGGCCAAGGTGGACAGATGATTTGAGCCCAAGAGTTTAAGACCAGCCTGGATAACATGGTAAGGCCCCATTTCTAAAAAAAAAATTTAAAATTAGCTGAGTGTGGTGGCATGTGCCTTTTGTTCCAGATACTTGAGAGGCTGAGGTGAAAGCATTGCTTAAGCCCAGGAGGTTGAGCTTGCAGTGAGTTCTGATCGTGCCATTGCATTCCAGCCTGGATGACAAAGCAAGACTGAATTTTTTTAAAAAGTGTTTTTACACACACACACACACACACACACACACACACACACACACAGACCCCTATATATCTGTGAGTGTATGTATTATAAATTAATATTTTGTATTATTTATCTAATTTTTATGTTTGGAATACGTTTAAATTTTTGACCCATCATTTTACCTAGAGAATAATTAAAAATAATGAGCTGATAACTTTTTAAGTTTTGCAGCTAGCATAAAGCAAATCAATAATAATATTAACAAAAAATCTCATATATTAACAGCAAAGTATTAACAAGTAAAAAGAGAAATAGAAAAATCCATAGTTAACAAAAATAGTCATATCATTTAGTTAAAATCCAAATATATTCAAAGTCTTAACAGGTTAAAAACATTCGGTTTCCTACAATTAATTGACAAATGTCTGATAATGAAAACCCTGAATCCAAGAGCAGAGGTGAAAATTATATTGCATTCAAGTGCATAGGCAGCAATTATATTGCACTGTCACCTATACACTTGAATCGAGAGTGAACATTATTAGAAAATTGTTAGAAAAAAAAATTGTTGCAAATATGTTTTTCAAATGTTTATCTTAATTTTTTATAATTACATTTAATTCAGAAATCATTCTAAAATATACACCTGAAAATAATCAATAGATGTATATACTGTGAATTTCATTTAAAAGAGGATAACAGTATGAACATTCCTTAAAAACTTAAAAAGAGAACTGCCATCTGATTCAACAATCTCACTGTTGCATATATAGCCAAAGGAAATGAAGTGAGTGTATGGAAGAGATAACTCCCATATTTATTGCAGTGTCAACCAAAGTATTCAGCAGGGACACATAAGCAGATTGTTTTAAATGTAGTATGTGGATACAATATTATTCATCCCTAAAAGTTGAATAAAACTCTCACTTGTGATGACAACATGGGTGAGCCTAAAGGACATTATGCTAAGTGAAATAACTCAAGCATGAAAGAACAAATACCGTATAATCTCACTTATTTGTGAAATCAAAAAACAAAAATAATGATATCATAGAAGTAGAGAGTCTGTCGGGAAGCAGAGAGGAAGGGAGATGGAGGAATGTTGGTCAACAGGTACAAAGTTAGAGTTAGAAAGGAGAAATAAGTTCTGAGCTCTATTGCACAATAGGGTAACTACAGTTAAAAATAATGTGTTATATGATTCAAAATAGCTAGAAAAGAGGATTTTGAATGTTCTCACCACAAATAACAAGTGTTTAAGATGATAGAGATACCAATGATCGTGATTTAATTAATAAAATGTATACATGTATTGAAATATCACACTGTACAACATATATACATATGCATCTATATATACATGTATATATGTATATATAATTGATATTTATATATAATAATTTATATATATGTACGAGTATGTATATGTGAAATTATTTGCCACTTAAAAACAAATAAAACTTTAAAAACAGGGCTAATTTCACATGAAAGTAGTACTGGAAACCACTAATTTTGTACTAAGTATTTGAAACCACTAGTCACCAATATATGTGATTATGAATCCATAAAATAGTGATTATGGATTATAGACATGTTAACTAGTGACTAAATAAAGAATAACAATTGTGTATATGTTATAAGAATGACTGCATTTAATTTTGAATGATAAAATTATAAGTCACATGCATTTGGAGAAAATATTAAACACAAAGGCTTATCTATTTAATTAGAACAAAGTTACATCTTGAAGATGAAAATTCCATCCAATAATTAGATAAAATTTATTAAAATAGCACTATTATTACCATTTTGAATATCATTAGCCTTCTTGCCTTCCAATTATTCACAAAAAATATTACTGAATTATTCTTACACTTGACTGAAAAAATACATCTTATAAATAACTCCGGAAAATAATTTTATGAAATATGAAAGGAATCATACTCCCCTAATGGTACAGAGAGGTTTTTGATGCCTTTTAAAAATTATCATAACCTTTATTTTAGTATAGAGTAATTCAGAGAATTTTCCCTTTGTTGATCATAAATGTTTTTATGTAAGTGATGTTTCATGGCATTTAGTGATATACTTGACTCAATTAAAGTTGTAAATTTGTTTAAATTATGTCCAGGGAGTTGTTTTAGACAATAACAATATGACTCTAGTTAATGCTTTCCCTATAATACAATTTTTTACTTGTCTATTTAGTCTGTAAAATACAAGGTCCTTCTTTTTTCCTTTTCTTGTGTCCTCTTATTGAAGGAATTCTGGGTTAATTCTAGGAATTCCTTATTGAAGGAATTCTGGGTTACTCACAGAGCATGTTGTATTAGTCTGTTCTCATGCTACTGTGAAAAAATACCCAAGACTGGATAATTTATAAAGGAAGAAGTTTAATTGACTCACAGTTATGCAGGGCTGGGGAAGCCTCAGGAAACTTACAATGATGACTTAAAAGGAAGTAAAAACACCCTTCTTTACATGGACAGAAAGGAGAAGGGAGTGGCTGCTGCAAAGATCTCTCACATGCACTGGAGACACTCTCCCCATTATCTTGGTGATTAACATTTGGCTCAGAATATGTATTTTTTAAATCATATCCTCAGGCTGCAAATTTTGAAAACTTTTATGTTCTGCTTCCCTTTTAAAGGTAAGTACCAATTCCAAACCATATATTTGTGAATACATAAAACTGAATGCTTTTAACATCACCCAAGTCACTTCTTGAATGTTTTGCTGCTTAGAAATTTCTTCTGCCAGATGCCCTAAATCATCTCTTTCAAATTCAGAGTTTCACAGGTCTCTAGGACAAAGGCAAAATGCCCCCAGTCTCTTCGTTAAAACATAGCAAGAATCACCTTTATTTCAGTTCCTGACAAGTTCCTTATCACCATTTCAGACCACCTCAGCCTGGACTTCTTTGTCCATATTTATCAGCAATTTGGTGAAAGCTATTCAACAAGTTTCTAGGAAGTTCCAAACTTTCCCACATTTTCCTGTCTTTTTTCAGCCCTCCAAACTCTTCCAACCTCTGCCTGTTACCCAGTTCCAAAGTTGCTTCCACATTTTCAGGTATTTTTATAGCAGTGTCCACTCTCTGCAGTACCAATTTACTGTGCTGGTCTCTTCTCACACTCCTATGAAGAAAAATCCAAGATTGGGTAATTTATAAAGGAAAGAGGTTTGATTTACTTACATTTTGCAGGGCTGGGGAGGCCTCAGAAAGCTTACAATCACAGTGGAAAAGGAAGCAAACATATTCTTCACATGATGGCAGGAAGGAGAAGTGTAGAACAAAGGGGTAAGAGTCTCTTTAAAGACATCAGCTCTCATGAGAACTCACTCACTATTTTGCAGAACAGCATGGGTGAACCACCTCCATAATCAAATCACTTCCCACAAAGTCCCTCTCAGAACATGTGGGGATTATGGGAACTACAATTCAAGATGAGATTTGGGTGGGGATAGAGCCATACCATATCACACATGTAGCCTCGCCGGTATGTGTATTCTTATATAGTATGTTACCTCTTTGTATCATCCCCTTTAAATGCACATTTCTCAAAATTGTAGTGTTCTTTTTTTTTTTTTTTAAGATGGATTCTCACTCTGTCACCCAGGCTGGAGTGCAGTGGCATGATCTCCACTCACTTCAGCTTCTGCCTCCTGGGATAAAATGATTCTCCTGCCTCAGCCTCCTGAGTACTTGGGATTATGTGCATGTGCTACCACGTCTGGCTAATTTTTGCATTTTTTACTAAAGACGGGGATTCACTATGTAGACCAGGCTGGTCTTGAACTCCTGACCTCAGGTGATATGCCCACTTTGGCCTCTCCCAAAAAAAGCACAAGTATTAAGTAACTTATGGTTAGGGAGATAATTTTTTTTTTAACACTAATTGTGTTTCTTGTATGCCATGCATTTTTCTCAGCACAATCTTTTATCCAACAAATATTTATTGAGTGCCTACTAAATGTCATAATTTATGCTGGGCCTTAGAAAAATCTCTAACTCCTTGTAACTTTGCCATGTGTTATGAAAATATTAAAACCTTACATATTTGGCCCAGAATTTAACTATAAATAATATTAAAGATTATCTACTTCATGAAAATAAGCTTAAAATGTAATAGGGAAGCTTAGAAGACATTTATGTAACTAATGCTTTAAAAACAGAAGATTAAGTCTATCTCATTTATTTTTTTCTTATATTCATACGTACAAAAATGTCAATCAGGAAAATAGATCTTTGAAACACAGAGATATGTCAGATTTCTCATTCAAAGTTGACAATTTAATGTTTTAGAAACACTATTATATAATATGATGCTAAGATTCATGACTAATTGCTCATAAAAGAGGGAATAAGTACATCTGAAAAGTTATATAGAACCTCACAGGGGAGCCATTGAGTTTATAGCACACAGGATTTCTGGAGTTTTCTCAGATATGGAGTCTAAAAGCTAAGTTTTAAATAGTAGCAGGAGTGCAGAAAACATCTTATTTTTCTTCTCATCTAAATTTTGAAGAAATGCCTTCTAAGGGAAAATGGCTCAGTAGGAAGATGTACTTTCATCATCATATCTTCATTGCATTGGTGTAAGACTGACAGGTAAGAGTTTATGTTTGTAAACCATGGACCAAATCAATAATGGAATGAACTAGAGTTGAGTGCTTCACTCCCTTAATGATAATTCTGATAATGCAGACACTTAGGAATTGAGCACTAATTCACTTAATGTTGTTTCGTACTTGTCACCAGATTTCCAGAAAGAGTTGGTAGATTCCAGGAGGATTTATGAGATAAGCAAAGTGAATTCGCAGAATTATGCTCTTCATAGTCTGGTAATATCATTATATGCAAACAGTCTCAGGAGCAACTATCTAAGCCAGCAAAGGATGTGAGAAAGCTGAAATGCTCTTCTTCCAGTTATGAGTATATTTTGTTTTATTGTCTTATGAATTGTGTAGCTGCATTATTTTAACCTTAACTTACATGTGTTTACTTTTTATGAAATGATATTCATCACTTCAAATAGTATGCATAATAACAAATATGTCATATTGAGAGAGGAGACAGAGGATGGCTAGGCAGACAGAAAGGGAAGGTCTTGGGAGAGAAAAATCATCCATGAGATCACACTTGCACTGCCCCTCTAGCTAGTGAAAAAAAAAAAAAAAAAAAAACCATGGTTAAGACCTTCCTCTTATGCCAGGATGTTTGCTCAGAAGGTATGGTACCACCCCAACCTAGGTGCAGGCACAATAAATCAACTAACTGTCTTTACCTTGATACAGTGTTATTTATAATGTCATTAGCATTTCAGTTTTAACCCCCCATGAGTTTCGCTTAGGTACTCATGGGTAATAAGCAAGGTGGAGTAGCTATGGCCAACCCTAGGCATGCACAGATGCAACACCTCCAGGGTGGAGCTTTATCCCTCTCATTTGAGTGGAACCCACAGAAGACTTCCTTGCTTCTGCCACATAAAAGACCCAGAACTTACTCCCATTTCTGGCATCCCATTCTTAGGTCCCTTCTCACTATGAAGAGCTTTTCTATCACTTAATAAATCCTACTCTGCCTTACTTACTCTCCAGTGACCACATGCCTTATTCTCCTTGGTTGTGGGACAAGAACTTGGACCTAGCTAAATTGAGGATTAATAAAACTGTAGTAGTATTTCCCAAGTATATTGAGTCTATAAGATTCAAAATATCATCTCACACCTGTCAGAATGGTGATTATGAAAAAGTCAAAAGCAACAGAAGCTGGCAAGACTTGGAGAAATAGAAACACTTTTACACTATTGGTGGGAATGTAAATTAGTTTAACCATTGTGGAAGACAGTGTGGTAATTCCTTGAGAATCTAGAACCAGAAACACCATTTGACCCAGCAGCCTCATTATTGGGTATATACCCAAAGGAATATAATTCATTTCATTATAAAGAAGCATGCACATGTATGTTTATTGTGGCACTATTCAAAATAGCAAAGACATGGAATCAACCCAAATGGCCATCAATGGTAGACTGATACATATACACCATGGAATACAATGCAGCCATAAAAAGAAATGAGATCATCTTATTTACAGGGACATGGATGAAGCTGGAGGCCATCATCCTCAGCAAACTAACACAGGAACAAAAAAACAAATACTGGATGTTCCCACTCACAAGTGGGAACTGGACAATGAGAACACATGGACACAGGGAGGGGAATAACACACACTGGGATCTTTTGTGAGAAGTTGGGGGAGGGAGAGCATCAGGATAAATAGCTAATGCAGGCAGAGCTTAATATCTAGGTGACTGGTTAATAGGTACAGCAAACCCCCATGGCACATTTTTGCCTATGTAAAAAACCTGCACATTCTGCACATGTACCCTGGAACTTAAAACTAAAAACAAAAACAAAATACAAAGTGATTAAATATTTTCTAAGAAAAACTGTTATCTATTACTTATTTAAGGAAATATATTCAAGATTCCTGATTTCATGACAACTAGTTTTCTGTATTATCTCTCTTACAGGTGTGTGTGTAATGTGACTTCATGCCTTGAAGATTGAGTTTCTGAAAATTTTAAGAATGCATTTCAAGAAAATGAATTACATGTTTATACTTAAATGTTCTTATATTAATGGGTATTTTTATACATATCACTAGCATGGTAGAAATGCTAACATACTACATGTAGAAATGAAATTATTTTAATTCTACTCAATAACTCTTGGTCAACCATTATTCCAGTTAACATGTTTTTCAATATTTGACAAATATTGTCAACTTATTTTTCACAATGCAATAAAAAATATTAATATGTGGTGGTGTGCTTGATTACTTTTCTCTAAGTTAATCATCTTTCAAAACTAATATCCTACTAGTTTGTCAAGCTGCTTTTATACAGTAACAGGCTATACCATAATTCTAAATATGACCTTTAACAATCTGAGTATATTTTTCAAAATTATTTTCCTGAAATTAATATTTATATAAATATAATAACATATGCAAAAAAAGGCTTTATATATTCTCCTTTAATATTCTTTGGCATATTTTGAATGTAGCCTGTATTCCTTCATTCAAATTCAATCACTGCTAAATCAACTAGGAAACTTATTTATGGTTCTCATGTGAATTACTCTAAATTTTAGTTCATGTTTATGCTGAAGATTTTTGGGTTTCAGAGATTTAGGTTATTTTCATGTAAACCCAAGAGTTTATTTATGGCTTTCATATCTTTTTTATCATGAGGATAAGCCTTTCATGTGAATGAAAGCCATAAATAATGTTTCATTTGAAATTAATCCCTAGGAATTTTTAAACTTAGTTATCTCATAATTTATTAACAATTTAATTAGCAATCAATAAAATTTAGTTGGTTGGATATGATGTTTCTCATGTACAAGTATACGATCTACTACTTGGATTTGAGGAGACATTTTCAGAAAATGGTAGCATAATCATGTGTCTCCATTTTCCAGTAATAGTTTAAAATCTGAATGCTCCACCCTTTGGTTCCATTTACTGAACACAAAGCATCCGAAAAACATTTCTTAGAAATTCTCTCAAAAGTAAATTTTTAAGATTTCTTGTCTCTATCTTAGCCTTCTGCTTTACATTAAAAATCTTAAATTACATAAGCAGGCAAGGTGTTAGAATAACAAGTTGCTTTTCTGAACTGTGTAATATATGATTCTCTAGGCAGCTAATTTATATAAATATATTACAACACACTTCTCCTTCCTGGTCTATAAATACTTGGAACTCCTGTGGTTAATATCAGTATATATTTCACGAGTCCCTAGTAGCCTAGCATCCAAAGTTAGTGACTAGATACCTGGAGATTCATTGCATATACCTGTCCTATTTTTACAGAATACTTTTAAATCACCAAATCGCAGTACATTTGATACAAGTTTTGAGAGTTACAATCAGCAGCGCAGATGTCTTGCCACTATAATGTAACCATGTATTATTTCCCTGCTAGATTGGACTGTTAGTCACAAGAGAAGTTGAGACTGGCTTTGAAACTGCAAAGATGCTTGCATCTTTAAGCTTAAGAAGTAGTTCTCGATACCATAGGGAAGGTATAGCTCTGGAGACTTAGCAGGAAATACTCCAAGCCATTTCAGACGCTTGTTCTTAGATACATTCTGGTGCCCTAGGTAAGGATATAATGAAACTAATGGGCTTTTACCTAGAAACTACGGGTCCAAATACAAAAGGAGACACCCTTGAGGAAGCACAGTACTAGTGAGGAGATGGGAAATGAGAGAGTAGAATCATATCCAGTTTCAGCCAAGGGCACGTTTTAGATAGGTATCTACTGGAGACAGGGCTGAGTGGAGAATAGTACATCCTCAAATGACTCGGAAAAGACTTCACAGATTTTTCTATGGAAATGGTAACAGGTAGACATAAAAACAGATTTTAGGCATGTTTGATTTATCAGTGAAAATCAATTTCAGCTAATTTACTTATCCCTGGAATAGACAACCAGTAACACAATGAAACTGACATGAAAGTGGCAAATTCCAGCATGATTTAGCCATATTTTTTCTTGTCAAAAGTTTCCAATAGAGCTACCCAAAGGATCAGAACAGACCTCAGTTCTAGATGTGAATGAAGCACCCAGTAGGGAACCATAGTTGACCACTGATGAGACCAACCCATCAGAGAGTTGACCAGATAGATATGTGACCAGGAAGAAATGTGGGTCCACACAGATCATCAAGCATTATATTTATTCACAGCAAGGGTTGTTTCAAGACAAACCATTTAAAACTGGATGTATTTATGTCCCAGTCAGGATTACTACATGACTTGGAGCCACAGGCTGCAGTCATTACTGGGCCGTTATGGTGATGTTGGAAAACTGGTATAAGATTAATGGGGTGGAGCCTGACAGAAATGCTGAGTAACTCCATTCATAATGCACTGAAAATGAACTTTATAGATTTTATAGAAGTTGACCATACCACCCTTAATATAATGCACAATAAATCTGACAGATCTGTTATAACTTTACTGATAAATGAAGGAGGTATATTTCAAGAACCAGTCATAGCTATTATTTTATATAAGCCATATTTCTATGGGTGATTCTTGCTCTTTCCTAGTAAATGACCACACGTTCTTTACCTGAGATTATTTGTGTCTTATTTCATTTGAAGGATGTAATGAGATGTTACATAACTTTCTTAAGTACCTTGGCAAAGTCTTACTAATTTTGTATTAAATTATACATAATTTCAAAGACACAAGAAATCTGGAAGCATGAGCTTCAGCCCGGTAAAGTGCTGATATTACAGGCGTGAGCCACCACACCAAGCGCAATTATACTTTTTTTCCCCTCCGTTTCCAGGAACAGTTTGTATTCTGTTTGGGAACTTTTAAAATTTTTTTAAATTTTTCCTTATTTTATGTAACTTTTTGTGTTAGCATGCCTTTTTTATCATGAGGGTAAGCCTCAGAACTCTCAGACCAGTTTCTAACATCCTCCAAGGAAAAAGGAAAAAAAAAAATAATTTGGGGCCAGTGCAAACAAGTCCTTATATATGTCATTTCCACTGAATGTTAACAAAAATCATGCCATTAGGAAAATGGACTGTATACAGAAATAGTATTGCCTTATGTGACTAACAGTTTCATATATTTCACCCCCAAATAACCCTCTGTCTTATTATGCCAGGTACTTTACATTAATGTCCTTTGTGTCTTTCTAGAAGTGCCTTAGATGCAATGTTCAGGCCAAAAATGTTCACCCAAATCCACTCAAGGATGGCTGAGTTAAATGCATATTTTCTTAAATGAATCCCATTGACATTCACATTTCATGAAAGAAGTGTGTAAACAGCTGTGATGTCACTAAGCTGACAGTCATAACTTGTTTTATACAGCACACAGTACACTGTCTTAGCAATGTACCATCTTAGTATATGTCCACACAGAGTGTAGAAGTTTGTTATTAAGCTTTCTTATGCTGTAATCTATTAACCAACAATAAGTTTCTCAGGGCATGTAAAACTTACACAGAATGGAAAACACAAGCTATACAATGCCAATCAAATGTTAGTTGTCATTAGTGACCTAAATTAAAAAGTGTTAAGTATTCTTTTTTCTTTTTTTTTTTTTTTAAGTTGTTGTCACGAGAGAATCCTTGTGGAGACTTTATGTACAGAGAACATGTAGATGAGTGGATAATATTCCTTCATAGACAAGTCAACATATCTTTTAATATTAGTCATTATTAGCAATAGATTTGAGATAGATTAGCTTAGAATTTCACGCTCTTGTTCTAAATCATTTCTGTGAAAATAATTAGACCTCATTTTGAAACTCAAATTCACTTATAACCTGCTTTGCTGTCTCAGCTATGGTCTCTCATTTGCACTTGTCACTAGTTTTAATAACCCCCAAATTTTTCCACATAATCAACCTTTCCAAGCCTACATAATTAATATTTGTCCACAGGATTTGACAGATAAAAGATTATAGAACTATTTCTGCCACTTGGTAACAAAGTCACATTCACAGAATGCGTGAATCACACATTCACAGATTTCGTCATGTTAACCAAATTAGGATCTGAGGTGGTATAATCACACTGCCTTACAGAATTTTAGACTATATACTGTTAAATCCAATGCTAGCAACATTGTATCTTGGCTCTTGGTATTGTTAGGATAAAAATCTCATTATACATGATTGAAGATCCAGAAAACAGCAACTGCGCTTAGCCAAATCTACTACCTTAATGGAGAACGGGGTAGGACTTTTTTTCTCTTCTACTGTATAATGACAATATTTCTTCTAGGAAAATAGTTAGGTTTATTTGTCACTCATGTTAAAAGTTTGGAGTTTCCTAAGCTCAGGGTTTTTCTTTAACTCAACCCACTGAGTGTGTATTTGTCACCTGACCCTCTGTATGTCACCTTATACAAATTAGAGTTTGAACAACTGGCCCAAGACAATGCTGATATTCGGGCTACTGCTTATAATATGAGAAATAAACTGTACTAGGCCCTAGTCTTAGGAATCTCATCTCTTCTGCCCGCATCCATATAATGGTAGCAGGCTAATTTGTGCTGCAGGTTAAAGTAACATAGTAGAGTAAAAATGGAATAGACGTCTAGGACCTTTTTTACTTCCTTTTATTATTTTTAAAAATTATACTTTAAGTTCTGGGGCACATGTATAGAATGTACAGGTTTGTTACACAGGTATGCATGTGCCATGGTGGTTTGCTGCACCCATCAACCTGTCACCTACATTAGATATTTCTCCTAATGCTCTCTCTAGCCCCACCTCCCTCCCACTTGACAGAACCTGGTGTGTGATATTCCCCTCCCTGTGTCCATGTGTTCTCATTGTTTGACACCCATCTGTGAGTAAGAAGATGCCGTGTTTGGTTTTCTGTTCTTATGTTAGTTTTCTGAGAAAGATGGTTTCCAACTTCATCCGTGTCCCTGCAAAGAACATACATACAGGACATAAGCAAGGGCAAAGACTTCAAGGCTAAAATACCAAAAGCTATGGCAACAGAAGCCAAAATTGACAAATTGGATATAATTAAAGTAAAGAGCTCTACACAGCAAAAGAAACTATCATCACAGTGAACAGGCAACCTACAGAATGGGAGAAAACTTTTGCAATCTATCCATCTGAAAAAGGGCCAATATCCAGAATCTACAAAGAACTTAAACAAATTTACAAGAGAAACAAACAACCCATCAAAAAGTGGGCAAAGGATATGAACAGACACTTTTCAAAAGAAGACATTTATGCAGCCAACAAACATATGAAAAATGCTCATCATCACTGTTTATTAGAGAAATGCAAATCAAAACCACAAGGAAATACCATCTCATGCCAGGTAGAATCGCTATCGTTAAAACGTCAAGAGACAATATATGCTGTAGAGGATGTGGAGAAATAGGAACGCTTTTCTACTGTTGGTGGGAGTGTAAATTAGTTCAGCCATTGTGGAAGACAGTGTGGAGATTCCTTACGGATCTAGAAATATAAATTCCATTTGACCCAGCAATCCCGTTACTGGGTATATATCCAAAGGATTTTAAATAACTCTACTGTAAGGACACATGCACACGTATGTTTACTGTGGCACTGTTTACAACAGCAAAGATTGGAACCAACCCAAATGCCCATCAATGATAGACTGGATAAATAAAATGTGGCAGATATACTTTCTTTATCTTTCTTCTTCTTTTTTTTTAATAGATGATGTCTCACTTTGTTACTCAGGCTGGAGGGCTGTGGTCTGAACTTGGTTCAGTGCATCCTCAAACTCCTTGAGCTCAAGCAATCCTCTCACCTCAGCTCCTCGGATAGCTGAGACTACAAGCAGTCAGGCACAACCATGCCTGGCTAGATTTTTATTTTATATTTTATTTTATTGATTTTATATTATATTTTATTTTATTTTATTTTACTTTACAGATGTGATCTTGCTAATGTTTCCCAGGCTGGTTTTCAATTCCTGGTCTCAAGCCATCGCCCTGCCTCTATATCCCAAGCAGCTGGGATTACAGAAACAATACACTGTGCCTACCCACATCTACAACCTTTAACAGTTCTTTTTCTTTCTTTTTTTTTTTTTTTTTTTTTTTTTTTTTTTTTTTTTTTTTTTTTTTGAGATGGAGTCTCACTCTGTTGCACAGGCTGCCTCGGGGTTCAAGTGATTCTTCTGCCTCAGCCTCCTGAGTAACTGGGACTACAGGTGCCCACCACCGTACCCAGCTAATTTTTGTGATTTTAGTAGAGATGGGGTTTCACCATATTGGCCAGCCTGGTTTCCAACTTCTGACCTTGTGTTCTGCCCGCCTCGGCCTCCCAAACTGCTGGGATTGCAGGCGTGAGCCACCGCGGCTGGCAACAGTTCTTGACAGATATCAAGACCTGTTAGGCAAATTTAAAACCAAACTAGCACAGGTAATAAAACTTCTATAAGGTGGGAAAAAATACAATAGTCTAATGTGTCCTTTGCAAACTCTCATTCCCATCCTTTTGTCCAATGGAGTCTCTCACTAACTTACTTTCATATTCAATTTTGAATGCATTCATTTAATTGATTAAAGTCAAAACTTACAATTTATTTTTCCCATCTATTTTAAGTCAACTTTATTATATTTTGATTGACAATTCTGATTTCTAAGAGCACTTCTGCTCTGAAGTACATAGGAAATATGGTATATGCATGTGATTTTATATACATACACATAAATTTTATGTATATTATTATGTAATATATATAAGTATTATATATATTACATCAATGAAAGAGAGAGAGAGGGAGAGAGAGAGCTATGCACTCCAGACTGGGTAACAAAGTGAGACATATATATATATACACACACACACACACACACATATACAGAGAGAGAGAGAGTCATTCAAACTATATATAGAGGGAGGAATAGAGTCATTCAAACTATATATACATAGTTTGAATGACTCTGTTCCTCCCAATATTCATACATTGAAATATAATTTTCAAAGTGAAGATATTAAGAGATGGGGCTTTGGGGAGGTTACTAGGTCATGAAGGCAGAGCCCTCCTAGGAGGAATTTGTGTCTCTGTTAAAAAGGCTGGAGGATGCTAGCTTGTTGGTCATTTTCTCCCTGTGAGGATGCAGTAAGGAAGTTCTATCTGTGAACTGGAGTGAGTTCTTACCAGATACCCAGTCCACTGCTGCCTTGATTGTGGACATCTGTCTCTAGAACTGTAAGAAATAAATGTCTGGTGTTTATCAGCCACCAAGTTTGTATTATTTTGATATAGCAGCATGAATGGACTTTCCCATTTCTGTATATTGATAGTAGTGTGTTGCGTTTCTTGCCCAGAATAAATATCAATTAAGAATTCACTGTTCTAAATCTTTAATCATATTGCCTAAGGTAGACTTGAGTTTAAAATAAGGAAAACTTGGATTAAAAGAGGTTTAATAGTGGTTACCACCCTTGAGACTGCTGGTGAATAACCAATATAATCGACTTAGGTATATGCCTTATTCTATCAAGTTTCTACCATTTGCAAGAGATAATTGTGAATAACAGCAATAAATTATGAAAAGCGCCACTGATTGCTTTTATCCTAAACTGTATTGCAAAGGATATTTATATAGTAAGCAACCACTGAATATAGATAGTTGCATACTCTGGAACAAAGGGCAGGTTTGTTTACTTCACATTATAATAAGATAGGTTTCCTCAAAAGCAAACATTAGCTGTGCTTACTCTTTATTATAGATGATCCCATTTACCTAAACTTGGGGTTTACTGTGAAGCAACCTGACATATGTATATATGTCACATGATCTTCCTTGAATCATTCCGTGGGTATTAAGCCTCAGGAATTTGGCACAAATGTGAAAAACTGGCCACTGCTATTGTTGTAAGTAATAATTTGTACTTTTTCTGTGACCCAGGAGTCATATCTTTTCTGCCAACATTCATAAAATTTTAGCACGACTTAGTTTATAATTAATGTAAAAGTGTTAGGTGTTTTGCACTTACTGATACAATTTTAACTCTCTCTTTGCAACTTTATTTTTAAATTCATTATTTCATTTTATTTATTTATATTTTTAGAGATGGGGATGTTGCTATGTTGCCATGCCTGCCTCAAACTCCTGTAGCAAATCATACTTTCTCTTCAGACTCCTGAGTAGCTGGGATTACACATGTGTTTCACTGCACCCAGTTTCTCATCCCTTTTTAATTTTTTTAAAAAATTAATCATTATAAATATATAATACTTGCATGTACGGAGCACATGTGATATTTGTGTACAAATTAACAACGTGTAATGATCTAATCAGGGTAATTGAGGTATCCATCACCTCAAACATTTACTATTTATTTGTGTTAGGAACATTTCAATTCAATGTAATTCTTCAAAACAACTTTCACTTATTTTGAAATACATAATACATTTTTAACTATAGGGATACCACTCACTAGACCGTATTCCTTCTATCTAGCTTTATTTTTGTACCTATTAACCCTCCTGTCTTCATATTTTCCTCCCTGCTGTCCTTCCCAGCCTCTGATAACCGTCATCCTTCTCTCTATTTCTGTGAGACCTTAGGTACTTATGACAGATAGGTACCTGTCGGTCAGGTACTTATGACAGATTTTCTTTGTCATATAGGAAACAGGCACTTATGTTGTTGTAGTATATTTTTTAAAACATACCAAGGGCATTATTTGGCATATTTAGTAAAACAATGTCAGTTTACATTTATTGAACAACTAGCAAAACATAATCACTGCTAAAATTAAAGGATATGGAAAGTAATGAGGCATTACATATGCTTAAGGAGATGATATAAGCAAAATTTATAATAATCACAATAATAAGAGTTTGTATTAATAAACTGCTATGTATCAGAATTCAGATTTATTATTATATATAAATTTTATATGTAAGAAAATTACCATTAAAAGACAGTTGATATATGACCAAATAACAGAGTAACAGAGACTGGATTTGAACATGCAGTGTTCCAGAACATATCCAACCACTATACTTTATATTTGAAGATATAAAACATATGTAAAACCAAATTAACAAAGTAAGATTGCACAAACTCAATCGTCTGTTTCTTCTACATAAAATCATTAGTTACATTTCATACATCTTTTTCTTTTTTTTGGAGACGGAGTTTCGCTCTTGTTACCCAGGCTGGAGTGCAATGGCGCGATCTCGGCTCACCGCAACCTCCGCCTCCTGGGTACAGGCAATTCTCCTGCCTCAGCCTCCTGCGTAGCTGGGACTACAGGACGCACCACCATGCCCAGCTAATTTTTTGTAGTTTTAGTAGAGACAGGGTTTCACCATGTTGACCAGGATGGTCTCGATCTCTTGACCTCGTGATCCACCCGCCTCGGCCTCACAAAGTGCTGGGATTACAGGCTTGAGCCACCGCGCCCGGCCCATACATCTTTTTCTATACTGAAATTGAGGTGTTTTAATTTCAATAAATAGCTTGAATTCTAACCATTCACTGTTAGAGGTCAAATACATATTACATTTCTTGAGATGATATTCAGCTAGGTCTGTGTCTTCTGTATCTCATGTTTGTTTTACTGAATAGATCGATTTTTATAAAATCTGATGATAGAAATATATACTTTATCTTCACCCTCCCAAAGTGTTAGAATTACAGAGAGAGCCTCTGCACCTGGCTACTTCATGTTTTTTATTAAGATATAGACTTTTTTTAGTATAAAATTTAAATATTTTATTTTCAACTTCTAAAATTATTTTTATATTGTTGTCCTGGGTACTTAATTAACATTTTAACTTAAAATGGTCTAGTTCAGATTAATATCAACTTAATTTCAATAAAATACAAAAACTTTGGTTCAAATAATTCCTTTTCTTTCTTCCTCCCTTGTAGTGGTATTGTCATCTAAACTATTCCATATACATTATAATCCTGGCAACTCTATTTGATAATTATTGCCTTATACAATTGCCATTAGATCAGATAAAAAAGTAAAAAGTTACAAACAAAAATTTATTTGTACTCTCTGTTACATTTACTTGCAGAGTTCATTCACTTGTGTTCTTTATCTTTTTGTATGACCTGAGTTAATGTTTAGTGGTCTTTTTATTTAGTCTGAAGAGATCTCAACAGCATTTCTTATAATTCAGTCTGCTAGCAATATTTTTTTTCAGTTTTGTGTATCTGGTAATGTCTTAATTTCCTTCTCATTGTTGAAAAATAATTTTCCTGGGATTATATCATCTTTGATAGGTTTTTTTAATCCCAGAACTTTGAATTTGCCACATGGTCTCTGGTTTCTAAAGAAAAGTTATCTGTTATTTTTCTTGTACATCAATTGTAACAAATAACTTTTTTCTTGTTGCTTTCAATATTTTCTCTTTATTTTTAGTGTTTGATAGGTTGACTAGAATTGTTTAGGTATAGATATCTTCAACTTTAACTTTCTTGTAGTACCTTGAGATGGCTAACATTACTTAAACTCTATTCTTTCTATTGATTTCTTATTCTCCTTTTTTTCTGAGACCCCCATATACATATGTTGACATGGTACATATTTTTCTTTACTCTTTTCTCTGATATTCAGTGTGCTTAATCTCAATCAATTTATTTTTAAGTGTTCTGATGCTTTCTTTCGGCAATTCAAGTTTCTGTTGGCCCACTCCAGCTGAATTTTTTATTTCAATTATTATACTTTTCACCTTCAAAATTTCTGTGTTCCTTTGACTGTTTTTTTCTGTTTTGTTACTCATCTATTTTTTGTTACTCTCTATTTAATGAGAGATTGTTTTATTATATTTTCTACATCTTTAGACATGGTTTCTCTTCTTTGAAAATATTTATAAATGTTCTAAAATTTTGACTCATTGAGGTTAATGTTTAGGCTTTCTTGGAGACAGTTTCTATGAACTTTGTTTTCTGTTTTGTTGTTGTTGGTAATTTTGTCATTTTTGTCACCACCTCACCCCTTGTGTGACTTATTTGCACATCTCATCAATTTTAGTGAAAAGCTGGACATTTTAAGTAACATCACAAATCTGGGAATCTGATCTTATATCCTCAATGTATGTTGCTGTTACAGTAGCCATTTGTTTAGATAATTTTCTGGATGAATTCTATGAACTATATATTCTTTCTTTTGTGCAGTCACTGCTCACCAGAGTGGCCAGCTAATGGTTTTCAAAAGATGCTCTTTAAGGTCTTGAACTAGTATGTCTCTCATTGTTTGCCAAGTAACTCTGAGAGTGTATTGGGGTGTGGAGACATGCTTTTGATTTTCTGACACTTCATATATCTGCCTTAGTCTTCAATTCCTACTAATAAAGAGCATTGAAGTTAGACAAATAGAAAAAGCTTTCGGACCTTGTAGGTTTTTCGTGGGTAATGAAAACTCTGCACATTCCCATGCTTTCTAGATCCCAACGAATATGTCAGAGCTTTTGAACAATAACTAGGTTTACATTATTTCCGAGATTTTGTTTTTACATTTTTGTCTAGCCTCCTGTTTATTTCAGCTAGTGTCACAGCTTCAGGCAACAGTGATGTTAAATAACACCAATTAATTTCTTTATATCTTTCCATCCATCTTAGAAAGAAAATTGCAAAGCCAAGAAATGAATCTGGTTTTATAATCCGAACATTTTGTTTCTGCTTTTTTGTTGTTGTTTTTTTTTTGAGATGGAGTTTCTCTCTGGTTGCCCAGGCTAGACTGCAATGGTGCAAACTCGGCTCACTGCACCCTCCTCCTCCAGGGTTCAAGTGATTCTCTGTTTCTGTCTCTTTAAAACTTAGTCTTTAACATATCAAGATTTTAATATTTAATTATCAATATTATTATAGTCATCAGAAGGCATTCACGTCCTTCTGTGTTCTTATAACTTAGAAAGTCTCTCTTCTGATTTCATTATGGAAAATATCATATATATCCTAGAGTATCGGTTATGTCTTTAACATATATATCTCTTCCACTTTGGCAATTTAGTTATGAAGATAACAAATTTCTTAAGGAGAAATTTGAGATAATATGCTACTGAAATTTTACCTATTTTAAAAATCATTTTCCAACATTCAAACAGTATATGTCATTTAGTTTATTATTAACAAAATAGGTGTGTTTATATTAAACCCTTTATAGTAAGTATGGAAAATTTTGTATAAGTTCCTGGAACTGTCTTTGCTTTCCTTACTTTAATACCATATTTAATTTGCTCCCAAAAGAGATATTCTTCCAAAAGTATTCTGTTTTCGCAAATCACTTTCACATTTGAATAAGAACCTCTCTTGTGATTCTGAGTATTTTGATATACTGTAGCTTAAGGCAATCACAAAAAATAATGTAACTATTTTAAAGAAATATTGGCTGGAAATGCAGCTTGCTTATGTAGTCAATTAAGGCAAAGGCTTATTTATTGTTGATTTCGACTTAACTTCTGTCTTTGATATTTAAAACGTATATTTTACTGCATAGTTGAGTTTGCAGACTGTTTTCCTCCAGCTACTTCACATGAGCACAAAATTAATTATATATGTACCAGCAGATGCCACCAGTATACACTTGAAAATGCAACGGTAAATCTAAACTTTTCTCCAAATAGAACTTTGTTATATGTGGCCTCATAGTCACCCTTTCTTCCTTCAGCAGTTAAAGGCACAACCACCACATACAATTTTGGTATGTAAATGTACCATTTTAAATGATAGAGACTATTAAGTATCTTTTTTATGTGTTTTAATGTTGGAAATAATATTAAAGGTGATTACAATTAGAATACAAACACACACAAAATTTCAGAAATACATACATTTAAAAATACACACACACGTATGATATGTGTATATGTGATAAAAAGTGAACTCATTTATGCTACCTGGTGATTAAAATAATACATTTTTAGAATTTCACAAAAGTTATTACTTTGGAAAGAGTATTTTGGCTCCAAATAATTTAAAACTAAATTTTCACTAAAAATGTAAACTTTCAGATATAAGAGCTGTATGTTTGGTTATGATTATATATTACATCATAACCAAAATCCATATATTACAAGGATTTTAACACTACATTTAAACACAGACACACTCACTCTCTCTATATATATACATATATAGTCCTGTCCCATTACCCCAAAATTATTCCAAAATTTTACTAAGGATCCATATTCCTTCTTGTACATCAATTGTATCAAATAATTTTTTTCTTGCTCCTTTCAATATTTTCTGTCTTTGGTTTTTGATAGTTTGACTAGAATCGTTTAGGTATAGATAACTTCAACTTTAATTTTTTTGTAGTACCTTGAGACTCACAAATGTGTAGATTGAAGCTTTTTGTCATACTTAGAACTGTTTGGCTGACATTACTTAAACTCTATTCTTTCTATTGATTTCTTATTCTCCTTTTTTTCTGACACCCCTATATACATATGTTGACATGATACATATTTTTCTTTATTCTTTTCTCTATCTGATACTCAGAGTGCTTAATCTCAATTGATTTACATGTTCTGATGCTTTCTTCTGGCAATTCAAGTTTTTATTGACCCACTCCAGTGAATTTTTCATTTCAATTATTATATTTTTCAACTTCAAAATTTCTGTGTTCCTTTGACCGTTTTTTCTATTTTGTCCTTCATCTATTTTTTGTTTCTCTCTATTTAATGAGAGATTATTTTACTGTATTTGCTACATGTTTAGACATGGTTTCTCTTACTTCTTTGAAAATATTTATAACTGTTCTAAAATTTTTACTCACTGAGGTTAATGTTTAGGCTTTCTTGGAGACAGTTTCTATGAACTTTGTTTCCTTTTTTTTTTTTCTTGCTGTTGTTGTTGGTAATTTTGTTATTTTTGTCACCACCTCGCCCCTTGTATGACTTATTTACATGTCTCATCAGTTTTAGTGAAAAGTCCTCCACACCCACCCACACACAGCACAACACATACCATCATGGAATATTTTGGTTTCCTTTTACATAAAAATAATTTGTGGTTATATGATTGAATGTCTCCTGTCACTCTTAACTTTGGATGACTGTATAATTACTATTCTAATCTTAGATACTTCTGAAAGTGAGAAGAGGCCTTATTAATTATTGTAGTGGAAAAAAGAGTGTGAAACTGGAAAATATAGTCACTCTTCCAACCCAAAAACCGATACATGCTTAAATCTACCCTTCCTTCCTTATGTTTTAAATCACTCAATTAGGTGTCACTCTACCTTTCAAACACAAATTCCTTTGCATAAACATTATATTTCACACTTTCTCCATATTTGTAGCTGCTTTATCAGATAAATAAGCAGACCTGGATTCTTGAACAATTCACCTGGATTTCACGTTCCCCTTCTTAAAGACTACTCCCATTGATGGATATATAAATTTTTATTAAATGTATGTTAGAGTGTTTCACAATTTTACTCAGTCTTTTTTACATTCCCATTATTTTATACTAAAATGCACACTTAATTACATGACTATAAGACTCTGAATGTATTTTCTCCATGTCCCCTCTCCAATCTCACTTTCTACAAATTTTTTTCACTCCCTTTATACTGCAGCCACAATTCAAATTTTGAAGCACACTAAGAGGTACTCAGTGTCTTTGTGCTTGATATTTTCTCTCATTAAATGCTGTCCCAAAATAATCCTGTGTCCCATTTCTCATTTCCTTCATTTTTGTTCAAATGTCATCTCCACTGAGAGGTCTTCTTTACCCACAATATATAAAACAGCAGTCTCATCACTGTCCACACAACTGAGATGTATTTTCTTTTGTTACACATACCACAGATTCAATTGATATTAAATACTACTTTTATTGTATGTCTCCTTAGTATTAAGTATTGAATGCTATTTTCATTTTATGTCTCCTTCAATACAAAAGAATTTAAGCCACATGAAATTGGTTTGTTTTATTTTTACTTTTTTTTTCTATTCAGAGCTTAGTCAAAACATATTTATTGAATTGTTGAAAAAATATAATAACAATTATATAGGAATTCACTCATCTTTTAGCATGAATAAATCACTGTATGGATATTTAGTTGTTCTCTATGATTTGTGTAGTTTTACAGTGTACATTGTGCTTCTGTTCTTGGGGAAGTCATTTTCTCTTACAAACCACTTATTTTCCTTTCGTTCCAGGGTATTTAACTAATAAAACGATTCATTTTCCAGCATCATCTTTTTTCTGTCTCTATTCTATAAATTCTATAAGTATAAAATCATATTCTCTCATTTCCCATTAATTAAAGATAAAAACAATTTTTCCCCACCCCATGTTGAATTCAAGGAACCATACAATTATTTTATTAATATTCACAGCAAGTTCTCCCTACATAAGAAAAAATATTCAAATATGTTTGACTTTACAACAGCATTTGATAAATTTGTATTTCTGAGAAGCTGAGAAGTGTATTTCCCTTTCAAGACACAATACTAGCCTACCCTTCCCCCTCTCATGACTAGTCACTCCTTTTCAATCTCTTTTTCTGAGTTTTCATCATTCAGTGTTAGAGTGAGTTAGGTTTAATCATGAACTTTATCATCTTTTCTCAATTCAAGTCTTCCCTAACCAGACACTTAAAGGAAACAAAGTTCTGGGAAGCTTACTTTAGCCTAACCAAGTTGACACAATATAAAGCCATCACAGGTAAAATAACCAAGCTATGTGAAAGTTCTCAAATGTGTTTTGAAATTCCTTAAGTGAGTTTTTCAATTCCAGAATCTCTGATTGATTTCGATTTAATCCTCCCTCCTGGTGGATCACTTGAGGCCAGGAGTTCAAGCCCAGCCTGACCAACATGGTGAAACTCCATTTCTACTAAAAATACAAAAATTAGCCTGTTGTGGTGGCAGGTACCTCTAGTCCCAGCTACTCAGGAGGCTGATGCCTTAGAATCACTTGAACCTGGAAGATGACAGTTGCAATGAGCAGAGATCACGCCACCGTACTCCAACCTGTGAAAAAGACTGAGACTCGGTCTCAAACAAAACAAAACAAAAATCCATGTGCTAGTCTAGGTGGTAAAATTAACAACGTAGAATCATTCTTAAGCTTTCCCTTTATTTAGCTTATAATATTTACCATGTTAGCCAGTAATCTAAGCACTGTAGCCAAGTATATGTATAAGCTGTCAACTTTTGTTAGTCTCTTTTCCCAAATAATCTTATTTAATCCCCCTATTTTTATCATTTAAATCCAATTTCAAATATCACATCAGTGTGTTTTCCACTACCAATCTTACTGAAAATGCATTCTTTCATAAATCTACATTGTTTTAAGCTAGCTTTCCTCAGTGAAGCTATCAGTATGTAAATATATTAGGTTTACTTATTTATTCAGTCTATGCTTTCTATAGTTTCCTCAATGATGTATAAGCTTCATGACAGGAGAAACTTTTCTATATCAGGTATTTCTATCTCAGTGTGTCAATGACAGACTCTGATAGAATAGATTGAGAAATAAATGAATAAAGTGCTCAAAAATACCTATATTTCTTATGATACACAGAATGCATAGTTTTAATTTGATTTATCATATCTTTATATTGTTGTGGTCAGTGGAAGTAAATTATTTCGGAAGAAAGATATGGTGTCTTATGTTGCGGACACAGCTCTGCTCTGTGACTTTGGGTGAATCTATATAACTTTACTTACCTTTTATTTATCTGCCCTCAAAAAATAACATTTGCTACCTACAATCATTCTAATAAACTTTAATAGAAATATGGCATAAGATTAGCCTTCGGTTTCATATGTGTTTTGTTAACAGCTTTTTTATTTCAAACACATGAAGAGAGAAAGCATGGTACTTCTACTTCATTGAAAGATAGTTCTATAAGAAAGTGTAAGGAAAAAATATACACAAACAATAAGAAAAAAAATCTCAATTTACTGACTTTTGTCATACGAAAAAAAATTGTAAGGGAAAAGCATATGCCTACTATATATGAGAGCTAAGGACAAAGCTATTAGATCTCTGATATGTTTTTATGACTAAGAGAACTGCTTTGTTTTGTTTTTTCATCTAAATCATTATCTAGCCTTCTTAATAAAAATAATCATTTCCCATTATTCTCCTCATTCACTCCAAAGAATTGCAGAAGTAAGAAAAAGAGAAACTGCTATTAGGTTTCTATTGTGATTATTTCCCCTCTTGTATGCAAATTTGAAATGAAAGCTTTTAAGTCCAAGAATCATTTCTATGCTTGGAAAACTAAATTAGAGGAGTAAAATGAATAAAGAATAATAAAAATTTGTTAATAGCTTGCAGCAGTGATATTTTTATACTACCTTTATTCATTTTCCTACTCTAATTCACACAGCAGGGACAACAAATGAAAAGAACATAATATTTAATTCTTATGGGACAGAAATAAATACCTTACATACACAATATTATGGAATAATGAGAGATTTAGAAGATATTCTAGCCCCAACTATTAGCAAGAAAAGAGGCTTTTTTCGTCTCTTAACACAATTATTTAGACACCTATTCTGACACTAGCCATACCCATTTCATGAATGTTAGTTGAATTTTTTAGATCTTAATGCAATGGCAAATTATGATTACATGGCTAATTATTCAAAACCTATGAAAG
Organism: Sapajus apella; assembly: GCF_009761245.1. Taxonomy (NCBI): domain Eukaryota; kingdom Metazoa; phylum Chordata; class Mammalia; order Primates; family Cebidae; genus Sapajus; species Sapajus apella. The sequence goes on from NW_022436949.1 coordinate 35,200,038, forward strand.
GTTTTAAGAAAGGATCTGATGCTTAAGAAGATTTATACAAGTAAATTAAAGAAAAGTCCTGTAGTCAGCTACCGACCATGGGAAAAGTTCTGAGAGTCCTTTGGAGACAAATCTACATAAAACACAGGGCTCGACACATAGCTATTTAAGGAGAAGAATGTCAGTTATAGCGTACAATTTGAGCAAGTCTTGTGAAATATGCAATGATCATTTTAGGACTGAAAGAAAGGGGCAGAGAAAACTCAATGAGAAAGCTTTAAAAAGCATTTTCTGTGGTAAGGTTAAGATAATTACATATGTTATACATTTTCTACAAACGATATCTGAAAGCAAAGGAGCTTAGTCCCCAAATAATTCAATAGGATTTTGTATTCCATTAAATAAAACATAAGATTCTGTTGTAAGAATAGTTTTATCCTTATTAACCAATGCACAAAACTCTATGCGCAACTTAAATAAATTGAAGGGTTTGAATAACTCTATTATATAAAGTTTATAGGCTTGATTCAAAATTAGTTAAGATGCCCCTAATGGCAATATGGCTAGAAAATGTTCTTTGGGAATCAAATTTTGTCTACTGTTAAGAATGTCCTAAAACAACACATTAAACCGTTTTTTTTTTGGTGTATTATAAGTTAACAGAAGGGTAAATTCAGTATGTTTAAAGGGGTTTGAAGCAAATTAGCCTGAGAACCTAACTACACATAGAAACTTGATGGAAGAAGAAAAGATAAGCCGGGAATGGCTAACTACACATAGAAACTTGATGGAAGAAGAAAAGATAAGCCGGGAATGGTGGCTTACGCCTCTAATCCCAGCATTTTGGGAGGCCTAGGCGAGTGGATCACGAGGTCAAGAGACCCAGACCATCCTGGTCAACATGGTGAAACCCCGTCTCTATTAAAAATACAAAAATTAGCTGGGCATGGTGGCGCACGCCTGTAGTCCCAGCTACCCGGGAGGCTGAGGCAGGAAAATTGCTTGAACCCAGGAGCTCCAGCCCCAGCCTGGATAGCAAGAGTGAAACTCCGTCTCAAAGAAAAAAAAAAAAGAAGAAGAAGAAGAAGAAGAAAAGATACCCCCAAGAGTGAAAAAGTGTCCATGCTGGGAAGACAGGACTAAGAGCATTATTAATTACAGTTCTGTTTAGTTCAGAGCCAACTTTCAAAAGTGGTAGCATTGGTTGAAAGAGTTAACAATGGTTTGATAGGCTAAATTATTGATCTCATTTTTTTCCTAACTTGCAATAGATTCATATACTCACACCCTTGGTATGAATCCAGAATGGGAAGAGTGTATGACCCAGTTAATTAACTATTTGGGTTGGACCATGTGAATGAATTCATCCACTGTGTTGACAGTAAATGTAACATAAGCAGACGTTCATCCTATTGGGCTACAACAATCTGCAATGCGAAGACTTCTTCCTGGGTAGGCATTGCCCCTCTTCCTGGGCTATAAAATGTCACATTTAAAGATAGAGTACATTGCCTGAGTAGGAGCAGGTTTAGGAATCATGTGAGACACATGGAACAGATTTGACCCCAATGTGCAGATCCTGAATTCCAGACTAGGAAGTCCAGTCAGCCTAGTGTCATCAAATTGCAACTGACCAAAAGATATAAAACTGGTAGATAATTGTTTTAAGAAATTGAGTTTGGGATGGTATATTTTTAAAAATTATTTTGACAATATCTAACAACTGTAGATAGTAATTTTAAAAAATGAAGGAAAAAGTCAGGTATGAGCTACTTTACAAAACCAGTTAAAAACATGTATGTGGCAGGACATGTGGCTCACACCTATAATACCAACATTTTGACAGCCTAAGGCAGGAGGATCACTGGAGCACAGGAGTTTGAGACCAGCATGGGCAAAATAGGGAGAACGCATTGCTACAAATTTCAAAACTTAGCTGGACATGGCTATGCATGCCTGTAGCCAGGGAGGGTGAGGCTGCAGTGACCCATGATTGCACTACTGAACTGCAGCCTTGGTGACAGAGCAAGCCCCTGTCTCAAAAGAAATAAAAATGTTCTCATTAAAAAGCAAATGAAAATATCTTCAAATTTATATAGAGGAAGAATGGAACATTTGTTTTCTTGACTAAGATGAAAGAAAATTTAGTAATAAAATTATAAATTTTCTGACTACTAATATTTTTATTTAATTTTAAATTTGTTTTGTATAACATGAGACATGAATGTTTGGTATGTTTAGGGCTATTTTAAAAGAATAAGAAAATATTAGAAATAAAAATATGATTTCATGCAAAAGTAAAAATTCTTTCAAATTAGAAAGAAAATATTCTTTTTTCTTTTTTCTTTTTCTTTTTTTTTTTTTTTTTGAGGCAAATTCTTGCTCTGTCACCCAGGCTGAAGTGCAGTGATACGATCTTGGCTCATCGCAACCTCCGCCTCCCCGGGTTCCAGTGATTCTCCTGCCTCACTCTCTGGAGTAGCTGGGATTACAGGCATGCACCACCATGACTAGCTAATTTTTGTATTTTTAGTAGAGACAGGGTTTCACCATGTTGGCCAGGTTGGTGTCAAACTCCTGACCTCAGGCGATCTGCTCGCCTCAGCTTCCCAAAGTGCTAGGATTACAGGTGTGAGCCATTGTACCTGGCCAGAAAGATAATATTCTAATGTCTGAAGGATCCTTGCATCCCTGGTTATCCAGGAGTATAGTATATTCTAGGCTATTTGCACCACTTCCCTCCCTCCCTAACCCTGTCTTTGTTACCCTGTCTTTCTAGACTTTATCTCCCTCTCCCTTTTTCTCTCTGCCTTTCTCTGTTTTGAATTTATTTATTTATTTTTGCTCTCCCTCCTTTCTTTCTCTATTTCTACCTCTCTAAATGTGCATGAATAGCTGGATTTTAAGATTTGCCCTCGGCCAGGCACCGTGGCTCTGGCCTATAATTCCAGCACTTTGGGAGGCCGAGGTGGGTGGATCCCCTGAGGTCAGGAGTTCAACACCAGCCTGGCCAACTGACCAACATGGCAAAAACACGTCTCTACTAAAAATACAAAATTAGCCAGGCGTAGTGGCTCATACCTATAATCCCAATTACTCTGGAAGCTGACGCAGGAGAATTGCTTGAACCAGAGAGTCAGAGGTTGCCGTGAGCAGAGATCACCCACTACACTCCAGCCTGGGTAACAAGACAGAAACTCCGTCTCAAAAAAAAAAAAAAAAAAAAAAAAGAATGGGCCTAAGTGATGTTTGCCCTTGTACAACTCTTTCCACTTACTTTGCGTATGGATGGGAATTGTGAACATGCTGAGATGTTGCTCCTGTGATTATATTACAAAATGTAATCATGTGGACGCTTTGAATTCAGGTAGCAGAATGAGAAGACAAAGAGATTTGAGGCATGAGAGGCATTCCATGGGCCATTACTGGATTTGAAGATGGAGAAAGCCTAGGCAAAGATCAGAGAGGATCTTTCTTAGGATCTGTCAATAGCACCTGGTCAAAAGCCGACAAGGAAATAATAGTGACCTCAATCTCAGTACAGACACACCCAACTGAACTCTGCCAACAGATTGAAGGAGCCCAAAGGAGATTCTTCTTCCAAATTTTCAGGTATAATTCCAATCCATCCAACAGCTTGAATGTGGCCTTGTGGTTTCCTGAGCACATAAGAAGCTGCATGGAGTTTGACCTACAGTAGTGTGAGCTAATAAATGGACATTGTTGTAAGGCATCACATTTGTAGAAAGTTGTTAAGTAGTAATGGAACATGAATCCAACGTTTAAATGTATATTAACTTAGGATTTAGAGTAATTTATTCAGAGGTTCTTTTTGTTCTCCACACTATTTTTACCTACCAACAGAAGAAATAAAAAAGAAGGTTATGTGACACTCACTTTTTAAAATTTTATTCCTGTAAGAGCTATTTTATCTATGATACGGTTAGTTATCCTGGTGAACATACTGATTTTCTGCTCTGTTCATAATGCTTAGTTTTCTTTTTGGTGAAATTTTGATGAGGTCAAGCAAAATATTTGCTAATACATATTTTTAAAAGCCTTACCATCTCAAATATTGAAAAAATATGTTAAAATATTTGAAAAAGAGAAAATGTTTCAAGTGACATGAAGCTTTGGCTTGTTTGTTTTTATGCAATATGAAGCATCTGTCTACCTAAAAAACAAATGGAAAGAATCTCCAATAGAAAACGATGTTTATTCAGGAATAGGACATTGAAACGGGAAACATGTGCTATAGTAAACTATGCACATATTCAGGGAGATAAACGAAGACAAAGGGTTTTAAAGAAAAAAAAAGGTAATACCATAATTGTTTTGAAATAATTATCCTTGGCGACAAAGATCAACAATACATATGATGCCGGCTCAAGGTTGGACAGGCAGTTGATGGGTAGATGTCCTTGCAGAAGTGCTTTTGTGTCTAAGGTTGCAGTGATCTTTGCGCAAGTTGTGATTTTTGTGGTAGTTTTTGTTTTCAAACATACAGGCATGAAAGCCCGCTCTGTATAGTACTCCCTGGCTCTATTTGTCAGTTTTTGTTTTTCCTTCTAATACTAATGACTCCATTTTGATTCTGACAACCTTCACATCTTCTATGAAACACTTTTGTTTTAGACAAAATATGTTAAACAGCAGGAAATTTAAATATAGATAAAACAGTTAAAGCTGAGTTAGAATTCCTGAGTGTACATTACATTAAAAAATGCAAGTTTACAAAATTAGAATACATTTTGTTTATTCAAGAGAAGAATATATCACTTCTTGTGTATTAAGGGTGAAAACTGTACAGTGTATACATTGGTGTATCTTGTTTATAATATGCAAGAGTTAAATAATTTAGAAAAATTCATGAAGCTTTGGTAAAAATATATAACTATTATTTAATACATTTATCTCTTGCCTTTGGGATTTCATCTAATCACACAAAGACTTGGGCTGCTCAATTGTAAAACAGAAATCATAAATGAATTATAGGTAAAGGCTGCAGTTGAATGGTTGGCATTCATCCCAGCTTCCGTAAATAATAGTTTGGCACCATCATACTAATATTTCCTCCTCATTATTACAGCATATAGTCTTAAAATGTGGTAGAACATAGAGTCAAGCAGCAATGATATTCAAAATAATAGTAATTATCTTTGATTACACAAAATAAATGCTTTAGCAGTTATAGTGATAAAGATAATCATAAACTTAACTGGGATAGTCATGCTCATATACCAAAACACTTAATTGTTAAAACTCTACTACTGGGAATGTTTGGATCTACCAAGTTTAAACGAAAGTGGTAACAAGCATAGTTACAATTTTTCTGCTGTTGGTACAATATTTTTAGGCCAATCCCCTGATTATGTTCAGAGTTTTAAACCAAAAGTTCCTACTAAAGGATATTAAAATAAGAAAGCATCTTAGAGGCTCTTAATACAGGGAAAAATACTTTCAACAACTATTTTTTTCCTTTCCATTGGCTGTCAATTTGAAAATATGCATATATATATAATAAAAGTGGATAAATGTCACAATAATTTTACTGAGGTGCAATTTTATATACAGTGGCTTAGTTAGCCATTATTAACTAAATTTCCTGTAGACTGCTATTATGGCTACTGTTAAAGGGAAAGAAAAAAAGCAAGTGGAAGGGGTCACACTCACCACTACTAGAAATTTGCATTTTATTTGACTTTCTTTTGCCAAAAAAAATAAAATAAAATAAAATACGTAACTTTATTACTTCTGTATGATAACTGAGAAAACCAGGAGTCAGAAATACTAAGCAATTTGCTCAAATTTACTTTTCTGATAAGGTGGAATCATGGCAGTTAGTAAACCAGTCACAACCTCTCAACCATTCCTTTTGAATTTCATCCTTACGCCATTACATTTATTTAATTTTCCTTTTTACTGTGGAAATGACATTTTAAATGGAAATAAATTTATCTTTATAGTAATAACTTTCCATCAGTGTAATAACATGTTTTTAGAAGTAGCTATACTTCTATACTTCTTTTTCATTCTTTTACCTTTTGCTCACTTGGTCAATAGACATGTGTTGAAGATTCTGTGTTGGCTGTTGGCAGGTTGTTAAGGCTGTAAGGTACTGAGTTCAGAAGCCCCCAATCTGGTGGCGTTGGTGGGAAAAAATGTTAATGACATAACCACACTATTAGAGAATAAAGGTTCTGTGATAGGAAATCACCAGGGAGAAGACAGGGTTGTCAAATGGAGACATCCAATGGAGATCTTCCTCAGCTTCACGTCCTCCCTAGACTCACTATCACTCTCCCACAATCTTTGCTCACAGCCTTTCCTGGGGGTCTTGCTCACTGTGTTCAAAGCCTCAGACTACAGAGCTTTCTCTCTGTCTCTGTGTCTCTCTCTTAGTAGTTTTATTAAAGAAAATAATTCACATCCCACAAAATTTACCCATTTAAAGTGTACAATTTACAGACACAAAAATGTGTATACAATCTAGTAACTGTGATACATTAGCCATGATTATTATAACCTCTATATTTATTTGTATAATTTGGGTGTAAGCATAGTGTCCCATTTAAACTTAACTTACAAATGATTAAGAAATAATATTCACACACATGTGCAATTATCACTGCAGTCAATTTTAGAATATTTTCATCACCCCTAAAAGAAACCATGTACCCACCAGCAGTCACCTCCTTTTCTCTCAACCTCATCCCACCAGTCCTAGGAAAGCAGCCATCTGCTTACTATCTCTAAGAATTTCCCTATTCTGAATATTTCATGCAAATAGAATCCTACTTTAGGTTGTCCTTTGTGACTGACTTTCTCTGTTTAGCACAATGTTTTCAAAGTTAATCTATGTTATAGGAAGCATCAGTATTTGTTTCTTTTTATGATTGAGTGATATTTTACTATTAATATGATCACATGAAAAATTTGTTTGTACGTTCCTCTGTTGATGGATATTTTTTTCCCCACATTTTTTAGGAAATAATGCTGCTGTGAACATTTGTGTACAAGTATGTGTGTGGACATATGCCTCATTTCTACACGGCAGCAGTCCCTAACCATTTTGGCAACAGGGATAGGTTTTGTGGAAGATAATTTTCCACCTCAGATCATCAGGCATTAGTCAGAGCCTCAGAAGGAACACACAGTTTACACTCTTCCCCTGTGCAGTTCAAAACAGGGCTGGTGCTCCTATGAGAATCTAATGCAGCTGCTGATCTGACAGGAGGCGGAGCTCAGGCAGGAATGCTCTGAGCCACTCACCTTCTATCGTGCTGCCCCGTTCCTGACAAACCACAGACAGACAGCGGTTTGCAGCCCCTAATTTAGGGGCCCCTGTTTACGGTGTATATCTAGAAAAGGACTTGCTGGCTAATAGAGTCTCTGTTTTATCTCTAGAGTAATTGCCCCCTGTGCTTTAAAGTGGCTGCACCATTTTACATTTCCACCTGCAGTATGTATAAAAGTTTAATTTCTTCACAACTTGTCAACACTTGTAATTATCTGTATTTTTAAAATCACAGCTATCCCAGCTAGTGTGAATTGATAGCTCATGGGTTTGATTTTCATGTCTCAGGTGGCTAATAATGTTGACCCTATTTTCACATGCTTTCTGGATATTTGTAAATCTTTTTTAGAGTATTGTTTATTCAGCTTGTTTGCCCATTTTTAATTGAGATATTTGGCTTTTCACTATTAAGTTGCAAGGTTTGTTCTATATGATCTAAATAGAAGTCTTGTGTCAAGCATTTCACTTGAAAAACTAGTTTCTCTATTATGTGGATTGCGTTTTCCATTTTATCATGTTGTCCTTTGAAACACACACATTTTAAATTTAACGAGGTCCAGTTGATCTATTTTTTTCTCTGATGTTTGTGTATTTGGTGGCAGATGTACTTATTTTTGACATTTACACCAAGGTATTTCAGCTCCTTGAAGAGACCACTCTATTAATTGTTGCATCAATAGTCCATAGTGATCGTCTAAAATCAGTTTCTCGATAGGAAGATTCAGTTTAAATCAGATAGTTGAATCAATCATCGAGAACTCAAAAAAAATCATCTGCAGTGCTCCTTACAGAAACCAAAAATCATACTTGAGAGTAGAGCTAAATGTTAAGAACAGTGAATACAAAGCCAGGTATTCTCAGGTGGCATTATGGCCGTCCTGTGTCTAGTTGCATGATGTGTATGCATCTCAGTTTCCTTAATCGCCAACACAGTTAGCATAATGATTATTTTCCCAAAGTTTGTTGTAAAAATAAAATAATATATAAACCTACCCCAAAGAGCCTAGACCTAGTTAAATGTAGTATGCTATTATTATTTATTCCTGTATTTATTTGTGTTACCAAGTTGCGAGGGTAAATGTTTTAACCTAAGATAGGACTATTTAAGTAATAGTATGTATTACAGTAAAGTAAATGGAAATAAAAATAGTCCTGAAATTATAGTGAAACAAAGGTAAATGTTTCTTTGACATCTAATTTTATAATTTAAAAAGTCAAGTGATTTTCTCTATAAAGTATCAAATGCCACTGCCACATCAATAAACAAACATATCTAAAATTTTTCAAACCAAAATTAAACCTGATGAAAATGAATTGGTAGTAAATACATGTTTTGTAACAGTAACAGGAAGTTTAATGTGAAGGTTTAATAGCAATGATAAAACAAAACCTATAGCATATACGGAAGCTCAACATGGGAGAGTACCCAAGGGAAGATAAACTCAGAAGAGGTTGAGACAGAGCTGGAGAAGATATAATTCAGATGTCTATAATATTCACTCGTTTGGCCAGGCTGGAGCTAGTCTGTCACTATCGAGAAAGCAGTAGGCCACCCTCTCTTCTGGAGTACAGGTTAGAAAACAAGAAATGAGTAACAGGTATCACAGGTGTGCAGTGCGAATCTGAGCAGAGTAGGTACAAGTAACCTTCTGAGATACAGGCTGTGTAGGTCCTGTGGAAAGAGTGACAGTTGGTGGGTGATCCTTCTGGCCACAAGCTGCATGTACGCTGTACAGAGCCTTACAGAGGAAGTCAGGCACCATCAGTAGGGCAAGAGACATTACGGCAAGTAGGCCACATGAGTTGTTGGTCATCAGTGGAGCTGGTAGTTTTCAGTGTCCAGATGTCTACAGAAAGGTATCCACAGCCCTCCTCTGTCCAAAATCTTAATTAGCAGGAGATTCTCTTCCTCCTACAGTGTCCTTTCAGAGCTCTCTACTGAGAGAACATAACATGCTCACTTCAAAGGAAAAATGTTCAAAGGGATACTGCTGTTTATTCTACACCATTTACTGAAAGGTACATTCAGACCTGAAAGGCAATGAATTGATAGTGAACAACATGATTAAGTTCAGGTTATTCATTCTTTGGTTACTTAGCTTCCATAAGCATCCCTCTACATATATTTGAACTCCTCAGTATAATAAGTCAACTCTACATGTCTACCTAAATGGCACACATCTCTCCTTACCAGTGGATAAGGTCTCACTCTTCTCCAAAATGAGAAGACACACATTTCCAACAGTTATTGTATCTATTAAGGGCTGCATTTCTCACTTCTCAAATTTGGCAGGTGGTTTAACTGAATAGTCTGATTCATTGAATATTCTTTTACTTAATACTGAATTGCAAATTAACCTCCCATAACTAGTATATAAAATATCTGAAAAGGAGAGCAAGAAAAGAGGGAATAAAAGATTGATTAGTATGTAAAATAAATGCATGAACACAACAAGCAATTGGGAGACACACAAGCTATTATACTTCGTGTTTCTGCAGTTGGTCATGGATCATAGAAAATATTCGAGACTTTGCTCTTCAAAGACTGATTTCATTTTGTAGTTGTTATTCTCAGCCAGAATCTCAGTTTCTCTTCCAACTTTACCGGATGGAATATTTCAACAATTACCAACCCTTCATTCTGAAAAGGAGAAGTAGGGGGGAGACAGAAGAAGAGAGTGAGAGAGAATTAATATACTAACATTTGTATAATTGGGGAACCTAAGTAGGGGTGGTATATGTGTATTCATTACATTAATTTTTAAACTCTCAACATATTGAAAATGTTAGTTAAGAAGTTGACAAAAGTGAAAACAATATAAAATCTGTGTAGAAAATCTTAGACACATCCAGGTCAAATGTCATTACATTTGAGTATATTTCTACCTTTCCTCAGTTCCAATCAGAAAAAAAGAATTAGTAAGTTGGACTAGAATATTCAGATAACTTCTACTTAATGATTTCCTTTTTCTTGGTTTAGAAGCAATGCAGTTCTTATTTTGAGTGTAGTGTTTAATGTTGTGTCAACCTGGCAGGCCCATGGTGCACAACTTTTGATCAAATGTGACTTTGGATGTTTCTGTGAGTGTCATAAGGTGACATTTACATTTAAATCAGTGGAATCATTTATAATATTATGTTCAGAATATGGAACACATATTTACATAGTTCCAAAAGTCGAAAATTACTTTGGAAAGCAGTATACAGAGCAGCATCACTCCCTTTGCATGTCTTTGATCTCGCTACTGTCCACTTTTGGTATATACATTCACTTTCAGTGTTTTCTGGTGATCCTTCCTAATTTTTATTTTTGTAAACATAAGCTGATAAAACTACATTTTCTCATATTCTCTTCTATTTTACTTGAAACTAACATAGTATATATATCTTTCATGCATTGTCTTTCTTTTTCTTTACTTAACATGATCCTTTTCCCACAGAGTCAGCCCTTTTGCTTTGCTTTTCTTTTCTAATTGAACCAATTTGATGGGTAAGCAATTGTGCCCCACTTTTAATTTTCTTTCTTAGTTAACTTAAACTTTCCTTATTATAAGTGATATTGAATACATTATAGTCATATATATGTTGAATATATCATTTTCATATATATACCATATATGTTTGTGTATGTATTAGAACAGTTTTATGTCTTTTTTTTGTAAATTGTTCATTTATTTTGCCCATTTATCTACATTGTTTTGGTCTCTTTGGCTCAACTTTTAAAAATTCTTTACATATTTGGAATATTATGCCATTAGGCCATTATCTAAAATATATATTAAAAATTGTTTCATGTAGCCTGTCAATTGTCTTTTGACTTCGCTTATTGTATATTTTTCTCATAAAAAACTTTAGTTTTGTATAGTCAAATTTACCAATCCTTTTAAAAATTTCTTCTTCTGAAAGCTTTTTTGTATACTCAAGCCATAGGGGAAGTCACCACAAAATATTCTATTTTGAATATAAAAATTTGGGTTTTACAGAGATTATTTGCCTAAGCCCACAAAGCCAGTAATACCCAAGCCAAAACTTCAAACCCAAGTGATTTCAAAGGATGTGAGCCAAAGCTTCACTTGCAACTGCCTGCTTGAGAAGAAGGTACAAGGCCTGTGCCCAGCAGATGGGAAGATGATGTCATACAGGTGATTCAAAGTAAAATAAAATCACGCAATGTGATATATAAGCAAGCATTTAAAAAAGATGTGGACTTCTTTTACTTTATGAGCCCTAAAACCTACTGACACTTACCTCAGTTTTGAAGGACACAAGAGGTATAAAATTAAACCTGCTCTCACAAATATGTTCGGCACACGTTAATTTGGGAAAGATGCAGAAAACCAACAGTACATCCAGTTCTTCACTGGAAAACAATTTTAGTGTTGTATTTGTTTTTCCACCAAGTTCTCTTTTTGATTTGTTAATTACTGTCATAATTTGTTAATTACAGTTAGTTCTATCTTAAGCTAATGTGAGGATGAAGAGATACTTGGAAATCATCTTAAATTCTAGAAATTTCCTTTTGGAATTTGTGTTTACAGCACAATAATGCCATGTGGATGTCCTACCCCTCTCTTTGTGTTTTACTAGATAAATGATAGAGCTAAAATATTACTGAGGGTCATTTTCCTCAGCCTTCCTAAAAAACAAAACCTGTATGAATCCTGGGTATTTCTTGCTCTTTTCCATTTACCACTTGGGCTTTTACAACTGCAAATGCTACTTAAAAATTAGCTGTTCCAGTTATTAATGGGAAAATGGGAGTGTTGATAGTGAATATTAAGATAACTTTTAGTCATTTTAAGACTGCTTTTCAGTTTATTTCTTAACATAATAATTTCACATTAGGAAAAAATTAAGCTATCAGAACATCCTCAGGAAGATGTAGAATTTATATTATTCTAGGCTTATTGCTTGGAAATTGTTTTAGAAAAGCCAGAATTCTTCTGTATGCCTCTCTGGGAACTTCTGCTTCTTAGTTATAGTAGGATTTAGAGCAGAGCTTTTCTGCTGAGATATTAGGGAAAAGGCTAGCATTCTTGATTTCTAATAAAGCAAAAACCAGCATATAAAAAAAAAACTTTAAAATTATAAATTATGTATTAAACACACACCTTCTAGATTGAAAAAGTTCTTAATACAATATTTCTATTAAGGTATTATGACTTAAAAACAATAATTTGTAAATTAAATGCTAAAACCAACATTATAATAAATGTGTCTACATAATTAATACAAATATCTAGGCCAGTGTTTTAAACATGGTTGGAAAATTAAGTCAAAGTTCTAATTTCAATCTCACAACTATAGTACTGAAGAAAAACAAGCATTTGCTATTATATATTACACATTATTTTAACCTACTATGGTACCTGAAATTTATTATGTCTTTAATGAACATGAACATTCGTTTTTCAATATTGAAATTCAACTATCCGTAATTCATCAAAATGTATCTAAGTACCAAACCTTTATAAATCCTACATAGTAATAAGGAAAAGATAAACATACTAACTATGAATTATAGTTTTGGGTATGACCTATATACTACTTCAAGGCATTAAAACGCAAAAAGAGCCAAAAGGAAATGAATCTTCTAAATTTATTCATGCAAATCACAGTATATCCTTTATTTTTAATGCTGAAAAGTGTACCATTATATATATATTCCATATTTTCTTTATCTTTTCAATGATATAGATATTTCAAGAAAAGCATGGAAATTGAACTCTGTTCTTGGGATAGAGGCTAATCTTTACCCCAGGAATAGGTCTCTCCATAAATTAACATTTTTACTGGGCAGTTCAGGTGTACTGTTCATATTTTTAATAATATAAAATATGATTAAATCGGTTTCATTTTTTGTAAAATCTTGTAAAAGAAGTACTTCACCATGAATTGTGTAGCAGAAAACACAGTACTTCATAATTAGAGCATCAAAATTGCTCCTTAAAGAATCTTGATGTCAACATCAGCATTGTCAATTATTAGGCATATTGTATTCAATCAGCTTCTTTATCACTTTCAGTTTGTCTTGTCTGGATTTGGACATAAATTTAATGATTTATATAACATTTCTAGAACAAAATGTTACCTTTAAAAAGTATGATTTTTTAAGTATATTCTTCATCATATTAGTTTTGAAATGTATTTACATAAGAAAGTTTTGTTGAAAAACTATCATCTATAGAAGCTCGGAATCTCACAGAGAGTAAACGCTGTCATATCTGCAGCTCAGTGCTGCTCCAGAGGCACATTTTATAACACAAGAGCTCAGCTTAAACACGGTGCTCAATCACTGAACAGCTATAATGAATATAACACGGCAAAAGTCATAGAATTTCTAATTTTGTAGCCGTTGTGAATAACTAAGCTCAAATATCCCAGCCTTGACTAATTCTGCATTCAATTTTTCCTTTTTATTGCCCACCTAAATTATCTTATATCCTGGCTTAAGTTAGAGGTCAGAACTGTCAAAGTGTCAGAAAGGGATTCAATTGCTGCTGCAAAAAAGATCATAGTAAGACTCCTTCACAGACCCAATCAGTACTATGGAACCAGGCAACACAATTATATCAAAAGAGCAACAGACAGTAATGCCACAACGTAAAGCCAAAGCATGTGCATACTGAGGACGCTCTCGCCCTTAGCTTTGATATTGTTCACTGGCTTCCTGGTTCTACCTATCTGGTATCTACTCTTCTTGTGTGTGTAGATCAATTGTTGTTGCTTTGTAATCAATTTGTATGTTTGTTGTGAAAACAGATTTAATACGACCATTCTATATTTATGAAATTTATCCCAACAGTTTATAGTTTTGGAATTTGCTTATTTAGCTAGTGAATGTTGTGCATCGAAAAATTTGATAAGCCATTCGCTTTCCACTTGTAAGTGCCTGGCTTGAATATAATTTTAGCATATTCTAATAGGATAATCTTATATTCTGAATAGCATGATAGTAAGAACAATATTTGTGTTCTTAAGAAGGTGCCATTTTTCACTTGTCCTCTATGTGAACAGACAAACCATTCCAAGAGAAGTAATAGGTAAAACTGTGCAGAATTTGAAAAACTTCCTTCCTTTATAAAGTGCTCACAGTTTCCTGTTCTAATTTTCAAGAAACAGACACACATAAAAATAAATTGCTTTCTATAAACAGGTATCAACTTAAATATACTTAGTAGAACAGTCTACAAAAGAAAACATCCTACAGACAACTGTAGCAGATTTATGAAAAATCTAAACAGAAAGAGATCACTATGTTTATTTGTATTAATATATGTTAGCCACTGTAGAAAATACATTAATATTAATATAGTAATATATTTTAGCCACTGTACATTTAGTGTTGACTTGTGGTAGACAAGTCATAGCATCCATATGTCCTCCCTTTCTTCATAATCTTTCATATTTTCAGGTATATCTGGTTTCTCTTCATTTGGATGCTCTATTGATTGTTTTTCCGTGACATATCAAAGAATGGTTAATATAATACATCCAAAAGTTTTTCATTTTGTGCCGTACATTGAAACCAATATAATTAGTCAAGTGTGACTGGGTAAAACAATGCGCCCATGAGAAGTGAGCAGCCTCTGTAGCAGCGGGATATATTCCTGTCTGCCTCAAGTACTATTCACCAATCTCAAAGCTAAATGATCAATATTTTCTTCCACTTGTAACCCATTCATAGTGCAACAATGCCAAATGGTAAACCTGTTAATTTGGGCAGTTATGATTTTGAGACATGTATTATCTAGAATTTCAAGCATTTTAGACTAAAGTATAATTCTGGTTTGGATAGCAATGAATCTCTTCTCTAAATGGAATTTAATTTCTGTTATCTGTTTTTGAAATAGTAATTTGGAAGCATGGATGCTGTATTTCCTACTAACTTTGCTTGGGTTCTAGTACAGTGTTCTATACTAAACTGTTTAATAACCAACTTAGGAAAGTTAGGATTTTTTTAAACAATATGTCTTTCTAGATGAAGAAACAGTACCCCAAAACTAAAATAAGAACTCAAAGTTTTCTTTCTGTTTCTTCTTTTCTTTTTTTTAGCACAATTTATATATTAGTTCTAAAGTTTTTTCAAGTGCTATGGGCATTAGATCATGGTTAAAAGAATTATGTTTTGTAATACTGCTTCGAGTCTGTGGGATGCAACTTTCTCTGTAAAGATTTTATTATTGCTAAAGGCAAGAAATACTTTATTTCCAACATCAAAAGTAAGTAAGATATTACTCGTTTTAGCAGTCCAGGAACATATAATGGAATCAGGATTAGCTCAGGAGATAGCAGTTAACATTTGTAAACGATGAAGAGTTTAAAAAAAATTTTTTTTTGTAGACAGTGCATAACTTTCTCTACTCTAACTTTTTAATCCCTTCAACTGCACAGCTGTGCATGGACTGTTAGAAGTGAATAGTCCAAGATAAACAACAGCTGCACTCCTATATTCTTGGATACAGATCGAAGTTTTCATACTGGAGTGAATAAAACACAAGATTTGAGAAAACACTAGAGAAGGTAATAAGTACATTTCCTCATAAATAGATGGAACACATTTTTAAATGTAATGCTTTTATATTTAAAGTTTTAAATGTAAAGTTTATATTCCTTCTTGCTTTATTTTAAATTTAAGTATATTATACCTGCTGTAGTGGAGAGACATATAGAATTAGGCTTGAGAGTATGAGCTTGTTTTCAAAATTCTAGCTTTTTACTAGTGTTTAATTTGTTTGCAATGTTTTTCATCTTTTGAATCAATATATTTACATGCAAAATGAGAAAATAGTGACCTCGTGTATTCATTGTAAAATTTATAATGTACATATTACTTATATGTATTTTTTCAGTGTTATTTAAGAAAAGTTAGGTTAATAAATATATACTTAAAAATTAAATGAGGTATGTTTTTAAACTATGAGCTGAAAGCTTTATTTTACTTTTTCTGAGTACTATGTTTTATTACATACTATATCACTTGATATTCTTACATGGAAACTCAATGTACTATAGTTAGAAATATCAAGGGTATTACTAGTGGCTGCTTGTGGTTTTCAGCTTCAGTATATAACTCAGTTTAAGAGTGTTCTAAAAGGAACTCATACTGTTGTCAGAAATCTTTCCTTAAAATTAACTTATATATCATTTTAAAGCATGGAAATAAGTGATGCATGCCTAAGTTATGCTCTCACCCACACACTCATGCAGACGAATCTAAGGCACTGGTTATCTTTAAGGATAGAGAGACAGAGATTGCAGGGAAATTCTAGGAAATGCCATCAAGGTACTAGTTTTTAACCTTCGTATTGTTACATTAGTATTTGATTTGTGATACATTATTGAGCAGTGCATTTTAATTTTATAAAATTAATTGGATTCACTATAATTCAAAATAAAAATATTAACATGCAAATCAAACAATAATGGAAGAATGTTCCAAATTTTAAAACTGTTCTATTTTGAATGTTTAAATCATGAACATTATAGTTTTCATAGTTTGCCTAGGGTAGTGTCAGACTCGTGGTCTCAAGCGCTCTTCCCTCCTTGGTCTCCCAAAATGCTGGTATTACGGGTGTGAGGCATCACACCTGGCATCATCTACACTCTTTCTAGAATTCGAAACTGCTCAAAGTCCTTGCTTTTTGCTGGTTGTTAGGATACTATTTTTTATTCCTCCTTTTCTCTTTTTGTGTTACTATGACTACCTAAAAAAAATCTACTGCTCCTATTTACACTACCATTTAGAGTTTCAACCTGAGCCCTCTTTCCTCCTCCGAGTCCACACTCTGCCTCATCAGGAATAGACAAAAATTAAACAAGCCCTCTAAGCAAGGTGCTACTCATGAAATCCGAGTATGTATCCAAATGCCTTCAAGACATCTCTGGTTGGCGTAAATACCTCCCTCCTCCAAGTCAAGTCCCCAAGACAGAACGCTAGGGAGCTTTCCCCTCACTTCTCAAATTATTGCTCACAACTCTAGCAATTTTATCCTTGAGCTATCACATCTCATACTTTCTACTTCTTAGACGTGTATATTAGGGAAGTTATAGTTGTCATTTATTTGTGTGATTACTTTAAAAGAGTGGTGAATGATGCATTGTTTTATTTATGCAGTATTTTTTCCAATCCTTCTGCTAGCAAGGGATTGGAAAGAACACTGCATAAATAAACCAATATATCATTCCAACAATGAACAATACAAACTTCATTTTTGTATTCCAACAATGAAGTTTGAATTATTGCCATATGCTTTACACACCTCATTCTCAGATTACAGATGATCACCTAAGCATTTTTAAACAAGCAGGACAAATACAATAACGTCCCTGAAATTCTGAAGATTTTATTTAATTATTGTAATAACACTTAATATGATGTCTACCCCTAACACATTTTAAGTATATGATACAGTGTTTTTAAGTATAAGCACAATATTTTTTTATTTATTCCCTGTGCAAAAAAAATATTTAATTTGAAATTTCTAATATAGCAGCCTCTGTTCCAGTGTAGGGGTGTCCCCCATCTTTATGAAGTTTTGCTCTAATGAAATGTCCCATTTTTGGGTATTTGGCAAATGTGTGTGCATGTGTTATATGCGTATGTATAGACGTGGGTGCCTATATACTCACAAATATATGTGTATATGTTTGTATGCATACATGAACCATATATGGATTGTGTGCATAAACATATGCGTACATACGTCTGTGTATAACATGTATGAGTGTAAACATACTTATATACATACATGTGTGAGTGATATACATGACAATGTTTCTTTCATTGTCTGCATGTCTTATTCTTTGTCTCTTTTTTGAGACAGGATCTCACTGTGTTGCCCAGGCTGAGTGCACTGGCACGATCACCATGCACTGCAGCATTTGCCTTCTGGGCTAAGATGATCCTCCCACTTCAGCCTCTTGAGTAGCGGGGACCACAGGCGTTCACCATCATGCCGGGCTAATTTTTGTATTTTTTGGTAGAGATCGGGTTTCACTATGTTCCCAGGCTGGTCTAATCTCAAGCGATCCACCTGCCTCAGCCTACCAAAGTGCTAGAATTGCAGGTGTGAGCCACCACAAAAGGCTCTAAACTTTATCCTTATTCACATCCTTCTATCCCCCAGAATGTATTTTGCTCTTTTGACCTACCTGGTTAAACTTGTCACTTCTTCTCAATAAAAAATTTGACTATTTGTAGATATCAAGGAACCAGTTGCCGATTCTTCAGAGCTTCTGTGCATATGTGCTTGCTGTGACCATAGTGTCTAACATAAAGTAATTGCATACACATTGTGTAGTGATGTTTAGTTTACTTCATACATCTTTGATCTTATATTGAGAGCTCGAAGGCGAGTAATGAATGCAGCATTGCGCTCCTGGTATATTTTACAATGTGGAGGAATGGAAAATTTAGGAATATGCCTAATATGTTTGAAAAACATAGAAGATAGAGAACTAGCTATAGAAAATGATTATGTGTAATTTATTGATGATAAGATATCATAGAACATTCAATGCCTAATGACTGAGGTGGGGAGACAAAAATGAGATTATATTGGAGCAGACTTGATATTCATCTATATCCTGAATAAAGATTCCATTTTGACAAAAAACATTAATATGAATTCTCTAGCTTTCAATACAAGCTGAGCTGCCCATCTATAAAAGTTTACATGACTGCTATTTCTCCTCACTGGAAGAGAGTGAGAATTCTCACCTTTCTTAAACAAGTTCTCTGTGGGAAAAAGGAGATTGTTTTCTAGGATGGCAGTAAAAGGCTCCATGAGTGATAAACCTGCATATCTCTCTGGAAATCTCAATCTTGAACTTCCAAGACTTGTTTGCCATGTGTTTATTCTTTCACTCATTTTGTGTATGTATTTTACTCAAAAAGGTCTGACCAGGCAGAAGCAAACATTTTCACACAGAATGGTTTTACAATGCACTACCAATAATATTTTTAAAATATTCTTAAAATTAAGTTTGGCTGTGTACCTCCATTTATAGTTGATATTTCAAGAGTTCTCTCAAGTACATATAACATTTTTCAGAGTCCCATAGACAAAAAGGCATGAGGTTTTTCTTCACTATCATAACCTTTTATGAGGTTTATAAAATTCAGATCCAAATCTACGTGAAAATTATACATCTGGAGAAAGCCCAGTCTCATAGATTAAAATATCAGACAGCCTGTGTGATCATCCAGCTGATGACAATGTGAGCGTTCCTGGGATCCAGAAGCATTCCCTCTGCAGTGTCATAGATGCCGAAGTAGGCAGCTCGGTAGATGATAACACCCTGCACAGGCACATTAAAGGCTTGGTACAGGCCCTTAATCCTATCAGATTTGTAGATATTAACCAGGCAGTTGCTGAGGCCTCAGAATTCCCTTTCAGCTGCAGCTTTACCTGCACCTGCTGCTAGATGTGTAAGAGCAAAATCAAGAAGGTCACAAAACACAAGGATGTGACCCCAGCAGCACTGCCTGATGCCAGATTTGCTGCAAAGCAGCACCAAAACTGGGTCCTCTTGTCCACACCACCCAGGAAGATCTGCTTGTATTATCTTTGAAGGCGAAGTTAAGAGCCCGGGTGGGGAAGTATCTGATGACACTGGATAGGTTACTGCGTGATAATAGGACTCAATTATATTTTATATTTCAGTCACTCCTGATAAATAACAAATTTGGAGAAATAAAAATATCTAAAATAAAAAAAAATCAGAAGTCCTAGTTATGGAGAAAATAAAGGCACTTACTTTGGAATTAATACCACTCAATACTCAGAAATACATAAAGAATGAAAGGCAAATTTTGGAAAATTGAGAATATAGAATAAAATGGCTAAAGGGCAAATAAGTGTATACGGCTAGGATATATTTATGTCACAGAGGCATTAATTTGCTAAACACTTTTTTGTGTCTTGCATAACAATCTCTCTCCTAAATACCGGGAATCCAGTGATCTATAAAATACTTTGTCAGTGGTAAGATGCACATTTAGAAAAAGAAAATGTTAATCATATGTTGCCATTTTCCATGCTTCTTACATATAAGACTTTTGTTTGTTTTTGCTTATTTGCTTAGTGGCCTTATTACTCCAGCAGAAAACATGAACAATTGCTGAATATTTTAAAGACTTTTTTCCTTTTGTTTTATCCAAGCGAGAATCTGTGAGCTTACTTTCCTCAGTGAAAAGGTGTTTCTCTGTTATATTATTTCTAAAGACGATTTGTGTTAACTTTTATCCTATTCGAATTAATGATACTTTGTGCATAGAAAGGGAGGGTAATCAACATTTCTGTGACCACCTCATCTTATCTGGTAGGTAATTTTGATGTTGTTTTTCATAAATATAATCTATAAATGTTTAACCTCTTAATTTGAAAGATAAAGTGACATCTTTTAATATCAGGCTATGACATTTTATCTTACTGTTTCTGAATAAATTATAGAATATTCTGTGTGAAATAAAACTAAGAGGTGTATGAAAATGACTATTATGGATGTGACCGAACATACTTTCAAAGATAATTTTAAGCCTTTTAAAATCTTTATTTATTGTATATTCTGAGCACAGCGCTTTTCCTAATGTACTCCTGAGCATGACAATATTGCAATATTAGTACCAAAACTTTTTCAAAATCTTTTCCACAGAGAGACAGTAGCATAATGACTATAGAAACTAAAATTGTACCCTAAGGAACAAATTCCGTAATTCAAATTTCAGCTCCACTACTTCTCAGCTTTGTAACTTTGACAATTTACAAAATATATTATTTTGAAGTTGCAATTTTCTCCCCCATCCTCTCCTTTATAAAATGACAATCATAAAAGTACTTAGAACAGAGTTGTTATATAGATTTCTTAAGGATTAAGAGATTAAGAGAGTCAATACATGTAAACTGCTTAAGAAGCTCTAAATAAATGTTGTTTGCTATCACATTCTCTTATGCCATTCTAAGCCCTAGTGTTAGTTTATTCTTCTTATTGGAATGATAGGAGAAAAGATATGGAAGGCTATGGGTCCAGTTTGCAGTCTTAGACGTTCTAATTTCTAATCCTTACCTTCTATTGATTAATATATCTGTTTCTTATTTATAAAGTGTGAGACTTCATATTTTGGCACTTGATTTTTTAATTTCCTGTTATTATATATCTACAGAGCACTCTGTAATGGTCAGTTTTATGTGTCAATTTGGCTAGGCTCTAGTTTCCAGTTGTTCGGTCAAACATTAATTTAGGGGTGGCAATGAAAGTATTTCGTAGAGGTGATTGAAATACGTAATGAGATGACATGAACTAAAAGGATTCTCCTGGGTATTCTGGGCAGGACTGACTCAATGGGTTGAAAATCCTGAAGACATCACTGAGGTTTCCATAAGAATAAGGAACTTATGCTTGTGCATAGCTGCGTTAGCTTGTACCTGACAGATCCTTCATGCCTTTCTGATGAGGTACTTGGTGGGTTTCAGACTTGCTTTGCCAGCCTACAGGATAGCATAAGCCACAACCTTGCAATACATCTTTGAATCTTTATACTACTAGTTCTATTTCTCTGGTTGAATCCTGACTGATACACAGTGATACATTGACTTCCTATCACGCTGGACTGTGAGCAGTTTGTGTATTTCTGTGGTCAATTTCCTAAAGCTATATGTAATACTTTTCTGGAACTTCAGTCATACTTGAACTATTCTTTTTAGAAATTGACTTTGAATTTATAATCAACACTTTCTTCCCAAGACAAAAAAATCTGATGAACATGTAAAATCTGATTTATCAGGCTTACATGCCAGAAATAAATTAACTGATGTAACTGGTATACTTTACAAATGCTCTCCTTTCTTTCTCTTTCTTTTTCTTTTTCATTTTTCCTAGCTGTAGCTTTCAAAAGATAGGCTTTATAATGAAGTGAAAAATAAAAGCTTACTAACACCCGGTGCGTTTAATCTCTCTTGATTTATAAAAATAATGCTGAAGACCTGTGATATTTTACTCCTTATCCTTTTAGAGGGTGAGTCTATATTCATGAAATTGATAGGAATAATCAAGTTTATTATGTTTATTTTAACATTACTTTCTTAATAATTGTAAGTAGTAAATTTATTAAGAACTTAGTATTTACTAGGCAATGACTCAGCAATATATATAGCTTTTCTCTTAGAAATAATCTCTTCAAATATTGTTTTTTGACAACTCTGAGCTTCGAAATCATGGATGAATTGCTATTCTTACTAATTGGACATTTATATAATATGAGTACAGTATGCTTAACAACATGCACATAATGTACAAACTTTATTTTAAGATATGGGGTGCAGGGGAGGAAGAAGGAAGAACTAAGGTGAGCAGAGGGAAGGAGAAAAAGAAATGTGCGCTTTCCTTTGTAAATTACCCAGTCTTAGGAAAGTTTTATTCTTTTGATGTGGAGTCTCACTCTGTTGCCCAGGCTGAAGTGCAGTGGCATGATCTCAGCTTACTGCAACCTACGCCTCCCAGGCTCAAGCAATTCTCCTGCCTCAGTCTCCCAAGTAACTGGGACTACAAGCATGCACCACCATGTCGAGCTACTTTTTGTGTTTTTAGTAGAGACAGATTTCACCATGTTGACCAGGATGGTCTCCATGTCTTGACCTCATGATCTACCTGTCTCGGCTTCCCAAATTGCTGGAATTACAGGCATGAGCCACCACGCCTGGCTGGTGGCTTTGTAGCAATGTGAAAACAGACTAATACATATATATATACACATGTGTAAATGCATATATGTGTACTGTACATATCTACACATATGCTTATTTTCTGTCTGTATTCAATGGATTATGAGCAAAAACCTCTCTTATCAATTAGCATATCTAGCACCCAAATCTTGCTTTCTGCATACTACTTTCTAATAAAAACAACCCTGAAATTAAATAGAGCAATGCCTTATTCTGGGACTAGGGCAGGGAAATAAGCATTAAACATTTGTTGAAACATATGCTGCTAGACTCTCCAAGAGTGATACAAGAAGCTGTAGCCAAATTACAATCGTGTCTGGGACAAAAAAGCTTTGACGATGAAGACAGATTTATGCTATTTGAGTAAAGAGGAAGTGTAAAATATAGAAAAATGGGAAGGACATTGAAATAAGAAGGAGCTAAATCAACTGGAAATAGTCAAGTTTTTCATAAAGAAGTGGACAAAAGTAGGCTTGAGAGCTTACTACTGGAGACTTTTTCACACATTAACACTGTCTAGGAGGAGGGCAAATACACCAGTTCAAGCAATCACTCTTGTATAAAAGGTTCCATTATACTATCTTCATTTATTCCAGATTGAATCAATTGAAATAAAATTTTGCTGAAAGAGATTAACAAATTAAAATACTAGCTCAGGATGCTGAAGTCAGCATACCTGTTTAGGTAATGGAAGAAAAACATGATTAATTGGAGGGCTGGGTGTTTTTTCATCTGAACTCCAATAAAGAATGTAAAAGAGAAGATACAGTTGAAGTCAAGAGATTGGGATTGAGTGAACAAAACTTTGGAATTATTGAATCCTGCGATCTAATGTGCTATAATACTTGCTGAAGAATGGGAGAGCATTTGCAAAGAAACAAAAGTTGAAATTGGAAGATATGCTGATGACATGGTTTAACACTATGTTTATAATAAAATCATAGGTTAAAAGATGTGAAAGGAAAATAAATCTTGGTGTCCTCAAATCAGTAATCTAAAGGGAAAAGTCAATATGGGAACTGCTTAGGGCCAACCTGCCTCCCATTCTATTCAAAGTCACCCCTCCGCTCACTGAGATAAATGCATATCTGATTGCCTCCTTTGCAGAGGCTAATTAGAAACTCAAAACAATGCAACCATTTGTCTCTTTTCTACCTATGACCTGGAAAACCCCTCCCCACTTCCAGCCTCCTCACCTTTTCTTTGAGTTGCCTGCCTCCCCTCCCCGCAACCAGTGTTCATCTTACATATGTTGATTGATGTCTCCTGACTCCCTAAAATGTATAAAACTAGATTGTGTTCTGACCACCTTAGGCACAGGTCCTCAGGATGTCCTGAGGCTGTGTCATGGGCTCGCATAATCAACTTGGCAAAACAAACTTTCTAAATTAACTGAGACCTGTCTCAGATTTTCAGAGTTCGCAAAGATAACAAAGTAAAATATAAGCAAGAGCTGTAACTTGTGGTAGTATCATCTATACTTGACTGCTTAATTAAAATAAATATGATGTATGAGGAGGAATTAATATTATTTTATTATATTTGTATGTTAAAACCAAGTTAGAACTCCCTCACCCAGTTTTATTTTTCAGGCTACATTACCAAAATGCTCACTCATAACAGACATAAAGCATTATTAAATCATGGGAGGAGAATGAGATGACTATTTTTATTTGCTTTCTGGAAGTGTCACTCTTTCCTAAATATCTCATGTCTTTATTTTACCCACACAGAGCATCTGAAAATTGAAATAACATGGTAAAAAACTTTACATACAAATTCAGATACATTATATCTGGACAATTCAAATGTTAATTAGCTGGAGAAAACAACACTATTTAGCCTCACGTTTAAATATTGTCCCTGTAATTTTTTTCAATAATTTGTTTTATTGAATATATTTGGCTAATATATTCAAATGAGATCAAAGTGTATCACATTTCCCTTGTCCTGCATAGATACTCTGAGAGCAATTTTGGTTCTATTTCATTTTAGAAAGATGTGGAGATGGGTAAATCATTTATCAGTTTTTAATAATTTGATAATTTATCTGTAGTGAAGGAATTGTTTCGCCCAATCTTTATTTTCCTTCCTCTGATATATTCAAATCAAAGTTACTCTGAATTAACCTGTAGAATTGACATATTTCCAAGTGTTGGTGCTCAACAGGAGACCAGCTCTATTTTCCCATGAATACACTTTCACAGGTAAGTGCCTGACTCCAACACATTAGCAAAATGTGGGATTGGATAGATTGAAGAAAGTATATGAGCCCCATTGGACATGGTGATATTTTTACCCATTTTTAGCTTGCTGTGTAACTAAATAACATAAAATATTTTCAAATCACTTCACTTTTAAGTGTTCCAAGATAGTAAACCACTTTAGTAAGATTCACATGATACAATGATTATAAACATATGAGTTATCTTCATGTATATATTTCTGTATACAACTTTGTAAGACTATGAGGTAATTCAAAACTTTTATTAAAGATAATACTTCATATGATAGACCCTAGGTTATCTTATGATGAATTGCTACTAATATAAATTATATATAAAATACATACATTTGAATACATTTTATTATGTCCCAACCCTACCATATTTTTAAGACTACTGAGTTTTTTACAAGCTCTTTTAGTAAATCAAATGTAAAGGTGATATGTATGTATGTAAGTATCTATCTATCTATGAATCTACATATATGTATAATTTCAGGTAAACTATAAGTGAACCCAAAGTGAACTTACAGGAAAATGTATTGTTTGGTTTAATAATAACAAGACTTATTAAATATTTTACATACATAAATATAGATAAAGTCCTCATGTGTCACCACAAATTGAACCAGAACTTTCTAGAGAGAACAAGAATTTCATCTTCTTTAAATAGTTTACATAATACACAAGGAAATAATACATTATCAAACTCCTCTCCATCTCTCAAATTAAAATAAATGAAGCAACTATCACTTATTAAATTGTATTTATTATTAATCATTCCAATCATGGGGCATAGTAGAGTAATATGGAGTAAATATCCATTGTATATCATGAATATAATACAGGAATAGGTGATAATACACAGAAAGTTATAATTAATCATTAGATTAAGAATTTTTTATGATTCCCCTTTTAATATCCTACTTTGTAAAGTAATGCCAAGAACATATTTCCCTTACACAAAGATTCAGAAAATTTATGACTTCTTTGCTACCTCTCACTAATCTTGGAACACAATGTGGTAGAAAATACTACCATTTAGTTATGAAAATATCACAGTCTCATCATATGTAGCATAGAAGCTCATCATTAAATGTTGTATCATAAATTTTTTCCTTCATAGATTTATGAGCAAATACAATTCTTTAAACATAACTGAATGTGTTAAAACTAATACATGAATGAAATGTTAGTTATACTGATTATAGACTCTATATAATCAATAGCCAATCAGTAACTTAATAAGGGATTAATTATTTTTAGGACATTCTAACTGAAGAATTGCTATTGTCAAACAAGAAGGTATTTTAAAAAGCCTAAAGATTTTTAAGAAAAATGTAGATGTAGAAATGTAGAAAAACACATCCCATTAGAGAATAATATAACCTGCTCATCATTCTACCCTATCAGTAACACCACTAACAACAACAACAAAAAATTAGCATACTTCAGTAAAATAGTGCTCTCGTGAGATTAGTTATGTTTATTTTGGAATGAGAAGAGCCTGGGTGCCCTGTAAGGATATGCAATGATCAGGGAGAAGGCTCCAAAAACCTGCAATGGATAAAAGAGAAGAATAGTCTAGCATAACATAAGACAACTTACAATGAACCACATATCTTTGAGAAAAATGTGTGGCTCTCTAATCTGCCCAACTAGGAGGATCAATCTAAATTTACTAAGATCAAAACATTTAGGAAAGTACCCAGCCAATAACAGTATATGCCATCTATTTTCTTTCCTGAAAACATTCTGATGTAATGAAAAATTACATAAATTTGAAAGGAAAATAAAATCAAGACAATGCTGTAAACTCCATACCTACCAGCTCCCCCTACACTCCACCCCCAACACACAGAAACTCTAAACATAGTTACTATGGTATTTCTATTGCTATTTCTATTCAAAATGGCAACTGATTTAAAGCATATACCAAAGGCTGAGTAGTGATATAAGGGTTGATAAATTTGCATTAAAGCAGTGATTAAAATATTTCTGAAAAGGGTTTTGTTGTTACAGAAAATAAGTAGAAGGATACAAAAAGCTAACTGAGGGAGGTAAAGAATAGAAGTAAGCTCATCCAGTGGAAAGGAGATAAAAATTTTCCTAGCATTTCTTTATTGCAGGTAGATGATCATCAGTATTCCAAATCTGCTGTACTGAATAAACAAAGCCAAACATGAGGACAAACCACAGAGGATTCCAGCAGGTCGCTGGGCTTCTTCCTGTTAACTCTATGCAGTCACATTAACAAAGCGAGCAATTAGAAAGGCAATAAAATCACAGACAGAGGGAATATTATGATCACAAATATAAAATGCAAAGTATGATACTGTATATCATTATTATGTGAGTGTGACACTGTGGTTTTCCCCTAGCATATCAATTATCAAAATTTAATTATAAAGTAAGGAAAATTTTAACAGACTTAATAATGGATGAGAAATAGAAAAGAAAAAGGTTTCAAAGAATTATATCCAAGGTAGGCAACCTGCCAACATGGTGCTAGAGTAAGATTTTTTTTAGCATTTTCCTGGGACAGAAAATCATTTTCATGTTGCAGAGAAGAAATGTAGAGGAAAACTTTCCCATTTAATGTATCGATACTATTGAAGCTTAATATCAAATGCTGACCAAAAAAAGAGATTAAAAAATCAAAATACAGTTTTTTTATAAGAAAGAATGGTGATTTTAAAAATAACAATAATAATTTAGTCTTTCAACTTGTTGTGAATGACTCTATAAATAAATGTAGTAATATAATTATTAAAAGAAAAAGATGAATGTAAAATGTCTTTAATGGCTATGAGATACTTAAAAGTAATTATTTTTGGTAACATAACACATAAAATCCTCAAAGTAAAGTAAGAATAGTTGAATAATTCCTTAACATATCTTTCATGCATTTGAAACCAAAACACAATATATTTTGTTTTAGAGACAATTATCCAAGTAATTGTGTAACTCGTATATAAAAGAAAGAAGCAAAAGTTATAATGAAAACATGTTGGACCCTTGGATATTAACATATAACTTGTTTTTTTTAACATAATCACACCAAACTAAAAATTATTAATTTTTCAGAATTATTCTAATTATGAAAATAATAAGGGAAGTTAAAAATCTTTTTGAATACTTGGAATTTAGCACATATTAGGGTCTTGTCTAGCTTATATTAGGGTCACAGAATTGCTCATTTTGTCTTAAGAATAATTTGTGTAGGCCTCAAAATTTTCTGCTCAGAATATTAGGAATATAAAGAAGTACATGGTGCAAATATGAACAATGGTAGTTGATTATGGGCAGGTGCAAACAGTTGTCACCTGTGCCCTCTCTACCCAGCCACTACAATTGCTATGTCTATATGGCTAGCAATACTTGCATAAACAATTCCCTGGAGTTAACAAATGGTCAATGAGAGTACTAGAAGGCCTAAAATCAAAGTCAAGGGCTATCTGGTATCTTAATATTGGGTACATTTATATTAGAGGGCAAAAAATACAACATACTTCTACAACTGAGTTATATTCGTCAGATCCAAAAAAGCAAACAGTTTTATCAATGAATATTATTCCTTCTTCTGATACTAGAAACATGTTTGTTTATTCCTTCACAAATATGTATTTTATGATGTAATACAGACATGGCCCTTGAGAGCCGAATCAGAAATTGAGTTATATATTCTATTAAGGCTCTGGAGGTAATATGTAAAGCATACAGAATTCCACAAAACCAAAAACAAAAGTTTAAAAGTACTTTGGCTCTTCTATTTATTAAGCTCCCTATTTCTCAGATCTATATTCAGATAACCTTTTTTATTATTTGTGTCTACATGTTTCTGCTAAATGTTATATAAATTTACAACTGAATACAGCACATAGTACAGGTTAATTTTTCATTCAGCATTTGATAAAGTTAATAAAATAAACACTTGCCATTACACTGCAAAGTTGATTACTAGGGAATAATTAATTAACTACTACACTCTACAAAGGCCCACAAGAGAGCTGGCAGATTTGCAGATTTCTGAGTACTTCAGCAATGCTTAAGTTCAAAGAGATATTAAAATTCCGCAACCCCGATTTCATTTTGACTGTCCTTGGAAAGACTCCAACAAATTGGTTAAAAAGCCTACCACTGGAAGCCAAACATATTATATAGTCTAAGGAACAAAGACACATTTTTGCTGAATAGAGCACTTATTTCTTTTCATAAAAACATGATTCTCAAATACACATCTAATAATGCATAATCTATCAATACATGCACAAGAAAGCTTTTCAAGTTTTATTATACTACATGGTCTCTGCTGTGGAAGACAATAACACACTTTCAAAATGCATGGCATAAAACCCTGTGCATATTTCAAATGAGACAAGAAGGTCTTTATATAGTTGACGATGTTTGCTATTGCAATAATGGCATTATTTTTTCAATACCCCACTCTAGTGCTATTGAGTATATGATTCCCTTGAAGCTTTTTTTGTGTGTGTTATAAAGTCTAAGCAGGACCCACTTTAAAGTTTACAATAATTTGAAATTATAAAAGAAACACATTCTGAAAGCCTTATTAAATAAACAGTATGAGCCACTCTATGTTTAAACCTATTTTTCCATAATTGGCACTGGATGAGTAATATCATTGATACATAATATACAAAGGATAAATTTCATATTGAGAATGAGTTGGTTTTCCTTTGATAGAATCCATATTGAAAGTGATGCTGTAAAATGAGTTCTTCTGTGGGATCTGGACAAGCTCCTGTTCTAAAACAATTATTTTTCAGGATAGTTTAAAATGTTGACCTTCAAAGCACATACACACTTTTGCTCAACAGGCTCCTTTGTTAGTCTATACTATTGTAACATTCAGTGAAAGATGAAAGAATAAAATAAAACTGAAATTTGATACAACAAAAACGTATAGCAAGAGACTCTGCACATCAGTTCCATTCATCTTTCATCTTCAGGTAGTGTTCTTGATCTCAGCCAAAGGCCAAAAAGGAATCTTTAGGGAGTGTTGAGAAATGAAGTGAATAGTTTCCATTCAACCGCTGTATTACTTGACTAAGGTTGGGAATTTCAAACAGCAGTGTACACATTTTAAATGTTGCTATTTGATAAATTGTGTTTAAATGTCTATGCGGGCCGGGCATGGTGACTGACATCTGTAATCCCAGCACTTTGGGAATCTGAGGCCTGTGGATGACCAGAGGTCAGGAGTTTGAAACCAGCCTGGCCAACATGGTGAAACCCCATCTCTACTAAAAATACACAAATTAGCTGGATGTGGTGGTGGGCGTCTGTAATCCCAACTACTCGGGAAGCTGAGACAGGAGAATCACTTGAACCCAAGAGGCAGAGGTTGCAGTGAGCCGAGATCGCACCCCTGCATTCCAGGATGGGGCGCAGAGAGAGACTCCGTGACAGGAAAAAAAAAATGATGAAATATGAAAGTGTGTGCTAGTGTTTATGTATGTGTGTGCATGTGTGTTTGTGTGTGTGTGTTGATTTAGAGGTTTCTGCTCACTGGTGTATCAAACACAAACATAAGGATTTAGAATAACAATCATCTACACATTCTAAGTGAATATGATAAGCATTTGTTATGGAAATGGCTACTAAATATGGTAGATGGTGTGATTGAGTTATATCCACAAATACATTCTCATTAGGGATTCCTAAGAGGTGAAGGATATGTTGTGGGGTAAGTATTTGATTCCACTTCCTACCATCTTATTTCTTGATTGTCATGTTATCACACAATGCCTTTCAGAGAATTGTAGTTTTTCTCCTTTAATACAGTTCCTTAGTTTTCCTAGTTAAGGTTCTGTTGTCATGTCTTTAATTTCATAAAAGTAAATGAAAATTTTTGCTCTCTTCTTTTAATATACAAACTATTTTATGCATATTCGACTTTAGCAGTTTTTATACTATTATTATCTAGTAGGATCTGCATCTACTGTAATTAATTTATCTTTACCAACTGCATTGTGAGGCAATATATTTCATTAGATTTTAGTAATGCCATTTTTTGATACGATTTTTTTCTTCGCATTATCTGTCAAGCGTCTGTATTTTCTAACAGTGTTTTAGCTTTGCATCAAATTGCCTACTGTTGTTTTCCTATAGGAAAACAACAGGCCCTACCAGAGGTTTTAAAACTGGCTAAGCTTAAAGTAAATAAAAAGGCGCTGTATTCTCAGATTCTCTGTTTAGCTTTCTAACTATTCTTTTTCCATTTTGCTCTTTCTACTTTTCCTTCTGTATTTTTATTTTTTGAGGCAGTCTTAACTGTGTTTCCCAGGCTGGAGTTCAGTGGCATGATCTCGGCTCACTGCAACCTTCGCCTTCTAGGTTCAAGCGATTCTCCTGCTTAAGCCTCCAGAGTAGCTGGAACTACTGGCACCCACCACGATGCCCAGCTAATTTTTGTATTTTTAGTAGAGACGGGGTTTCACGTTGTTGGCCAGGCTGATCTGGAACACCTGAGCTCAAATGATCCCCCCACTTCAGCCTCCCAAAGTGATGAGATTACAGGCGTGAGCCACTGCTCCTGGCCTACTTTTCCTTTTTTGCTCCTAGCTATCAATTTCCCCAAACATTTGTATCGACTCTCCATTCCTTTCTCTTTTTTCCCTAATGTCAAAAGATCTAATATTTTCTAATTGTAGACATGCTAATGGTTAAAAATAATTCCCTGTATTTTTCATGCTGCCTGGTGGCATTCTATAAGCTACAAGTTATATTATATTTGGGTTTATATGTATTTATTTTTATAATTGCAAACAATCTGCATTTAATGTCTTCTATATCAAAGTATATGCATGCATTAAATGAAATAATCCTCATTTGCACAATTGAGTTTTCAGATAGGTAAAATTAAACGTCAAAGTCATAAATTATTTCAAAAGTTAAGTTACTCATTTGATATTATAGATATTTAATTACTATTAAGCTTATATAAAGTTTAAGAAATAAAAATGACTTGAACTTAAAAATTAGTAAAACATTTCATGTCATAAAATTTCGTCATGTATTTGAATCAAAAACTAGCATACAGATATTGCGAAAGCATTGCAGTTTTGATGGTAATTTATAAATTTATAATTTTGCATGCTATGAAATTATAAAATTTCTTCCTTAAGGCTTTGCTTAATGGTTAGTGAAAGAGAGAAACAGTTAAGCCAAGCATTATAAAAATAACTAGAGACCTTTAATTCATTCAAGGATAGTGACTTTATTATTTTTAGAAAAATTTAACTTTAGTCTCTTGAAAAATAAATATCATCAACTGCCGTGTCGTCATGGCACATTATTAATGAAAGTAGAAATGGCCTTTCATTTTCTTGGGGCCAACTCTAAGACTTAAATGCTTCAGAAATTAGGATAAATGATCATTTTGAAGGGAGAAATTTTCCCATTGCAAAAGACACATTCAAAGCCTTCTTATAGATGGTACTTGGTTTGAAAATGAAGTGTCCGATGAGACTTGTCTGTAATTAGAAAACATTAGATAAACTCTTCCCATTGTAGAAAAATATTGGAACAACTATTTCACAGTAAATCAGAATTTCACTATCAAGTTATGTGATAAGCTCTTCTGTATTATTCAGTAAATCATAAAGTGTGACAATAAGGACACTCAATAAGCTCCTAAGAACTGCATAATAAATCATAAAATTTCACAGTAAGTTGCACAATAAGCTCCACTGTATTAGTCCCTAAATCATGGGCTTTCACAAAAAGCTATACAAAGAATTTCTTTCTTCTTTATCATTTCTGCTATTATTATGGGGCATACATCAGCTAAGGATAAAACTTACTAATAAACTGAAGTCTTTCACCTTGGATTAGCTATAGCCATATGTTATTGAGAAAAATAGGTGTAATTTGTGTGAAATAGAAAAGCTATTGAATTTCAAAAATATGAATAAATAATAAAATTAATTCCAGCAACAATGTTAGCTAATGACTGTGACATATAATTCATTAATTTATAGTAGATACTATATTTTAAAACTTAAAACTATTTAAAATTAGTTAATATTTACTTTTTATAACAAATAACATATATAAATACATTAACATAATTATTGATAAGGGAGAGATATATTAACTATCTAAAATAGGTAACCACAACTCTAGTTCATTTTTTATAGTGTATATGTGTAAAAAGAGAGAGAGAGATACTCTTATATGCAATATTCTAAAATGTAGGTTTATTCTCTAATCTTGATGTTCATATAACGTAACTAACCTTTTCTTAATTTGAAAATTTGCTGGGTATAGTGGTATTTACCTGAAGTCCCAGCTAATCAGGAGGCCGAGCTGGGAGGATATCTTGAGCCCAGGAGTTCAAGTCCAACCAATGAAACATAGTGAGACTTCATTTCTAACAAAAGTTGAAAATAATTTGAAAATTTGAGAGATATAATATGTCTTATGTGAAACAGAAGTTGAATAACCACTGAATTAAGATCCTGATTCCATTGTTTAAATGATAGGTAACTAAATGTAATTACATACATTATTTAAATGTTTTTTTTTAAAATTATCTTTAGAAAAAAATCTATGAATATTTTTTTTTCAAGAAAATATTTTGAGAAAATAACAAAGTGAGCAGATGTAGAATAAATATGGGACATTCCCTAATAAATACTGCTTAGGGCTATTTTATCTTTGTAATGGAAAAAGAAAGTCAAAATACATATTTTTAAAGTTTAAATACAGGTAATTTAAGAAAATAAGATTTATAGAAAAAATAAGATTAGTTTATAATTTGATACCTAGAATCAGAAAAACCTGTTACCCCAAATACAATAATGCAGATGTTCCTATAATAATGATAAATACGATTCTACATGAAGAACAGGAGGACAGGGAGGTTCTTACTGCAGATGTCAGCATCACTAGGAAAGTGTTCTGTGGACTTCAGGTCCTACTTTCATGGGGAAAAATTAGGGAATATTATTTTTAAAGTATCATTGAACTACTTCCCCCTCCACACACACACAGAAACACACACAGAAACACAGCCTTGTTATCTTCTGATACTCTACACAAATTATTTTCCATATTAATAAGTCACTGAAAATAGGAATTCTGAAGAAATTCAGATATGATCTAAGAAGAGTCACCACTACTACATTTACTGCAAGCTAAATTCTTTGGTAAGATCTTACAGCAGTTTACCTTGGGCCCAGTAATTGTTAAATAAAGTACATTAACAGTAGTTAGTATTTTTTCTTTCTTCTCCACATTAAATATTTAAGATTTCTCATCTCTCTTTCTTTCCCTCTTTTGCTTTCCTTTAAATGTCTTGTTAAAAGAGCTCAGTTTAGAGGGATCATGTAAGCCCCATAGAAGATTGAAATCAACTTTATTCTAAAAATTTCAGTTTAAAAGTTTCTTTCAGTAATTCTTAAATATTTTCAGTTGACCTGAGTTTGAGATAACTGTTTTTATGCAGATAATCTGCATAAACAGATTAATATTTCATGTCCAATTCTGCTCATTATATTACAAGGCCAGTAACTACTTTTGACTAAAATCTTTACCTTTTGTTTTTTAATTAGAAAAATTAATATAATTTAAAAATAATCTAAGTGTATCATAAAGATAAATACACATATAGTAGATTTACATGGAATGATGACATCTTGTTTTCATTTATTGATATTGGATAAGTTTTTAAAATGCAAACATTCTAGGAATTCCCTGCTCAGAAATAAAGCAATATATTTTAAATTACAAATGTAAACATTGGTTGAATTTTTATGTAAAACTGTACATATGTAGTTGAAACAAAATTCACTTACCTTGAAAATTATATTTTCTAAAATCCCTAAGGATTATAGGAAAAGCTAACATGAGCAGAATATAAACTTGGTATTAATCATTATTACAATTTTTGAAAAGCTTTGAAACATTTAAATAAAGCCCACTACATATTAATCTAGTATTGATATACATACACCGTAAAACATCTGAATCTTTAAATCAACACAAAAACTCTAAAGTAGACACCTTATTAGTTCACATAGGTGATATTAAAATTTAGAAAGTAATCATGAATCTCAGCATGAGTTGATGTCAAGAATATTAATGAAGAAAGTGGCATAATTATTATTCTCAAAGTCCCACATGTAATATTTCTATTTCGGCAAAGTTAGAAAAGATGTCAAAACTACAAGCTTAGAATTTTGACTTTTTTTTTAATGTGTGGAAGATTGCAGCATTTTTAAAAAGTAAAACAAAGCCCCTTATTCACTAGTAAATATTTTGTCATTTGCATTTATTTTCAATATTTCATTCAGTATAATTTATCTTTGAAATTCAATCCATACACATCTGCTTCCAGCCAAGATAGATTAGCTACATTTCCCCTAGGTTATTTCACTTACAAGTAGAAGGCCTAGGACATAGAGTAATAATATAAGCAAGAAGACTGAAAGTCTCAAAGAAGTAAGTAAACTTAGTAAAGAAATAGAAGCTCGAGGAATGACACAGTGTTGTATTCCCTATGTTTTCTCTTTCCCTTCCATTTTTCCTACACAGATCATCATAAAGTTCTCTTCCCTAGAACCAACAGGCATAAAACAAACAAACAAGAAAAGATCCAAAGAAAAGTATGAGAATAAAAGCTCCATATTCCCATACTTTGCTTTTTATCCAAGGTGTGGGAAAACGGTGGTATCACCACAGGCCTTCTTTGGCAACACTAATCCAACTCTAGCCAAGCACCAACATAACAATCCATACCCTATTCATGGTTTTTGTGTCAAGAATAAAGTAGATCTTCAACTTCATCCATTTGCTTGATAGAAGGAAACAGGATTCCCCAATGTTTGGTGCTAGCCAACTGAATGAGGGCTGATCTTCCTGGGGAAGGAGATGGTGCTCCAACTTAATGTCAGGGTAGTGTCTCAGTTAGTGATATGCTGAACCTCTGTAACAGGCCAACAAGTTAATCTTGCCTGCTGCCCAGAAAAGCCAATTCATTGGGAACAGCAGATATTGCAGCAAAGAAAGTTTAATCATCACAAGGGCAGCCAAGCAGGATAATGGGAAGCTTCTCTCAAATCTATCTCCTGGAAAGCTCAAAGGCTAGTGTTTTAAAGAATTGTTTGGTTGTCAGGAAATGAAGGAATGGATGCTGTTTATTCGTTGGAGATAAAATCACAGGAGTCCAAATGGTCTTCATGTGCTGGGAGTTTCTAACAGGGGATTCCATGACAGGTTGAGCCAGTTTCTTAGTGTGAATCCTAGATGGAGTCAGTTTCCAGAATGCCAATACATTGGACATCCACAAAATGAAAACTTTTTTTTCTGTGAAAACTCCTGTGAAGAGAAAGAAAATGTAAGCTACAGACTGAAAGAAAATATTTTCAATCCATATAGCCCACAAATGTATTTGATCTAAAATATATAACAGACTCTCAAAACTCAACAGTATAAAACCAAATTGTCCAATTACAAAATGGGCAATAGATGAAGAGACTTTTTTCCAAATAGTGTATACAGTTGATATTAAGCACATAAAAAAGATGTTCAGAATCATTAACCATTAGGGAAAGGCAAATTAGAGCCATAATGAGATACCAGTAGATACTTAGAATGAGGAATATAAAATAAGATTAGCATCAAGTGCTCATGATCGTATGGAGTAACTAACGGGACCACTCTGACATTGCTAGCTGGAATGTAAAACAGACCAGCCACCTGAAAAAGGCTGTGGTGATTTCTTACATAACTAAACATTTATTTATAATATATTCCAGAAATTGTACTTTGGAGCATTTAATCCAGAAACATGAACACTTATATTCATAAAGTTTGAAAATAAATATTTATAAGCACCATTGTTCATAATAGCCAAAAACTGGAAATAATTCCAATATGCTTTAATACAGGAATAGTTGAACAAACTGTGGTATGTCTATACTATAAAGTAATAATGATAAAAAGCAATAAAAAGGAGACAGTAATTTAGATAGATCATAAAGTAATTATTCTGAGTGAAAATGCCAATCTCAAAAGGTTGCATACTGTATAATTACATCTATATTACATTCATGGAATAATAAAATATAGAGATTGAGAGCAGGTAAATTCTTGCCAGACATTAGGAAGCAGAGGTTAGAGGTGGCTAAGTTACAAAAGAGAGACTTATGATTGAACTGTCCTGTATATTGACTGTGACAGGGTGGCAAAACACATCTATGGTTGGAACAAAACTGCATAAAACTAAGGTCACATGCACATATATCCATGCATACACACACAGGGGTGCAAGTAAATCTGCTGAAATAGGTCAGGTCAATATCAATTTTCTAGTTTTGATATTATACTGCTGCTATGCAAGAGATTACCACCATAGGAAACTGGGTGAAAGGTATGTAGATTTCCTCTCAGTATTAGTTTTTCCAAATGAAGGAGAATCTATGTCATAAATAAATAAATCCATCTGTCCATCCATTCATCAATGGTGACACAAATGTGATGTATAATAAAATCACATTTTTTTTTTTTTTGAGACAGAGTTTTGCTCTTGTTACCCAGGCTGGAGTGCAATGGCATGATCTCGGCTCACCACAACCTCTGCCTCCTGGGTTCAGGCAATTCTCCTGCCTCAGCCTCCTGAGTAGCTGGGATTACAGGCACACACCACCATGCCCAGCTGATTTTTTGTATTTTTAGTAGAGACGGGGTTTCACTATGTTGACCAGGATGGTCTCGATCTCTTGACCTCGTGATCCACCCGCCTCGGCCTCCCAAAGTGCTGGGATTACAGGCGTGAGCCACCGCGCCCGGCCCAAATCACATAATTTTTAATATTTGTTGTGATATTGTTTAACGCTAAGAAAACTATTTTGTTTACCCACTTCTATGAAAAATAAATGCTCTTGAGGAGAATTCCTCACATTTTGTTATGGACATTCCTGTGTCACCAACTCACATGAAGGGTAGCAAGTGATGCATGCTAATGTGTGAATTGCCATAAAACAATACTTGAAATATTTAAACCAAATAAAAATTTGTTACAACAAATAAAATTATTGGTAGGAAATTTATTTCAAAGATATTTTGTTTCTATTCCAGAGCTGATCTGCCCCTTAGAGCAGTGATTATATTTTAATTGTTTTTCTCTCTAACCTTTAATAGGTATGTATTAATATTACATATTTCAATATATATTCTTATTTAGATAATTACTTGAAAAATGAAATCAGTTTTCATTTACTTTAGGATTACCTGGTGCAGGTAGTCCCCTGTACATATTATATTCCATTGTTTCAACCCTGAGTCTAAACCGGCCTTACTTTATTTGTATTTGAACATCTTATTTCATTTATCTGATGCAGTTTTGTTCTCCAAAATTTAATATTATTATATCCAGTGCTAATCTCCTATTTTCTCTAAAATATCTTAGAGATTGATGTGTATGGAAAATCTTGTCATAATTATATGAAGTGAATGACTTATAGTTTTACCTTTGCTTGAAAATCAATTATACCTTCCTGTTGATTGCATTTTATGTTTTCTTTACTCTCATCCTAAAAAAGTTCTGAAATGAAGCCAACTTATGATGAGATGTCCTCTGAAGTCATCAAATATTACACTGAGAGTCATCCATCACAGAAGAGCCACAGTTTGTGTTACCTATATCCTTGGAAAATGTGAATTAAGTTATTACAAATAAAAAATTGACAATATCATTTACGCTATTCCATTGTGTTAACTTAAATGGCTGGCTGGCAACTCTAAAGCTGGACCAGAGGTAGGGAAATGCCGTATCTTTGAATTATTTTGTGAATGACCGATTCATAATTTGAGGTCATTATTATGCTCCAAATACAAATGACATACCTAAAGTGGAATGTATGAGCAAAATCATAAGCCCAAATTATGTATATTATTTCAGTTTTATTTTGGGTGAGGTCAGTTTGATCAATATACATAGCTGAGTTTTAAATATGGAATGGAATCAATAAATTAGGTTTGGTAAAAAGAAGTCTTAAAGAGAACAAGGTGGTAAATTCTACATTAATCATAGATTGCATCAAAAGCCATTAAATGACACCAGCTTTTAGTTAATTCATTGTTTTAAAGATATCCTATAATTTATATTTTATTACTCTTTTATTGTAAATTGGAAGGTAAAATGTATTTTTCTGTGTGATGTGGGTATATATGTGTAGAAGTAAATTGTGCTTCATCAATAAAAAACAATGTAGTAATTTTAAATAGGGTTTTCTTTCTGATGAGTTCTACAAATATTCCCATTATATTCAAAATATGAAAGTAGTAAATAATATAGAATTAACCATTATGTGGCTAGTCTTGGCGGCTCACACCTGTTATCCCAGCATTTTGTGAGGCTGAGTCAGGAGGATCACTTGAGGTCGGGAGTTTGAGGCTAGCATGACCAGCATAATGAAACCCTGTCTCTACTAAAAATATAAAAATTAGCAGGGTGTCATGCCAGGCACCTATAATCCCAGCTGCTGGGGTGGCTGAGTCATGAAAATCACTTGAATCCAGAACATGGAGGTTGCTTGTGAGCCGAGATCATGCCACTGCACTCCAGCCTGGGTGGCAGAGTAAGGTCTTGTCTCAAAAATAAATAACCATTATGCACTCTTAAAGGACAGATATGACATTTCTCTTAAAAGTGAAAATATCCTGTGGTTATAATAAAAAATTACTTCTATTTTGTCAACACATTTGTACCATGGTTCTCAAACCTTTCAGAATATCTAACACAAGTATCAATTCTAAGATGAAAGAAAAAATTTTGTGAATGAATATTAGGCACAAAAAATGATTATGCAGTTGAGGTTATCAGCCCACTTCAAGTGGACCTACAGATGAAATAACGTACGTAGCTCATGTAACTTAAGAAACTTCATTCCTACCC
Source organism: Sapajus apella (assembly GCF_009761245.1). NCBI lineage: Eukaryota > Metazoa > Chordata > Mammalia > Primates > Cebidae > Sapajus > Sapajus apella. Next base: position 35,240,189 of record NW_022436949.1, read on the forward strand.
CAACAGTGTGTAAGTATTTCCTTTCCTCTGCAGCCTCACCAGCATTTGTTGTTTTTTGACTTTTTAATAATGACCATTCTGACAGGTGTGAGATGCTATTACATTGCAGTTTTGATTTGCATATCTCTGATGATTAGTAATGCTGAGCACGTTTTTTTTTTTATATGTTTGCTGGCCATTTGTATGTCTTCTTTTGAGAATTATCTGTTCATGATTTTTGCCCATTTTTAATGGAGTTATTTGTTTTTACTGCTTGTTGATTTAAGCTCCCTAGAGAGTCTAGATATTAGGCCATTGTCAGATGCATAGTTTGCAAATATCTTCCCCCATTCTGTAGGCTGTCTGTTTGTTCTATTAATAGTTTATTTTGCTGGGAAGAAGCTATTAACTTAATTAGGTCCCACTAGTCTAGTTTTGTTTCTGTTGCAATTGCTTTTGGGGACTTAGCAAAACAAAAAACAAAAAAAAAAAACGTTTGCCAAGGTGGATGTTGAGAAGAGCATTTCCTATTTTTGTCTTCCACGATTTTTATAGTTTGAGGTCTTACATTTAAATCTTTAATACATTTTGAGTTGATTTTTATATGTGGTGAAACGTAGGGGTCCAGCTTCAATCTTCTGCAGATCGCTAGCCAGTTATCTCAGCACCATGTAATGAATGAGGTAGTCTTTTCTTCATTGCTTGTCTTTGTTGACCTTGTTGAAGATCAGATGGTTGTAAGTGTACAGCTTTCTTTCCAAGTTTTATATTTTGTTCCATTGGTCTATGGGTCTGTTTTTGTACCACTACCATGTATTTTGGTTAATTTAGCCTTATAGTATAATTTAAAGTCAGATTGTGTGATGCTTCCAGTTTTTCTCTCTTCACTTAGGATTCCTTTTCTGTCTGGGTTCTCTTTCGGTTCTCTATAAATTTTAGAATATTTTTTTTCTAATTCTATTAATAATGATGTTGGCAGTTTGATTGGAATAGTACTGAATCTATAAATTCCTTTGTGCATTATGGTCTTTTTAACAATATTGATTCTTCCAATGAGCATGGTTGTTTTTCATTTATTTGTGTAATTTCTGATTTCTTTCAGCAGTGTGTTGCAGTTTTCCTTGAAGAGATCTTTCACCTCTTTGGTTAGATATATTTCTAGGTATTTCTTTTTCTGTGGCTATTGTAAGTGGGATTGTACTCTTGATTTCACTCAGCATGGATATTGTTGGTGCCTAGAAATGATACTGATTTTTATACATTCATTTTATATCCCAAAACTTTATTAAAGTTATTTATCAGTTCTAGGAGTCTTTAGAATTTTCTAGGTATAGAATTATATCATTAGTGAAGAAAGTTTTACTTCTTTTTTTCCTATTTTGGTGGCTTTTCTTTCTTTCTCTTGCCTGATTGCTCTGGCCAGGGCTTCCAATAATACGTTGAATAGGAGTTGTGAGCATAGGCATCCTTGTCTTATTCCAGTTCTCAAGGGGAATAGTTTGAGCTTTTGATCAGTCAGTATGATGTTGGCTGTAGGTTTGTCACAAATGACTCTTAATATCTTGAGGCATATCTTTCAAAGTCCAGTCTTTTGAGAATTTTTATCATGCATCTTATTGAAAGCTTTCCCCGCATCTATTGAGATGATAATATGGTTTCTGTTTTTGATTCTGTTGATGTGGTGAATCACATTTATTGATTCCTGGATGTCAAACCAGCCTTGCCTCTGAGGAACAAAAACTACTTGATCATGGTGTATAAACTTCTTGATGTGGTGCTGGATTTTACTTGCTAGTATTTTGTTGAGGATTTTTGCATTCATGTGAATAGGAAATATTGGTCTGAAGTTTTCTTTTTCTGTTGAGTCTCTACCAGATTTTGGTATCAGGCTGATGCTGGCTATACAGAATGAGTTAGGGAGGAGCTCGCCCTGCTCATTTTTTTATATTAGTTTTAGTAGGATTGATATCAGTTCTCCTTTGTATGTCTCATAGAATTCAACCATGAACCCACCCTCCAAGACTTTTTTGTTGACAAGTTCTTTATTAGTGATTCATTTTCAGAAGTTGCTGTCTGGAGATTTCTCAAAGAACTTAAAACAGAGCTAACATTTAATCCAGCAATGCCATTACTAGATACATACTCCCAAAATAAATCATTTTACCTAAAAGACACATGCATTTGTATGCTCATCACTGTGCTATTAGCAACAGCAAAGGCATGGAACCAACCTAGATGCCCATCAATGGTAGATTGGATAAAGAAAATGTGGTACATATATACCATGTAATACCACACAGTCATAAAAAAGAATAAAATTATGTCCTTTGCAGCAACATGGATAGAGCCATAATCCTAAGCAAGGTAATACAGGAATAACCAACTAAATACCACATGTTCTTGCTTATAACTGAGAGCTAAGCATTCAGAACATATGGACATAACTGTAGAAATAATAGAAACTGAATTACTAGAGGGTGGAGGGAGTGGAGGGGGGTGGATGAACTACCTATCAGGTACTAAGCTCACTACCAGGGTAACCAGATCTGTATCTAAAATAATATTTGAATTTTATATATGTATCAAAAACAAAATTTAATTTTTTTTCAAAAGCGAAAATTCAGATTACTTACCTCCTCCAAAGAACTTCACCTTCAGTCAATTTTACTTCTATTCCATAGTGAAACTTGTATCTTTATTAAACTTGGGCACCTCCTTAGCTGGATAAATCTTGCCACTACACTGCAAACACAGGAGTGTTAGCATATGTTAAACAAATAAAGGTTTTGGGGAATAGGTAGGACCCCTTGTTATGATAGGAAGATAAAGGGGTTCAAAGTTTATGCATGGGACTCCCTGTGTGCAGACAAGGCTCTACGTTCTGAACTATGACTGAAGACAAGATTGGCCTCATTTTTAAAAAACAGAAACATGTGCAGAAAGCTGAAACTAGACCCCTTCCTTAAACCTTACACTAAAATTTACTCCATGGATTAAAGATTTACGCATAAGACCTAACATCATAAAAACCCTAGAAGAAAACCTAGTCAAAACCATTCAGGACATAGGCATAGGCAAGGACTTCATGACTAAAACACCAAAAGCAATTGCAACAAAAGCCAAAATAGGCAAATGGGATCTAATTAAACTTAAAAGTTTCTGCACAGCAAAACAAACAATCATTAGAGCAAACCAGCAACCAACAGAATGGGAAAAATTTTTTGCAATCTACCCATCAGACAAAGGGCTAATATCCAGAATCTACAAAGAACTAAAGAGGATTTACAAGAAAACAAACAAACCCATTCAAAAGTGGGCAAAGTACATGAACAGGTACTTTTCAAAAGAGGACATTTATGAGGCCAACAAACATATGAAAAAATGCTCATCATCACTGGTCATTAGAGAAATGCAAATCAAAACCTCATTGAGGTACTATTTCACTCCAGTTAGAATGGTGATCACTAAAAAACCTGGAGACAACAGATGCTGGAGAGAATGTGGAGAAATAGGAACACTTTTACATTGATAGTGGGAGTGTAAATTAGTTCAACCATTGTGGAAGACAGTGTGGTGATTCCTTAAGGACCTAAAAATAGAGATTCCATTTGACCCAGCAATTCCATTACTGGATATATACCCAAAGGACTATAAACCATTCTATTATAAAGACACATGTACAGGTATGTTCATTGCAGCACTGTTTACAAAAGCAAAGACCTGGAACCAACCCAAATGCCCATCAATGATAGACTGGATAAAGAAAATGTGGCATATATACACCATGGAATACTATGCAGGCAAAAAAAAAAAAAAACTGACGACTTCATGTCATTTGTAGGGACATGGTTGAATCTGGAAACCATCATTCTCAGCAAACTGAAACAAGAACAGAAAATCAAACAGTGCATGTTCTCTCTCATAGGCAGGTATTGAATAATGAGAACACGTGGACACAGGGAGGGGAACATCTCACACAGGGGCATGCTGGGGGGGGCAGGAGCCAGGGGAGGAACAGGGGGAGGCAGGAGGCTGGGGAGGGATAACACTGGGAGAAATGGCTGATGTAGGTAACGGGGGACAGAGACAGCAAACCACCATGTCATCTGTGTACCTATGTAACAATCCTACAAGATCTGCACATGTACCCCAGAAAATAAAGTACAATTTAAAAAAATAGAAAAATACGAGTCTGTGTTCTGCTTGATGTGCAAAAGGACAAGTTGATGCATTTTCTCATGCATTTGATCAGCCTAGGCTTAGTATGCAATTAAACTGATAAACTACTATTAAATTAATTCTGAAAATAATACTGGAGAATATATATAGTTTTATGTAGAAAAGTAAATTAATTCCTCTAATTTTTCTGTGAATATTTAATTTATTCTCGCTTACAAATGAAGCTAGCCAACCACCCTCTGATTATTTTAGGTAAATAATTTTACTAGAAGAAGGTAGATTGTACATAACAAGAACTGAATACTTTGAGTACAAATATTATTTAAACGTCATTATATTTGGATATAGCCCAGGAAATTTTTAAAAAAATGAATATATGTTCTGATTTATGTGCAAAAGGGCAAGTTGATGCATTGTTCTCATGCATTTGATCAATTATTACCAACCTTTGACTAGACAGAATGAAGAGAGGAATTTTAAAAAACTCTTCTTAGATATGTTTGGTATGTACACATATTTCACTAATAATGTAGGTCTTAAATTCTGCTGCCTTAATAATATTATGATAATATAAATGAGAAATTAATATAGTACCCCCAAAAAAGCACCTTTTGTAATGTTTGAATCTATAGGTTAAAGTGATATTATGCCAAAATTTAAACTAAGCCATTTTAGATGGCCCCAAGGTAGCAGTGTACCATTAAAAATTATCAGGTTGGAAGATTCTAGATTTAACCTCATATAGGTTTTTAAGAGATATCCTTGAAGAAGACTCCAGATAAATCACAAAGAACAGAAGGGGTATTTCTGCTTGCCTCATTTCTAGGCTGATCTTTTGTACTTTTACAGCCATGCATACATGGTAACAATTTGCAGTCTTATACCCACCTTCATTATGCTGAAAATATGATTCTCCACTTTATGTGTATTAATGTGCCTGAAATCCCCAAATTGGATGACAGTAAATGGGCTCTTTCAATATCACTTTTCCTTTTGGGATAATAGTTTATCACAGGTTTGTGGAAACGTATGTTAACAGTTTACTTATGTAGACACAATAATCAGCAGTTAAAGCATTGGCTTGTTGGGGAGTGGAAAAAAAACAAGAAGAAAATAGTAGAAAAAAATGTATTGTTTGGTTTCCCTTTTCTCGCCTTCTTAGCTTCTAGAATGAATGTTCTTACAGCTCAGACGTCATTTTTTTGAAGATGAATTTTGACTATACTGAGACCAGGGCTTATCTGTTTTTGTATCCAAAGAAACCTTTATAAATCATTGCTATAGGTTAAAGGCAGCTTTCTATAACTCTGGATTGGTGCTCTTAAACTGCTTATCCAAATCTATGTTCTACAGGAATGAGAAGTTACATTTCTTCTTTGTCTCCCAAGATTGCCACAATGGTGACCTCACTTGTGTCAAATGATTTTACTTATTACTAAATTAAGCACATCAGAAAAAGGAAATTTTGGCCTTTCCTTTGGAGTTAGCAATTTTGTTACTTTTACTTGCTTAAGCATTTGTTACTTGCTTTCATGTCTCTATCTCATTTAATAAACTAATTCATAAATTTTAAATTTCATTTCACTCTGCATAGCATGATAAAATCTCAGACTCTCCCACTCTGTCCCACCTAGGACATGAGTCATGTCTTTGCCCAGGTTATCCATGCTGTAGACGCTACCCTCCCTTTGTCCAGGTTATCCATGATGTAGACGCTACCTTCCTGTCAGAGGCATTTTATCATCTTACAACAACACAAGAAGGGTGAGTACAGTAAAAGATATTTTGAGAGACAGAGAGAGTGAGACCACATTCACATACATTTTTACAGCATATTTTTACAATTATTCTATTTTATTATCCATTGTTGTTAATCTCTTATTATGCCTGATGTATTAGTTACACTTTATTATAGGTATGCATGTGTAGGGGAATAATGACATCTATAGGGTTTGGAACTATCCACAGTTTCAGGCATGGGGGTCTTGGAACACTGTATATTAAGTTGCATGATTATTGCTCAGAAGTAAATATTATATTACATATGTTTTTACTTGAATCTTTTCAATGTTCTATTGTGAAATAAGAATGTTGGAAGGTACATATATTAAAACCATACAATTTAGCCAATAATATGAAGCAAACACCTGAGTCAATACTATTTAGGTCCAGAGCTTGCCTTCACCTGTCCTGTCAGTTACAACTCATCCCTCCTCTCTTAAGCTAGTCACTATATAAATATATTTTTTCTATGCAGCTCATCTTTTAAGCATAATAACACCTGGAGAAGTGTGCTTTCAAAAAATATATATAAATGTGAAATGCAAATTAAGCACTAGCAAGCTATTAGAAGCTAAATTACTACTATCACATCTTTTTATAATCTAGGCAAATTATAGGGAAAAGTATTATTTGTCCCAATTGAACTATGATGACATTGTTCTCCATAAAATATCATAATTTACAGAGTTGTAAATTTTAGAACCTGTTCTGAAACCCAGTCTTCATGCCTCTCTCACTCATTTCTTTTTTTCCTGACAAAATAGAAAAACGTAAAATATTGTAAAAGGAAACTGCATTAAGAATACGAAGGAATTACCGGTTCTCTTCCAAAGTCAGCTATCATCTTTGCTTTGTGTACTTGGTAAATCACTTAACCTTTTTTTTCTTTTTAATATAAAGGTGAATATAAAATTAAATGATAGACATCAAACTACCTAGTAAATTAAGCAACTGTTTAAACTATGACTGTTATTTTTTTTTTAAACAGAAATTCTAATCATGGGACAAAGTAATTATTAAGCATAATGATTATGATGATAACTGTCATTTATAAAATTCTTATTAAAGGTGAAGCGTGCTAAAAAATGTATATGCAATTTCTGAGTTATCCCTATTGACTTAAAGTTAAGAATGAAATCCAAATCCACTCCATCCAGATTCCTCACTTTTAACAGTTCTCCCAAATCATTAGCTGTATATCTATATCTATATTTATATTTAATCATTAGATGTATATATCTATATCTATATTTATATTTATTCATCTATGTATCTAGCTACCTATACATGTGCATGCACAAATCTATATAAAAAATAGGAAAAACTTTATGTGGTTTAATTATGGATTAAGATAAATACTCGCATTGTATATGTTGGCAAATAAATCTGTGACCTTGATCAGTTCTTTAAATAAATCTTTAGGAAAATCATTTTCTAAAAGAGTATTAACAATTAGGAAAAAAATGTAATGTCTCCTTCACTTGCTTTTCTGCTATATTTGAGCTTACATTGCATTCTGCCTTCATTCATAAATAGATAAAATGAATATAATTAATTATTGCTAGTTTAATTATTAGAGGGCTAAATAGAAGAACTGATGGGAAAAAAAATTTAACAGCACACTGTATCACTATTTACTGGTTATTTCTCTGGATTTTGTGTAATTCATTATTTCTAAGTTTAAAACTTCTCAAGATATTTCTTCTAACAATCTTGGCCAGCATGCTTGAGGTAGGTAAACTGATTTAAATTGTAGTGCGTAATTCATGAAGAAATATTCTCAATGCATCCAGATGTATTTGTATTTATAAACCTTAGTGCTCTACCATGAACTTTGAATTAACAAAACTATAGAAATGAGCTGATAATTCCCTTAATTTATTAAACTTCACATCTCATTTCAAGACTTTCCCATCAGTGCTTTTAGAAAAATATAAAATATTTCTTATTTTTATTCACATTTTTCTAGAATAAGAACAAAATACACCTTATATTTATTTTCAAAATGTCTCAATATTAAAAATCACAGTTTTTGACATTTGCATGCTACTTTAATTTTTAAAATATGGCCATAGTGTTCTAATATGTACTTCACGGTGTCTTCAAGTTACAGGTCTACAAATTAACACAAACAATGTTTCCCTGAAAAAGCCATTTAATCATGTTAACACAATCAAATCTGCTAACTCACATAAGCTGCATATTTATTATAATTATTTAATTTTAGAAATTAAAAACCCTCCATGAACATTAAAAGTGACATCCACACACTTTTAACAACTATATTGATGTCATAAGCAACAAGTGGTTAAAAGAAATCACCGTAAGCTAGTTTCATGAATTTTCAATGGACTCTATGCTTCGTAAAATACATACCTCATAAATATATGACATTCTTTCTGTCTCGCTAACACTCATATTAACATTCTTCTATTAAATGTGTGTGGTGTCCCTTCTGTACAGATAGAAGCAACATTGTAAAGAAGGATCATCAGCCATGGCTTAATTTTGTCTAGACTCAAATCCCCTGCATTTATTATTGTATTAAAAACCTTACTAAGGTATATAGAAATGAGGTAAGTTCCTATAAGACATATCTGTCTCTTTGTTTATATTATCTAAATTCTCTTTAATGCTCTCCGTTATTTTAAAGCTTGTTTTTAATTTAAAGTAAATATTTCTACAATTTCTTTTTGTTATGACGTATATATCTGTGTAATCCTTGTCGATGTTTTCTTTAGCACATACATGACCATTTCTCAAGAGCACATACTGGTAGAACCACAAACACATAATTAGGGGAATGAAAAGGAGCAAATAATTCTGGAGAGAATTTGTAAGTTAATGAATTCCATCCTTTTAAACTGAATTTTGGAAAACACCGAGTAGCCAACCATATGTAGAATTCTAACAAAAGTATCTTCAAACAGGGGCATACGTAGAATTCTAACAAAAGTCTATTCAAATAGAGGCATATGTCGAATTCTATTTGTTTACTAATTGCAATTCTAAGTAAGTAGGAGAGGATATAATTGAGGACTATAGTTTAGGAAAATATTAAGAATAAGGAAAGAAAGCAAATGATAATGGGCATTTTTATTGCCATGGAGATGCAAAAAAGTAGACTGCTTTAAAAATATTTAGCAATAGTTGATGTGTGAATAACAGAAAAGGTGAGAAATAAGCTTAGATTTGTTGAAATAAAACAGAAAAGTAACTATAGACATGATATGCTAGGCTACTGGAATCATTTTATTCTCATCTTAGAAAAAAAAGCCTGGGTATAAAATAGACAAGATTTGAGGATCAGAGTCTAGAGACAGGACTACCTATTTTTTTTTAATTTAAAAAACCATGCACATGACATTTATCATGCTTCAAGGACATCAGTAATAATCTGTAAGTCATAATAAATAGTCCACACATCATCATAACAACAACATGAAGTAAATAAAGAGCTTCAAGTAGAGAAGTAGGCACAGGCATATATTGCCTTTAAACATGGTATACCCGTGTCAGTGTTAGCAAGAATGAAACAGGAGCACTAACTCAGAAACCTGCACAGTACTCCTGTTTGGACAGAACCAGGCTGCCTTACAAAGAGCACATGTGAGTGGTGAGAAGTAGATGAATATTAAATGTAAAACTGAATTAGAATAAATAGTAACTGATGCTGAAACTAACAAATAACTGTACCCCAAACTTTATAAACATGGCTTTTCAGAAGCTGTGTGCTACCAGATGGAAGACTGAGCTATGCACATGTTAATTAGGTCTTAACATCTTCTGGCTAGGCAGAAATTTCTTACAATCAGCATTACACACTGGCATTCTCTTAAATAAACCATGAAGTACCTTTAGGGACATCTACCAAGTCTGTGACACCTTGTTTTTCTGCCAGCAACAGAACAGATCACAGCTTCTTGGCCAAGTCCACTATAAAGCAGCTTGTGTTTAGGGGGCAGGAAAAAAATAATTTTCACTCTTAAATATTGGATATAATATTTAAATTTTATATTTAAATATATAATAATTTTCACTTTAAATATTGGATTCACACTCAGGAAAGTGAGAATGTCACACTGTGAGACACACAGGAGACAAAATTGAATGAAAGCAAAGGCATGTAACATCTCCCATCTCATTTTCATTTCCATGGCATATGCTCATTGAATAAAATAATTCATGAATCATTTTAAATACCTGTCTCTGTTACATTACCACTACTTTCATCCTTTCCCCTCTCTCCTTCCATCCTAACTTTCTTTCTTTTCTTCCATTCTTTTTGCTGTTGTTTTCCTTAGTACATATCTTAAATACATGTACACTAAATGCATAACTCATCTGACCTGAAACCCAGCTGTTTCTCTTAAAAATCACTGGTATGTATAAAGAAATTTTTATTAAGTTTTTAAATCTCATCTACTTACCTGAGTAGTATCTAATTAACTGAACACTGAGTTCCTACATCATTGCTGTATGATCAGAGACCCATTATCTGCAAACTGCCTTTTAGAACAACAAATTATTTTCCTTCAATCAGAAGTTAATGTACATTTAAATTAATTTTAAAAACATGGTTTACGTATTGATGTTTTTCCTCATTACAACTTCTTTCAACCAACATTCTTCAAAATGGCCAAGGAGGCAACTGGAACACAAAACATTAGCAGAAAAAGAAATGGTGAGCAAGGAAACTGAAAACATTATCTGCATAGGCCATATCTTTAGGCAGATGTGGGATGACTTTCCTGAAGCTTCCTCATGGTTTCTCTCTCCACTATTATAGAGTGTATTTCAACACACTTCAAAGTCTACGAGCTAACAGAATATTACAAAACACAGAGGATACTCACTTGTTTAATTTAGTAAGGCAAAAAATTGAAACATTGATTGATTTTTCTGATAAAAAGAAAACAGTTACGAAAATCGAAATTTTGTTATTTCAGAAAAATGTATCTAATACTCTTAAAAATCCAGTTTTCATGAGCCCAAGAGTTTCCATGTTTGAGTACACTGTTTTTCTTCTCCTGAGATGGAACAGTTTATCATCATGATTCACTCACCAAAGATATATTCTGAAAAGTGTGTCATTCGATGATTTTGTCATTACGCAAACATCGTAGAACGTAATTATGCACACCTAGTTACTTAAAACAACTACACACTTAGGTTGTATCTCTGTGGTTTAGCCTGCTACTCCTAGGGTACGAAGCTGCACAACATTTTACTGTGTTGAATACTGTAGGCAATTGTAAGTATTTGCTTATCTAAACATATCCAAATACAGAAAGTTTACAATAAAAATATAGCATAAAATAGAAATAGTGGTACACACCCATATAGGGCATTTACAATGGATAGAGCTTGCAGGACTGGAAGTTGCTCTGTGTGTCAGTCAGTGAGGGGTGAGTGAATGTGAAAACCTAGGACATGACCATACACTACCGTAGACTTTATAAATACTGTATACTTGGGATACACAAAATTTCTTTGAATTTCTTTCTTCAATAATAAATTAACCTTAGCTTATTTAAACTATGTTTACTTTAGAAACTTTAAAGTTTTCTTTTTTGAAAAATCTCTGCCTCATTTTTAACAACTCAGCTTGAAATACAAACAAATTACACAATTTACAAATTTTTTTCTTTATATTCCTATTTTTATTTTTGTATTTAAAAAAAATTTAAACTGTTTGTTAAAAACTAAGACCCAAAAACATACATAAGCATAGGCCCACATCTAGTCAGAATCATCATTACCACCGGCTTCCATCGGCACATCGTGCCCCACTGGAGGGTCTTCAGGATCCATGATATGCATGGAGCTGTCATCTCCTATGATAATAATGCTTCCTTCTGGAATACCACCTGAAGCTGTTTTACAGTTCGCTTTTTTTTTTTTAATAACTAGAAGGAGTGGACCATAAAATAAAAATAAAATATACTAAATATATAAACTAGTAACATTATTATTTATTACCATTATCAAGTATTATGCACAGTGCATGATTTCACGTGTCCTGTTTTCATACCACTGGCAGAACAACAGGTTTATTAACACCAGCATCATCACAAACACATGAGTAACATATTGTGCAACAAAGTTAAGATGGCTCTGACGTCACAAGGTGCTCGGAATTTTTTGGCGACTTCATAATCATATAAGACCACCGTTGAATATGCAGTATCTGCTTGAGTGAAACGTCATTATGCAGCACATGGCTGTGTGCGAATTGGCCATTAATAGGGCTAATCTTTTTATGACCTTTCTCCCTTAGCAAGAGCAGTAGCAAGGATTTACACTTACTTAAAGCTTTTTAATACAAATTACATGTAAAATACAATTAAATATATAAGTACATAGTGGAACTCATTGACCAATTGCAAGCATGATAAGAATTCTGCAATTAACAATAGTGGAGTTCCCAGGAAGGCAAAATAATTATATTTCCAAATTCTAAATTGAACCAGTGATATCGAAGAAGCTTGATATTAAATAAATTATAGAATGACCTTAGCTCAGATATCATTTATAATTATAAAAATAATGCAAATAATGTAGAAAAATATTTTTATTATAATTATGTATTGAACTTTTATTTTTTGCTTTTTTTTTTTTAACTATTGAATTATACGGTGTTGTGGTTTTGGAAAAGCTCTCAAACTGTGTTTTCCATGTGATCCCACACCAACACAACAATATAGAAGATTTCTGTGACCTAAAAATATGTGGGGATATCTTCCCACCAGCAAGCAAGCCATCAGTTTTGCAGTGGACACCAACTGGGTTTCCTCTATCCAAATCCAACACCATCTACCTGGAGATAATGTCAGATCCCACAGGCTGGGATCTCAGTCCCCAGAACTGATCCCTCTTCGGACACCAGTAACAAGTTTAAGCCTCTGCAACTTCTGACCAACTGGCTTCAAGCTGTGGTTTCTACATCCCCTCTTGCTATTTGATTAGTGTGCTGGAGCTGTTCACAGGACTCAGAGAAGCACTGACATTTACCAGTTTATTCTAGAGGATATTTTAAAAGATAAAGTTGCAGAGAAGCACAGGGCAAAGTATGGAGGACAGAGCAGAATTTACATTGCACCTCTGGGTGCACCGCCTTCCAGGAACCTCCATGTGTTCAGCATTAGGGGGTGCTCTGAACCCAGTCCTCTTGGTTTTTCATGGAAGCTTCATGATGTCCGCATTCCTTCTCCAAGGGTAAAGGGCAAGCTCTTCTCTAGAATGGGAGTCTTATGACCTGCAGTCAGAAGAGCAGGCAGGGGGAGTTTAAAGTTCTGCCATGGAACAGGTGAAAGGAGGGCAGGAGAAGGTCAGAGAGATTCTCTTTCCTGAGGCCTGCTCCTGAGGCCTGGCACACCCAACATTATAACAAAAGACAAATATAACAAGGGCTATGGGATTTAGGAAACAGGAACCGGGGAAGAAAAATCAACATTATGTATATATCCTTACACCACAGTTGCATTACATTTTCTCAATTATTTTCAAGAGAACTCCATTTGGTAGGTACAATGATATTTATGTTACATTAAAAGAAGCTTCAGTATAGACTTAAGCAACTTACTCAAGGGCACACAGCTGTTAAATATTAAAGAATAAAACCAAGAAAAGCACTGGGATTAAAGTACTCACAAATTTAACCAGAGTAATTATTCAATATTTATTGGCTTATTTTAGTATGTTAACATTCTGGCCTGCTTTAAATCCTGTTTAACTGTGTCCTTAGCTCTGGCTCCCTCATTTTTTTCTCCAATGTATGTATTTTAAAATATACAATTATAAACCATCTTAAAAGTTGTATAATCATGCTTTGTTCTTAATATGTAAGAATCTACTAAAATATTTTTCAAAGTTTTTGGTGATATTTAAACTCCTAGAGACAAATTAATTGAGATTTGACTTTTTAAAAATACCTTCAAATCTCCCTTCAAATATTTCTATTATTTACATATAATAAGTCAGTCACAAACTATTATAATAGCATATATTTATTTTACTATATATGTATAATATATACACAATATATTTAATATGTGCAATAAATTTAATGCATTACATGTTATACATTATCTATAGTGTATAACATATAAATATAAATTTCAAATAAAATATATTTTTAAAATTTGCATGCATACAATAAGTGTTTTAACTACTATACCAGAAAATCCTATACATGTATGAGGTTGCAGATTTCATTCATTCTCACTGATGCTGTTATTTTGTCTTTGGCTTACTTTTACATTTTATAAAAGGCATGTTTGTTTGTTGATATGGTTTGGGTTTGTGTCCCCCAATGTTGGAGGAGGGGCATGGTAGAAGGTGATTGACTCGTGGGCAGATTTCTCCCTTGCTGTTCTCGTAATAGTGAGTGAGTTATCACAAGATCTGGCTGTTTAAAACGGTGTAGCACCTCCCACTTCTCTCTCTTCCTCTTGCTCTGGCCATGTAAGATATGCCTGCTTTTCCCTTTGCTTTCTGCCATGATTGAAAGTTTCCTGAGGCCTCCTCATCCATGCTTCCTGTACAGCCTGTGGAACCATGAGCCAATTAAACCTCTTTTCTTTATTAATTACCTGGTCTCAGGTAGTTCTTTTTAGCTGTGTGAGAATGGACTGATACCTTTGTCTTAAAAATAGAAAGAATTCATAAAATTAAAAAAATATATAAACAATAAAAGTTTGGATATTAGGAAAATGTGTCTATGCAGAGAAAATTAACATTACTATTTTTGGCATTTTAAATTTAATATGTAAAACTTAAGCATGAAATCATACTTCATATACTGTTTTGTAAAATGAAAAATGGTTGAATATCAAGGACAAATATATGCAGGAACCAGTATATTGTCGTTATTTCTTTCTGTGACTTCCACTACCATAGCTCTCATCCTTTCTTCTTTTTTTTTTTTTTTTGTTTTTCTTTTTCTGGATTCTGGAACTCTTTTTAATTGATTTCTTTTTCTGGAACTCTCAATTTTTCCAGTTTATACAATGGTAAATTACATAAGATATCCTCAAACCTTTTTATCTGACAAGCCAACATACCAAATTCTCTCTCAATCTTTGTTTGAAAAGTTATTAAAGTTATTATTTAGAACTCTGATTTATAATAGGACAGCAGCCATCAATTGCAGATGGAAAAAACACTTTTAAAGTAAACTATAAGGAAATGAAGGGAGGGAAAGGGTAAAGTATGGAAAAGTTTTGTTGTGCAGAGAATGTCAATGTTTGCATTAAAATCTGATATCAGATAATCAAAGCATAAACTCAGTCTTAATGCTTATACTCTTGTTGCCACAAATCACTTTTAATAATATCAAATGCATTGGAAACATTCCACATACAATGCAATTACATGCCTGAATAAGGAACACAATCCAAAGTAATATCCCACTGCAGCAACTAGAGAGGCTGAGGGGTGGCTGCTGTTTTGAGTTCACACACACTTACTTTGGCTTTTGGTCTAACGGTTCTGCCAACTATCGTTTTAACGGTTATATTTTGCCACCATCAAGTGCTGTGTATGCAATAGAGAGTTAAAGGAAGATTGCTCATAAGTTTCATATTTCCTAAACCGGAAAATAAATAGTAGTTTTGCAATGGTCTTCATGCTAGAAAATACATTAAGTGGATAAGGGCTCTGATGTAAATGAGAGAAGTAACAGTCAACAGGCACAATTTATTAACAAACTCCTATTATTTTTTAATGAGCAAGATATCGAGAAGAATAGTTAATTGTAGCTTATTTTGCCTTAATTGACTAATTTCTGTTTATGTAGATTCCTGCATCTACCCCTTTCCAAAGGATAACATGAACAATCTCTTGTTTATGACACTTGGTGTTTTGCTGGACTCATAACTCTTTTAAATATCAGTTGACTAATCTATTTCACATTGTGGACTTTATTAACATTGAATTTCATAATTATTCCTTAAACATACTATTTGAATCCCCAAAATCCTTTTTTTTTTTTTGAGACTGAGTTTCATTCTTGTTACCCAGGCTGGAATGCAGTGGCATGATCTTGGCTCACAGCAACCTCCACCTCCTGGGGTCAAGCAGTTCTCCTGCTTCAGCCTCCTAAGTGCTGGGATTACAGGCACCCGCTACCACACCCAGTTAATTTTTGGTATTTTTTTAGTTGACACAGGGTTTCATCATGTTGGCCAGGCTGGTCTCAAAATCCTGACCTCAGGTGATCCACCCACTTTGGCCTACCAAACTGCTGGGATTACAGGTGTGAGCCACCACCCCTGGCTGAATCCCCCAAATTCTTAAAACCACTATCCAAAGCTGAGGTATGTGCTTTATGTTTTTATTGTTAGCAGAAAATCTTGATTTTATTTTAATCATCTTTATATAGCCATAAAAATTTGCTTCAAAGGACAGGGATCTAAACACTTTTAGCTGGTATGACTAATATTTTTCGTGAAATGTCATCACAAACATCAATATGCATTCTAATCTAACAGTCTTTAATCATAGTAGGAAAATACATAAGGAGTGGTTAGGGTGAGGTATAGCACTCCTCCAAAGTAGTTTGCAGATGACTTTGTTCCCACTGCTGTGAGACTCCCCTGAGATATCATAATTCCAATGCATAGACGTCCATAATTTCCTGGCAAGCATTGCGATTTCAGGTTTAAAATGCCATGTAGCAGTGTTTCATCGTGTTTCGTGGTTGAGTCTCTTTTTTCAGATCAGTGACTCTAACTAAAAGTCTCCCCACCTAACAAAGTCACTCATTCTGTTTGTTTTGACTATTTTAAAATAAGACATGGAGGATGGGTGTTTCTCTTCTTTGAAGGCTTCTTGAAGACTAAAATTTCGAGAAAAGAGAGTTCTAAATCAGTAATACCATACATGCTCATAATTGCCTTTTTTTAAATTAAAAAAGTACTAGATGTTGTATGAATCAAGGTTTGACAAAGAAACAGACCCAACAGAATATATATATATATATATATATATATATTTATCCATGTACGTACATGTATGTGTATATATAATCAATATATGCATATATACACACAGAGAGAAATTTATCATAAGAAAATGGTTCTCCCAATTGCACAGATTGGCTATTCCAAAATCTGCAGAGAATACCAGCAGGCTGGAGATTCCAGGGAAGAGTTGATGTTGCAGCTCTAGTCTCCAGAAGGTTGATCATAGGGAGATTTTTTCACTTTCTCAAGGTCTTTTTTTTTTCTTAAGTCTTTTGGCTAATTGGGTGAGGCCCACCTATATTATGAAGAATAATCAGCTTTATTCAAAGTCTACTGATTTAAATATTAGTCTTGCCTAAAAAACACTTTCACTAACAACATTTAGACTGATGTTTGATTAAATATTCTAATACAGCCTAGCCACATTGAGCCATAAAATTATAGTAGCATAAATTTGCTGAGTAATGTGAATCTCAAATATTTTATCTCAGAATCTCTAAACAATTGATGATTGACAACCAAAGCATCTATGAAATTTGTATTGCTACTATGTTTTTATAGTTGCTGAAAATGAAGAAGAAGAATCTATTCTGGTTTTTTGGGTGTAAAACTTAAAATGAATCCAAATCACTGAGACTAAATTTACGATCTAAGATATACCTGCATATAGAAAGAAAATGGCAAGAAACAGTTGTGTTTCACGTACTTTGCCTTTCATAATCTGTTACCAAAGAGATTTTTAAGAGCTTCAGAAATCTGTTCTAGTGTAAAAATAAAGTCAAAGGGCTTCTGTTAAATAACCATTAAAAGTGTACAGAAGAGATCTATAAATTCATAATATTAAAAGGAACTTCACCAAACTCATAGTGTATATTTTTAAAAAGGCCATCTTACTGGGTCTTACTATTAGAAGAAACTGGATTCTCTTAAGACTCAATACAACATAACTGCTCTGAGCATATCCCCCAATTGCCCAAGAATCATCTAGAAATAATAGCTGATTCTGTCAGTTCTGAGCAAGACAGTCTTAACAAACCCTCAACTTCCATTTAGTCTTCTTACTCAATTCTAATTCCCAGTAATGCCTGCCATAATTACATTTCTTAGAATCAGGACAGCAGAGCAGAAATAAAGCTTTCTTGTTTTGTAACAAAGATTGTGTTTTGTCTTTCCATATTTCATAATTTTCCTATACTGAAAGATGTTAAGCTGAGGATGTGCTGATTCAAGATGCAGAATCACATCAGCCTGAAATAGCTTAATAATTTTGTCCAACCCAGAATATTGTAGAAAACTGCATTTCTTATTTCTTTAATCAAAACAAAAATAAATCAGGATATTTTAAGTTTCTGTCATTCAGGTGAATACTTGAAGCTTCAGTAATTCCAGTTCAGAATGCACATATGTGCTTTCCACCTCCCTCACTAGATATTTTAATGTAAATACATGATCTGAGAATTGTGTAAGGTTTTTGTTTAAGTTTTTATAATGTCTATCCCTTCATCTTGCATCTGCCTAATAATAGTTTCTTGGTCACTCAGTAAAAACAATTTAAGTTGCTCAAATTCAGAATGTATTTCTTTCTTCTTCTCTCTTACATTCTTTTTCAACTCTACTGATGTGTTGGCTTACAAATTACTGTTTCAATTCCTTCCACACTGTTCTTCAAATTCGATGCTACATTCAAGAATTTTCCTGTGGTGGAGGCAGCTGTCTTAATGAGGCAAATGTAGTGCTTCCAGTGTTTTGAGGAGAAAGTGCACTGTTTTCACAAAACCTCTAGGTCCTTCTTACAGAGAACAGTCAGAAACTGATTATATTTATTATAGATAGTATTCTGTCTTGTGTTTCCTTTTTGTTTTTTTTCTGTTCTGCAATACCTTAGCAATTTCAGTCAAATTATCAGCTAGAGATTTTGCCTGAAGCTCTTGTCTGGGCGGTAAAAACGGCAGACAGAACTGGAAAAGGTATCATCTAGAACTTTCCAGGATATATCAATGCAGGAGCCACAGAGGTTGTGCCCATGGTTGATGTATAATGAGTCTTTCAAGAAATCCAAAAGGATGGACAGATAAATTCATCTCGGAGGTTTGCAAGGGTTGTCACAAATTCCACTAAGCCATGACCAAAGGCGGCGGGCTACAGAAAGCAAGGTTTCTTCTCTAGAGCTCAAGAATGAACAAAAATGGGTATCTCCTCTGAAACCTCAAAGACTGAGTGGCTGTAGGTTTCACCAATCCTATCAAAGTCTCTTATGTAGTCCTCTGCTTCTTAGCTTCAAAAGCAGCTTGCATGTCCATCACACATCAGCTCACCTAAAGTTAGGCACGATGACTTTCTTCAAGAAAGTAGCCAGAGTTCCAAGCAACTAACAATTTCTTTACAATGTGGACATCTAAATAATACTAACTTTATCCAATAATGGGCCAAACTGATTGCCAGAAGCAGATGGCTCAGAGACTCAGGCCTGAGGTTGTGCAGGAGTCTCTGAGTTATGCTCAGCCCGGGACTGGTGAAACCGCAACACACCTCTGAGGATGGGTTTCTGCAAAAGGTGCACACACAGCCCACACCACTATTGGGGATTACCCTGGAAGTAGCCTTTGTAGTCTTTTGAAAATCATTACACACACACACACATACACACACACACTCTAACATGATACAACCAAAACATGTAAACCTGAAAATAAATTCAGCCACAATCTTCAAAGAAAGAAGTTTGCCACCTTTGCTTTTATCCTCGACCCACTTTAGCCTATTTCCAAAAGTAAACCAGATTAATTCGGCTAAAACATGTCATGTTGCTCTTCCAAGCCCATGATATTTAGTGTGGCCATTGATCCAGCAACACATTCTGGAGACACTTTCTAGACCTACTGAATCAGAAATTCTGGAGAGAGAGCTCTGCAATATTTTTGATAGTTCTTTTAAGTAATTTTAAAGCAACTAAATGTTGACAGCCATTGCACTCCATAAAACTTTGCAGTGGGTTCTCTAGTATTAAAGTAAACATCCTTACAGTGCCGTAGAACTTAATGATATTTTTTCTTCTCATGCCTTTTCTCTGCTTGTTAACCTTTCCAGATGCACTGCTTTCTTGGCTGTTTGTCCTTGAATAAACCACTTTCCATAACATCTCCTTCCACTGTACTTTTTCTTTCCATTGCGTAATGTCTTCCCCAGAGATTCTTCCATAGGCCACCTCTTGACTTCAATGTCACTCTTCCAGTGAGTCCCTTTTTACCCCATGCCTAAAATTTACACCTTCCCACTGAGAATCTCTATCCACATTCCTTGTTGCAGATTCTCCTTAATTCTCCTCACTACCTACCATGTTGCATTTTCATTTAATTTTCCTGGTAATTATCTACTCTCTAGAATAGACCCTGAGGTCTGAGATCCTTGAAAACAGATTTTTGTTTGTTGTTTTTTCTTATTTGGTTCATTTTTGAGGTTCAAGGATATATAGCAATGGCATGGCAATGCATGATAAATTTGTGTGTCTTGACTGAATGAAGACAACATTTTACATAGATTAAAAATACATTCTAAAAATTAATATATCAGATATTCATTTTATAGTACAATTGGTTAGTGTGTCTTTCAAAATATATTTGTTCTGCCTATATTTTACTTTTAAAAAATGCACACTTGCTCTCAAATGTAGGTTTTCTACTTGGGATTTTAGGATTGATGACTATTACATAATTATGTTA
The DNA here is from genome assembly GCF_009761245.1 of Sapajus apella. Lineage (NCBI taxonomy): Eukaryota > Metazoa > Chordata > Mammalia > Primates > Cebidae > Sapajus > Sapajus apella. The sequence goes on from NW_022436949.1 coordinate 35,260,815, forward strand.
TATACACCATTGAACTATTGTATATGACAGTCCTTATTTTTTTTAACAAATTTATGTGTCTTACTTTTCATTTTCCCTATATTTTCATTTTTTCATCCTACAATGAAAAATCAATACTTTATGAATTTTTTTCTCATTTGTTTTTTTCATAAATCCTCAACAATATTGGAATTATAACATTTTCTCATTTTAAATGTTTAAAATTATGTAGAACATGTCCCATATTAGATAAAAATGTATTATTTCAGTTGACAGTTGTCTCAACTAAGATGTTATTCACAAAGAGAGTAAATTCTTTTCAATTTTTTTGTTTAAACTATTTTGTTCTAAGGTTAGTTTTCACCCCTTAAGTTTGTAAACTCTCTTTTACATGTGACTTACTCCAAAATTGCTCTAACATTGTACATTAGAAACTAAAAAACATACTAATGGCTAGTCCCTGAAGAATTCTTTTCAGTACTCTACCTAATTTTACTAGCCCTGAAATAAAACAGTCTCTTTGAACAAGTAAAAACCACATGCACATGGACTAAGATATTTGGATTTTAATTAATTTGCTGCTCATGCCTTTAACCAATTTAATCTCCTGGTTATCTAATTCTTCATCTACAATATTAACATTTTGGTTTCTAGACTTCAGTAGTTTGTTCTGATTTTACCTTCTTAAAAATTGCCACTTGTTTTAGACTTCAGTTTGCCTTTTTCCTCCCAAACAGATTTCCCTGTAAAGTATAGATTTCAAACTTCTTCATTTCATTTGCTGACACCTGAAATGTTTCTTACCAGGGATTATGAACAAAAAAGCTTCCTGAAGGGTACATGTTGGTTTTTTTTTTAATCAGTCAACCTGTACACTAAATATATATTTATCACATTAGGCTTATTAATATTTTTCTAATTCTCATTATTTATCCATTTTCAGAAAGTTTATTCTGACCAGGCAGGGAAATGTATGTTAACATGTTTTCTGTTTTATCAGTTGAGATTCAAATGGTTTTGTAGCTCAAAGTTTCCCCTTCACTATGGGACCTCTATTAGGTTTAGTAATGATAGCATACTTGTAGTATTTCTTCTAGTTTTTTGTTCTTTTTCTTCAATTTTAGGAAATAAATTTCACAGCAAAACTCATCTTTTCTAATCATTTTTTTTCAAGAATCATCTTTTTTCCTTTATTTTTATTCTTGGAAAAAATTGAGGGAAGGATGAATAAAGAGGTAGATGGTCAGTTTCATCCATGAATATAATATGACATCTACGGGCACTAAATCACATAAAAATAACAGTGTGGCACAAGAAAAGACAGTCATGTGAAATTACATTGCTTCAGACTTTTTAGGTAACAAAGACATTTGTATAGAAAATCTAGGGATGAGAAAGATAAAGCCTTTTATTTGTTTGCTTATTAAGAAAATGCTTTGTGTGACAACAAAATTTTAACTATAAATGATTTCTCTTATAGGAAATGTTAAATGAAAAAAGAGTAGATGTTTTATATAGTTCTGAAGTCCTGAGGTTTCAGTTATATAAACATTCATATTAAAAATGTATACATTTTATTTATTTATCAGAATTATATGCCTTTTCTTTTGCAATGTCAATGAATACATTGCTTACCTCTAGTGCTAAGGCCAGCTTTCCTTTACAGGGACCACAGAATTTCTCCAAGTGCTGCAATTAGTTACTATTGCTAGTTCTCTTTTTATTACCTCTCTAGATATCATCTATATACAGTTCTTTACTTTTCAAAGTGAGCCTTGCCATTTTATCAACTCTAGTATGTCTGAGGGATAAAAGAAAAAAACCTCAGAATATGCAATATACTACTTTCTTTCCTCATCTCTTGAATTTTACTGATAACTGTTTCACCTATAATACTAACAGTAGTAATTGTTCCCATGTGACTAGTTATTTTGCCATTGAAAAAATACGAATTTTCATAAAAATTCTATGTAATAAATGAAAATTATAACCAAAAAAATACTAAATGGTCTCGTTTTGGAAGATATTTTTCTGCAATTAGACTTGTGCACTGCCTATTTTTTTTTACTACTTAAAGAATCATGTGCTAAACTTTTTCTTAAATAATTATGTGGTAAACTTGTATTTATGGCTCAAACTTTCTGACAAGATATTTTTATCATCAACAAAGATAGGCAGATGAAATAGCTATTTGAAACATATACATACAATTTTTAATACAATCAGTTTTTAATACAAAAAAGCTAACTTCTTAATACCAAAAGAGTTTATTTTAACATTTATCTATTTTTTGTGTTTACTGAGAATTAGTTTTTAAAATGCAATCCATTTCTTTTTCTGAGAATAAGCCTTCTTATCCTACTTATAGAATAATTTACTAGACCTAAATTAATCCATTATGATTCTTCTCAAGAGTGCTGTATGCAGAATAGATAGAGATTGAGGATAAAATGGAAGAGAAAAGTAATGAAAGTGATACAAACTAAACTTAGTGCCAAGAGACTCTCATGGATCACTAAATGAGGATAATTATCAATTATGAGAGATAATGACTAATAAATGAAGGATATGGTTAACTTAATTAATGTACCTGTATTATCAAAGATTTAAAGAGAAAAAAAGGACTACAAGAAGGACATTTTAGTTTTGGTGTCCAAAGAGGTTTGTGGGAGGTGGTGATGCAGAGCAATAAGAAGATAAGTGAAAGATGGGCATGTGAGTAAATATCGAGCTGCTTGGGAGAGAATTCCAGATAGAGAAAGGAGAAAGCACATTTTTCCTAAGTTGGGAAGGATTCTGATTATGCATAACATTGACACACATATATATATATATGTGTGTGTGTGTGTGTGTGTGTGTGTGTATATATATAAAACATTATAAAAGCACATGTATGTACTTTTAGATATATATGTGCTTTTCTAATATAATATATATATTAGAAAATATGTTAGAAAAATATATATTTTTTAATATTTTCTAATATAATATATATTTCTATATAATATATATTTTCTAATGTAATATATATATTTTCCAATATAAAATGTATATTATTTTAGAAAAGCACACATATGTATATTTTTTTAGCATCAGAGTGTACATAGTCTTTAAATCTTTCATTCCTTTCCTGTGCTTTTCTTTCTTTCTTAATGTTGTTACTTCTTTTACTCTTTAACAGACATTTGAGGGTTTATTTTTCTGAGCACATACTTAACTAATTAATGAGTTTTATTGTATTGTATCTTTTCTTACTGTTCTTTTCTACAAAATTGAGATAAAAATAGCACACATTGGGCCTGGCACAGTGGCTCATGCCTGTAATCCCAGCACTTTGGGAGGCCAAGGTGGGTGTGTTACCTGAGGTCGGGAGTTCAAGACCAGCCTGGCCAACATTGTGAAACCCCATCTCTACTAAAAATACAAAAAATTAGCCAGGCATTGTGGTGGACACCTCTAATCCCAGCTACTCAGGAGGCTGAGACAGGAGAATTTCGTGAACCCAGGAGGTGGAGGTTGCAGTGAGCCGAGATGGCACCATTGCACTCAAGCCTGGGTGACAGGTCAAGACTCTATCTCAAAACAAAACAAAAAAAAATTTCTAGGGTTGTTGGGAGGACTGAATGAGTTAATAAATATAAAAGGCTAAATGACGGACAGCAATTGATATGGTTTGGCTTTATTCCCACCCAAATGTCACCTAGAATTGTAGCTTCCATAAACCCCACGTCAGAGGGGCCAGTCAAGAGGTAATTGAATGATGGGGCAGGTAATCCCTGTGCTGTTTTCATGATAGTGAATAAGTCTTATGAGATCTGCTGGTTTTATAAAGGGCAGTTCCCCTGCACCTGCTTTCTTTGCCTGCCACCACGTAAGTTGTGTCTTTGCCCATTCTTCTCCTTCTGCCATGATTGTGAGTCCTCCCCAGCCATGTGGAACTCCATTAAACCTCTTTTTCTTTATAAATTACCCAGTCTTGGGTGTTTCTTCATAGCATTATGAAAATGGACTAACACAGCAATATAAAAACTGTTCACTGTATGTTAGCTATTTCCCCCTTCCCCTTCTCTTCGTTATTATTCTCAATAAAACTCATGTTTTATTATACAGTATTTGTGTACTATTTTATATTATTCAGTTTTGTTTAGTGCACATTATTGACAGATCATGTTCTTATATTTAAATTTTGTAATTTTTGAAATCTAGATAGTATTTTTCCTCCACTATAATATCCATTTAAAAATTGGAACACATACATTTCTTTGTACTTGTTCTTCACTCAATCATACTATTTCTTTTGTCATCTCCAATTACTCTATCCATTTTAATGTTATTCATATTCATAAAAATTATATTCAGTGATGTAACAGAAACCATTTAGCATTATCTCTATAGTTAAATTTTTTTGTATTGCCCTGCAAACAATTATCCCAAAACTTCATGTCTTAAACCTGAAAACATTTGCTACTTGTCCGTTTCTGTGGACCAATATTCCAAAGGTTGCCTAGCTGAGTGCCTCTGGTTCCTGATCTCGTATAAGCTACAGGCTAGAATGCAGTTGTTGGCAGGATTCCACACCTGATAGTAGGCAGAGGCCCTGAGTTTCTCAGGGACTCAAGACTTCTCCACTTAGGCATCTCCTTAGTGCAGCTCAGATCACGGCAGCTGGCTTATCTCAGAGCAAGCAAGGGAGAGACAGACAACAAGATGAAAGACTTTTTGCAACCTATACTTGAAACTGACTTCTGCCATATTCTTTTCATGAGAAGGAAACATCTAAATGTAGCCCACATTTAAGAGGAAATAATTACTCAAGGGTGTTAAGTACTAGGAGGCAGGGGTCATCAGGGTGCCTCTTACCAGCTGCCTATCCTATTGCAAATGGGCTCAGCGCTCAGAGCTTGACCTTTTGTCGCCACAGAACAGCATGTCTGCATTATTTATTTCGATTTTTCTTATATTTGTTCCAAGTTTCCACCATCAAATAGGTCTTCTAATTTTGAAACTTGAGATTTGAGTTTCATATTTTAGGATTTGTTCTTTAAATCCTAGGTCACGTAGTTATGGATTCTGCATAGTCTGAAGATATCATACCACTCTTATGGATCTTGATGCTGAGAAAAATTCGATCTCAAGTTAACCTTGTTTGTTCATTTTATGTGATTTTCTTTATAGACATAGGCCAATTATATGCTAAAGAAATGGAAGTAGGGCAATGATCTGGGTCACATAGAAATTTCAAGTTACTTAGAATATTTTATAACAGTTTATTTACAAGTTAGTTTTGACTTTTACCCTGGGGGTATATTAATGATAGTAAACATGGACTGGGTAATTATTAAAAGTCAGATATTGAGCTTAGTAACTAACCTACATTATTTTAATTGCTATGAAAATCCTGTATGGTAGATACTTTTTTCCTCCAATTCTACAATTCTTAAAAAAGGACCAAAAAGTTATTTTGCAGAATTATTTAAACTAGATATGCTACAGCGTCTAAAACTTTTCAGAAATATGATGTGACCCATTTACTCTCTATTTGATAACTGCTCTAGAAGTGTCTATAGCAGTAAAATCAAAGATATTGATAAACATTGAAAATAGTAGCATGTCTGTATTAAACATAGGGACATGCATAGGTAACAGAGTTAATAAAAATTTTAAATGTCCTTTTAAAGGACACCAAGTAAGTTTGTACCAAACCACTACAATATTTTATATGTCAAAGCCATTGAATTTTGGAATTGCAGTTAGGCAGATGTTAGCCTGTGAATTTAGAGACCTGTATGCAAAGGCTAGCAGCTGGCCAGTGGTTTCCCTGGGATTTTAAGCCAGGTAGCATAACTTCAAGATCCATATTTTTAAGTGTTCCATATAAGTGCCTTGGACAAGTATGGTGATACTATATTTGGAGGTTCTTCCTCCATTTAGAATTCCTCCCACCTGGAATCAAATACTGGTTCTGAGACTTACTAAGTGTTTGTGGTTTTGAATAATTTGTTAACTCTTTTAGATAACCCCAGATGATGAAATGTGGTTGTTGCCACTGTGGTCACACCAAATAACCTTCAGTACTAATTGCCCTACTTTGAGACAACCAAGTCCCCAAAGCTTTTATCTTAGGAGTCAAGTGATCTGAATCCTAAGACAATACTTAAAACTGATGATTCATTACTACCAATTTCATTGCTAATTTCCTGGCTAAAATAAAAGCATTCATATTGACTTCTACTACACGTGGATTCAACTCATTTACCTTTTAAAAGACTGATATAGTTTGGCTATGTCCCCACCCAAATCTTATCTTGAATTGTAGTTCCCATACTTTCCACACATCATGAGAGGGACTTGGTGGGAGGTAACTGAATCATAGGGGTGGTTACCCTCATGCTATTCTCATGTTAGTAAGTTCTCACAAGATCTGATGATTTTATAAGGGTCTTTCCTTTCATTCAGTTCTCATTTTTCTCCTTCCCGTGACCATGTGAAGAAAACTGTGCTTGCTTCCTTCCCCTTCTGCCATAACTGTAAGTTTCGTGAGTCCTCCCCAGTCATACTGAACTGTGAGTCACTTAGTCCTTTTTTGTTTATAAATTATGCAGTCTCAGGCATGTCTTTATTAGAAGTGTGAGAACAGACTAATACAAAGACCATCATGTGATATCTCCAATTTCTAGGAAAAGTTTTAATAATAGTCAGAAAACTGGTTTGTAAATTTAAGAAGTGTAATTTAGATGGGTGTAATTAAATACAGTTACAGAAACAAATTCTAAGCAATTTCTACGCTTACAATACTAATTTCATGCAGTAATGCTTACATTCTTTTTTCTCTTTTGGCTTTTTAACTTTAATGATATTTAAAATATAAGAATAACTTAAGCACTGTGCCACAAGGAGTGTCACATTTGATATATATGGTTTTATAAATGGATTTTTTTAATCAACATCAGGGAAACTATGTGGATTTGCTCATCCCTTCCGCTTTCACTGAGTAAATCACTCTTCTGAATCTGATATGTAACTTTCCTATCCATAGTTCCAAAACGAGATGTAACTTTCCTATCCATAGTTCCGTAGGTTTACTTCACACATACAAATGTATTACAGCATTATTTGTCAAATTTTGTAAACAACCCAAATGTTTATCAATATGGGAATGGATATCTTAATTTTAAAATGATACATATAATTATTAAGAAGTATATTTTTAAAATATATCTCATTGAATTGTTTTATCCTTTAAAAGTTAATAAGAATGTATAAAGAAGGCTTGCCAGGTTTGCTGAAAATGTTGTCTGTCTTACCAAATTTGAGTGGAAATTTTTTTAAAACTAATGAATTTCCTGTAATTTATTCAGAAAATATTCTTCAGAATGACCATTAACTAAAACTGCAAAAATTATGTTGCTAAACAAAACAAGTGCAATTAGAAAACACTGACTGCAATCCAACAATGCCATAGGGTAACAAATTTAATTTGATTTGCTTTGCCAGGAATGTAAATTATGCTGACATGGAAATACGGTAGCAATTTTATCAACTAGATTTATATTTTGCTTAGCAAAGCTAGAAATCATATAATGATGTACATCTGGATGACTTGAGGGTTAAAGTTTAAGTATATCTGGCTAAATAATTTGATCTACTGCTAAATGTTATCCACAGATTTTATAGTTTTCTAATTTGAGTTGTGTGATTTCAGAGAAGCATAGTTGTAAAATAAAAACTCAACACTTTCGGTCCTTATTTTTGTTATTTACTTGTGCTTTTCCAAATTAATTGAGGAATAAAATTTGTAGGACTTATGCTGTCAAATTTTAATTAAAAAAGGAAAAGAACAAATTCATATTCATGAGCCTAGAGAAATTCTTAATATTTTTAATCAGTGAATGCCTATACCACAGAGAAAATCATGCTGATATACATAGAAAAACACTAATTGCAGATTTCAAATAAATGTTCTTTAGATTCTAATGAAGAAAAAATATATGTTATGTTTTCATGATCAGCTATTATTATATTTAACAACATCCCATAACTGGTAAAATTATAATATCATATTATTATGTTGTATTTATATAAAGAAAGTGTAGTTTTACTTTCAGTTTTCCAGGCTGCTATGCATTTTCATTCATCATCTCTTACTAAGAGGACCTTTACTGGGCTGCTAATTATTTGGATTGTCTTTATTATGGTAAGATTGAGAACTAGATGTAGGTGGTCCGAATCTAAAATGCAGCCAGATTTGTATCTAACCAATTGCAGTTTTTATTGCTTGATTGAAACCAACTCTTCATTTCTTCTTTCTTTCATGATGTAATCTACAATCATTGAAATAATTTGCTAGTTGGAAATGAAACAAGAAAAATTACTTGAATGATGTTAAACTGGAGCACTTAGTTAAAATATTCCAGTATGGTGTTATACAGTTTTGCTTTCCATTGGCATATGTTTAAACGTGTATAGAGTGAGCTGCATAATTTTCCATGGGTTCTGTATTCATAGCCTTATAATATTTCTTCTTATCAGCCAGCATACAAAATTAATTCCTTTTGTAACTAAAACCACTTATCAAGTAGCATTCGTTTTCACTGCAGAAAATAAAAATGGGTTTTAAGGGATACATTCATAAACAGGGAAAAAATTCAAACCATGTACAGGTCTACCCTGAGAGAATAAGAGAACAGGAGGCTACAAAATTGGTATAATGCTTTGCTGTGTCCTCTAGCAGGCATTTTTCTCTTTCATTTTTTCCCTAAGGAAACTTGACATTCCCCTGAAATCCATACTAGTATGTTTGGTCTCAAAATATTATCTTACTTTGGAATATTAAATGGGAAATATTAAATATAAAATTTCCTGTGTCAAATATGTGCCCAATAAGAAGTTTTGTGTTCAAATATGAAGAACCTTTATTTAAACTACTCTAGGGAATATGCTTGGAATTAGTATGTAAGAATTCTAAAGACACACTTTCAAACTAGAATACTTACTCTAGAGATAACTCCAAACATGTAATTACACATTTACATGTAAAAATTTATACATGGGAAAATAAAATTCATATATTATCTGTTTAATGAAAATAAATAATAAAAACAAGGAAGATCTTAAAAATAAAATTTTCACAGATTATGCTTATCATCAAGGGAACTTGCATCACTTTTACAACATATATAAGTCACAGAGTAAAGGATTTTTTAGTTTACTGGCTCATTAACATTTATTAAGCAATGCAAGGGCAGGTATCTATATTCTCCTCTATTATATAGAGAGATATAAAGAAAAATACTGGGAAAACTGCATTAAAAAATAGCAGTGTAGGAGTCACTTCTAATTGTCTATCAATTGTATTTTCTTCCCTCTTTAGCAAAAGCCTGAATATTTTTGTTGGGTATTGTGTAACCTGCAATAAAGTTTATGATCATCAATATCCCTTGCAGCTATATCTGACTAGGTGACTTATTCTGGCCAGAGATATAATCTCAAGAGTTTTATGGGAATTCTGGGAAATCTCATTCAAAGTGAGAAGGTATGCTCTTATGCCTCTCCTCCTACCTGATGAATGAGCTCCAGGGAAAAGGGCTATGCCAGAAGAATTGGTAATATAAAGATCCCTAGTCAATGATAAATGTATAAGACCATAACATTATTCCTGGAGGACTACATCAAGAATTAGTTCTTGCACAAAGGAAGTAATGGTCTATGATGTTTAAGCCACTGTAATTTTCTAGGTACATGAAGCCGAACATAACTTGTAATCAGTACAGAATTTGGAAAATGGAAATTGGATCTTAAAATAACAGAAAGCTAGTGATGTTTGGTCCAATGTAGGAGACAGACCTCTCTCCTCTCTCTCTCTCTCCCTCTCTCTCTCTCGTTCTGTGTGTGTGTGTGTGTGTGTGTGTGTGTCTAGAGAGAGAGAGAGAGAATGAGAGTGAGAGAGAATCTAGAATTTGCAGGTTGAAAATCTGGTAACACTTCCAATGAGGCAGCCAGACCTACGTTAATCTCTTACCTACTGACTTACAAATCAGAAAACCTGCTAACTGTGGTAACAGCATTAACAAAATTATAAGAACATAGTCCAAACATTAATGGCAATGTATGGAGGCTTTTCTCCAATTACATTATTCTTATGGGGTTTTCCTGGAAAAAAGAGCTGAAGAGTACTCCCTCTTGGAGACTACATATGGGCTAAAAATAAATAAATAATTAACAAAAAAAGGCCCAATGAAGATCAGCAGGAAATAGGTATTTAGCTTGCCTCATGAAACTTAAAGCAACATATATTTGAATTATCAACACGAATAAAATAAGATATACAAACAATAATACTGGAAAAGCCGTATTTATCAAAAGGCTAATTATATTAATAAACAAGGCAGCTTATATATCAATGTGTTTAAAAAGGAGAAAAATAATCAATTCACGTAAATGTGAGACAAATACAAATGGCCAATAAACATATGAAAATACTCTCTACTTTCTTCATCATTATAGAAGTACAAATTCAAGCAAAAATAAAATCAAATATTTTAGGTCAAATAGCCAAAAATAAAATTTTTTTAATACTGAGTTTGGACTATGATGTCAGGAAATGGACACTTTTATGAATATTCACAGTAACATGAATAAATATTATAAATAGCTTCACCGTCAGTTTCCCTCACGTTTTGCCAACAAATGAGTCTTCGTCATGTCAATTTTTGTTTCCAAATGCCAAAATTTTCAGTTTTTGTGCATTTGTTTGATTATCATATATTTTATGAATTTCATTTGACAATAATTTGTATTCGTTTACTCATTGATCTCTTTCCCAACCCTATTATTCCAGTTCAGGATAGAGGGTGGCTAAGCCTCTCCTGGCAGCTGAAGACTCAGAGCAGGATTCAACACTGGACAGGGTGCAATTTCATGACAGGGTGCACAAACACACATCCCTCACTCACACTGGGACAGTGTAGACATGCCCATGAACCTAATGTGCACATCGTTGGGATAGGGGAGAAAACCAGATAACTTGGAGAGAAAATCCACATGAACATGGAGAGAATGTAAAAACTCCATGTTGACAATGGACATGGCCAGGAATACATTTTAAAAAATTTCTCATCAAGGTTATAATGGAATATTGTTGAAGAAAATGATGTTATTCAAGGACCTGCTGTATTTCCAGTATAGTGGAATTAAGTAGAAGAGTTAGAAATGATAAAGAACCTTAAAGGGGAAGTGATTCTACTCAGAAATCAGGAAATGTTGAAAGTCACTTGACTTCCAGACGCAAGAATCTAAAAGGAGAGTTGGTGCTGCCAGAGCTCACAAATTCACATGGAACTGAGGATGTGGGAACACTGTCCTTGAACACCCTGTTCACTGAGCAGGAAACCAGAAGCCACACCTCACTGACAAGAGGTTGGGTCCCTCTACGCACACTGAGACCTTTGGGTGGGCCCACAACCCTGTGAGAGCCCCAATCACCTTTCCTTGACTATCACTTTATCTTTAGGATTCTGAAGCAGAATATAGATTATTTTTTCTTATTCTTGGATTTTACATCTCATTGGTGAAATTTAATAAGAAACTAATGGGTAAGAGATTCTGATAAATACAGCTGCCAGGTCCCCTTGCCTGTCTTCTATGCATATCAGAAAATAAGAAAGTCTTGCTTTTTTTACAAGAAAGAAATAATCCTAATGTGGTCATATATAATATGAATTGCTAAGATAAATTATATCAGAGTCATCATCATTTTTCCTTTTTATTTTGGTAATATGGTTTCTTTTTGCCTATGGACTTTGTATCCTCTATTACTAAATTCATCATAAATATTCCACAGTTTATTT